>NC_085930.1:82030000-82330000 GCF_028885625.2 Pongo pygmaeus
GAGGCACAACCGTAACTTGCAGGACCTTTTAAGCAGAAGCCTTGCAGTAAGGATATTTGCTTTGGCGGAGCTTTCTGCCTTTGGTTTACAAAGTTGCAGTGAACACTTCCTTTGCATTTCCTGCTTACAGAGAAGGTGGGTTGCATGTTGCACTGAGATATGGAAATTCCTCGTGACTCCATTTCAAGCCTGAACCTCTTGGCCCTTAGAATCCCACTGTTGAAGTATGTGTTTCTTTTGTCTGGGTAATTTTTTCTTTTTTCTTTTTCTGAAAAGTCCCTTGGCTTGTTGACTTAGAAAGAGGAGGTTTTGAGTTACAGCGGGTCCTGACTTAGGGCTGCTGGGATGCAAGGTGAAGGCATCGCGTTGTTTTCCTGGATGCTAACTTGCTGATAGAAAAGTGAGAACCAGTTTACAGTAGCTCTGACACTACTGTTACCTTTCTGCAGTCCTCTCCAGCTGCTCTGAGCCCTTCGATGCCTTCGCCGTGCACACAGTTTGTTCTTGGGTGTGAAAGCAAACAGTATTTGAGTTGGCAACGACTTCTCTTTCAGTGGAGTTTGCTGCCTCGGCAAGAAACCGCAGCCTGAGCTTTCTGCTGCTGAAGGTTTCCACTGGCAGGATGGCCTTTTCCCACATTTCCTTGGTTTAAGGAAACAGATTTTTGAACTTTTTTTTTTTTTTAAAGACAAAATGCCAACATTTAACAGCTGGAGTCAGTATAATTTATGGTTTTCACTTTATGTTCTTGTGGATGTATAAAAATTAAAAATCCACAATTATTGTTAAATTATGCAAGTTTTTGCAAAAAGAGTGATTAAAAATAGAACCTCTGTTATGAGGCATTCAAGAAAGTCATTGTTACCTAAACAGGTATTCTCAATTATTCTATCTTTAATGGTTTTTAATTGTTGTAATTTACTCATATTCTCTTGCATCTCTCAGAGGAGATATTTCTGAAAGCTCTTCGTGTTTTCTTTGATGAGCAAGTAGGAGTTTGTTCATTTGAACCACTTCGGGTTTTTTCCACCTTATTTAATTTATTTTATTATATTTGTTTTGTACATGTCGTTGTGTTCATCCTCACTTCAGGTACCCCTTACTGCAACAGCACTTATAAAAGCAAAGCAGTCATAAACCTGCTACGTATCGAGATGATCCTGTGCCAAGAGGAACCCAGGTGTCGCTCATGAAAGTGATGCAGGCCTTTGTGAGCCACAGAACCTCCCTTGTAGGAAAGCCTCAGTTTTCCTACATTTCCTTTAGGTGAAATTTATAACCCCCACCCCCTTACAGATTTAGCATATGGAGTCCTAATTGATTGGAGGCCTCACTGAATTTGCAACATGTCGGAATCAGGAAATGAATGCAGTCAGCCAATAAAAAGTGATGGAATGTTGCCTCAAGATATGTAATATTTTTGTCCTATCAGTACACAAATACTGAATTTTTTTTGGTTATTTAAAAATTTCTAATGATAGAGATAAAGATTCTGAGAACCTTTATTAACATCCCCCCAAAGCCACACCTTTAGTTAAAAAGTAGCTCTGACATCTTTGTTATCTTGATTTCTCAGAAAATAAAATAGGAAGTGAAAAGGCCATTCTACTTGGTACAATGTGTTACTATAAAGACCATTCGCTCTACACGTTAGATTTAGGGTCAGAACATTAGCTGTGATGAATAGCTAGCGACAAAATTTTTCTTTTCTTTTCAAGGATAGTGGCAGTTAATCATTTTTATCTGCCCGCCTTGTAGACTTGATTAGATTTATTATGTATGCTGCATGTTTATGGCATTTTTATTATATGTTGTTAATTTGTTGTAACTGCCACTACATTTTTTTCTTCTTCCCTTTTTCTCCCTTGAGCACCCTTGAAAGCAACTAAGTGTTACCTTGTGCTTTAGGAAACTTCATTTAATTTTTCATTTTAATAAAAGCCCTAATAGTCAACAGGTTAAAAAAAAATAATAACCGGTGTTACAATGTGTATCTTCAGATAAAAGGAAAATTTGTACTTATGTTAATTTTGAATTCTTATGTTTTCTGTTGTTGATGAAGTAATGCATGTTCGGGTAGATTTAGAGAATACATGGCTATAAAAACATTTCACCTGAAACCTAGAAGGGCGAGCTGCGGAACGTGCACTAAACTATAATTTTCTTCATTAGTAGAAAGCCATCTATATAGTTTTCAAATCACTGCTAGGTAAGACAATTGGGCCGTTTAACATTTAAGCTGCTTAAAAAGTCACGCAGTTGAATGATGCATTTAGAACATCTTTTTTAGCTTACTAGCTCTCAGAATGGATATGGAATCTGTTAAATATAGAGGCCATTCTTTAAATAAGGCCGACAGTTAAAATTGGGAAGCCAGAGAATTAGATTGGAAATGATTTACGATGAGTCTACAGGACATTAAAAAAATAAAGTTAGAAAAGGAAATCCACTGGCTGCATTGGCTATATTACAGCAGAGAATTTTTACTTTTCATCCCTTTTGAATTGGCTGGATATATGGGTAATGCATAGAAACAGACTTTCGGGAAAAATTGACGGAACTTTTCTTTTTATTATATGTTCTGGCATTGGTTTGGTATTGGCATCATAAGCCTCTGACTATAACCAAGTCAGTTTCTTGTTTTGACAGTTACAAACTTTTTTTCAATAGCAGAGAACCACCCATTCTCTTAAGAGCATTAGACGTTGAAATAAATAGAAGCTGGATTGAACAACGACTTTGTTTTTGTCATGCTGCATGAACACATGGGTCCTTAATAAATACCATTTGAAGATGACACATGGGTGTGGTTATTGAGTTTATAATGTGTAATCATCACACGTGCATATATCGCTTTTAAGAATTGTTATACATTCGTTCATACCGCACAGCAAGAAGTTGATACATTTTTATGGAAAAAAAACAATGTGAATTCAAAGAGACAGATTACAGAAAATACTAAGTCATTCAGGTATGAAGTGGTTTCACTGATGCTAAAACTTGTTATGATGGCCCATTAAAACATCTAAAATTCTTACTTATAATGAGAGAGGGAAAGAAATACAATTTTAGATGTCATAGCTATAAAATCCTTAATTATTCCAATTATAGCAATACAATATTGAGTTAATCAAGAAAAAGGGGTATATTTACTAACTAATGGCGAAGACTTCAAGGTGATGAAGTTATTAACCCAGTTTTAGACTTTGGTGTTCTGAGAGCTGCCCTATGCCCTATTGTGTGCACGAGACCAGCATTTGATTCCAGTACCTCCTGCCCTATTCTGATGTTTATGTAGGCAACTTTGAAAAAGCAAAAGTTCATACTCAAATTCTGTTCTTAGGAATAAAGTGTGGAAAGAAATAAGATATTTTGTTACCCTCATGAAGAATTTAAGCTAGAGCTTGCTGAAAATATAAACATTAGATATTTGGGTTAGGGGATTTCTGGCTCATGGCAGCTGGGTTAATAAGCAACAAAGTCTAAAAACCTTGGTACTCAGAGCAACGAAAAATTCCTTTGGTTGGTACACAGAGCTCATAGAGGAGAAAAGAGAAAATATTAGTAAGTTGGAAAGGTAGCTGATGTAAGATGGAGTACCTCACATTCAGAGTTAAGAAGTAAAGAATTCAGTAACATTAATTAATATTAATATTAAATACTAATGGCAGATAACATTTGCTATGGGCAAGGCATCAAGCTTAGTGGTTGACAATTCATTGTATTATTTTACTGCTAATAAGCTTCCAAGGAAGGTGATTCTTTTTTTTTTTTTTGAGACGGAATCTTGCTTTGTCACCAGGCTAGAGTACAGTGGCACCATCTTGGCTCACTGTAACATCTGCCTCCCGGGTTCAAGCGATTCTCTTGCCTCAGCCTCCCGAGTAGCTGGGACTACAGGCATGCGCTACCACGCCCAGCTAATTTTTTTGTATTTTTAGTGGAGACGGGGTTTCACCATAATGGCCAAGATGGTCTTGATCCTTTGACGTCGTGATCTGCCCACCTTGGCCTCCCAAAGTAATGGGATTGCAAGCATGAGCCACCGCACAGGCCGGTGATGCTATTATTATGTGTAGTTAATAGAGATGAGAAGACTGAGTCTTGGAAAAGTCATGTGATCTTACCCTGGGCACACAATGGTCAGATGGAGCCAAGATTTCAAATTAGACTCTGTGGCTTAAGAATCAGTCTTTTGAGGACTGACACTATTGCTAGTGGGCACAACCAGGGATTTTTGAGCAGAGGAGTCTCTGGTCAGAACTGTGCTCTGGGATAATTCATCTGTCATATTTTAAAGCAATATAGTGAGGAGCCCAGATAGGAGGAAATTGTGATGTTCTGAAGAGCGGCAACTACAGTCTGCAATTGAGTGTTTGATGAGATTGGAAAGGCAGTGATGGAGAGGTCCCAAAATCCTTAACGTTTTGGGCGGGACTTGGTGTGAAAGACAGATGATTGGGAGAATGGGGTTGGTATTCTTATCCCTTGCTAACGGAAGAGGAGAGAGGGCAGGCTGGGAAGGGATGAGCTGAGGTTTGGATGTAGCTTGAGGTGCAGATATTAATTTCAGGCAGAGTCTTTTGGAAGGTGATGAAGTACATATTGAACTAGAGGTTAGGAAGATAGTCAGGGCTGGAGATGTGGATCTGAAGCCACAGAAGCCAGTAGAAAGAGCGAGACTGGTACATTTAGAGAGGTGCGGGGAAAAGAAAGTGGCTGGAGAAGGAGACCACGATATAAATCAGTCTTAGGAGATAAAGAAAAATCTTTCTGCACGTTGGAGATGACAGATTTGTAGGCCATGCTTCAGACACATACCTATACATATTCATGTTTGTATACATATTCATGTACATATTTATATATGTATTCCTATATACATTCATATGTATTACTGTGTGTGTTTGTATATGTATCTTATTCATGAGCATGCGCTGTTCTCTTATGCTCACATATGTATTCTTGGGAGCCTTTCCCACCTCAGCAAGTGGGGAGAGGAAGAGTGGGGTAGGCGCCAGTCTCTCCCCAGAGCAGCTGATTGGGGCAGGTTCTGCTCCCTGCTGCTGCAGTTTGAGAGCAGTAGAGGGAAAATGGGGTTTACTTTGTGTACATGTGGTTCAGGCCAACACACAGAATTTTATACCCCTCAAAATGCATTCCTCCACAGAAGCCTGGCAACTTTAAATGCCCTAGTAAATGTTAGGTGATTTATAATACAGTTTTAAAGAATTCAGCAAGATTACCATTCTATTGTGAAATAAGGGCTGACAGTGTGGTCAGTAAATGTGTTAACTTTTCATTTGGGTTGGTATGTCTCTCCTTTGCAAATCCATTCATCTGCTGATATGCATATGAGAAGCATTGCTTTTGCCAATGAAGGATTGCAGTTAAGATTTTTTTTTTTTTACTTCCCTTTCCCATACCCCTTCTTAATTACTAAGAAGGTTAACAGCACACACTTCAGGGTCACTGATGTTGTGTTGTGTTCTGTTTTTGTTTTTCCTGTAGCCAAAGAAATGCTATATTATTGCTCAAGTCTGTTTTGTGTTGTTGATTGAAGAGCTGAGAGAGTGCCCGTTTCTTTTTCTTTCAAGATACTTCTAAGTGATTTCCTTTTAGGGTTCTAGAAAATGTGTCACCCTGACAAAAATTGCCTTCCCATGCTAGTAGCCTTGAGCTTCTACTTCTTAATTCCTTACATGGCCATTTCCTAAGTGGTTGGAGTTATTTGGAACACCTTAAAATTAAAAAGCTTTCATGCCACCTACTCCACCACTCAGACTGCCAGTGATGTGAAATTCACCTGAACCCTTTACAGTTGGTGATAATTGTTTTAGGAAAATGTATGTGATAAAGTGCTGCAGGTCCTCATACCAGTGTCAACTCAGAATGTCGTTTACATTTCTTCTGAGAGTCTCCAATTGGCCACATTGCTGAGAGCTTTGTCATAATGCTTTAAGTCATTTATCAACTGAGGTCACTTTGACTTTTGAGATTCTAATAAAATTGGCTTGAACTTTTATCTTATACCCCATGGGAATTCCAGTGAGCATTTCTGGAGGCTTTGTTTTCGTGGTTGATTTTTGTTAGAGAACTCTTGATATTCCTTCTTTCCATTGCTTTTCTCTCTTCTCTCAGAGTTAGAAATTAGCTTCTTTCCACAATTTCCTTCCACACAGCTCACACAGACCATGGAAGTTTAGGGAGTTGGAGGAAGTTTGCATCAGAGAAATTTGGAAGGATGTTTAACAGCCTGTTTGTTTGTTTGTTTGTTTTGCTGAGATGGAGTCCCACTCTGTTGCCCAGATTGCAGTGGGCGATCTCAGCTCACTGCAACCTCCACCTCTGGGGGTTCAAGCGATTCTCCTGCCTCAGCCTCCCACATAGCCGGGACTACAGGCTTACACCACCATGCCTGGCTAATTTTTTTGTATTTTTAGTAGAGGCAGGGTTACACCACGTTGGCCAAGCTGGTCTGGGACTCCTGCCTCAGGTGATCCGCCCACCTCAGCCTCCCAAAGTGCTGGGATTACAGGCGTGAGCCACTGCGCCCGCCAGCCTTGTATGTTTGCACATACATAGTTGTCTTTGAAGAGCTTTCTCTATACATCATGACCTCCAAATTGCCTGACTTACCCTCTTTTATCTGTCTTCTCACCTCTCATTCTTCTGGTTTCTGTTACCAACTTATGTTTCTTAAAAACAGCAATTTAGTTTTCTCTTTCTGTCTCACCATTTCCTTCCAAACCAGGTTCAAGGGGGCCTTGTCTTCCATGTTTCAAGTGATGTGTCAAGGATGAGCTGACTAGTAAAATGATCTTTTTAGTTAAGTACACGTGCACAGACACCCCTGCCTTTTCTCCCTCCACTCTCTGTCCCATAAATGTAGCAAAAACTGAAGCTACTTTGCATAGAAAAGACATATTAAGGTTTTACCTATTTTGACTGGATCTGCCACCCTCTATTCTTTTCATTTATTTCCCTTTAATCAAATAGGTTGATTCAAAGTGCATGCCCTAAATACCAACATTTTCTCATTGATACTTATTTTCTGATACTAGACCAACAATGTCTGCCCTAAATCCTAGGGCCCAAAACCAAAATCTCAGCCTAACAGCATTTTATTTGTGCCATTGGTTATCCAGTCTTCCTTGTAAAGTTTAAC
This sequence comes from Pongo pygmaeus, assembly GCF_028885625.2. NCBI lineage: Eukaryota > Metazoa > Chordata > Mammalia > Primates > Hominidae > Pongo > Pongo pygmaeus. The sequence continues at coordinate 82,037,169 of NC_085930.1, forward strand.
ACTTTATATGTCATTCTTTATTCAAGTCTTCTCTGATAATGAATTCTTCTCCTTCCCCTAGAAATTAAGGCTGTCACAGAAAGGGTAAAGTGGTGCTGTTTGATGCAGAGCTAGCGGAAAGCATTTGCTGTTAGAGAGCCACCTGGAGCTGGTCCATCTTCTCATGTCAGTTTACAATAATAATGTCAGCCAGCATGGGTATCTCATAATTAGATGAGGAACATCAGGCAGTTTCCTGATGGTGTTATCTTTCATAGTTTTCACAGTGATGTTCCTGACTTGGGGTTACAAAAACTCTGAAAAACATCTACCAAGCTTGAAGTGCACCCTTATTGGTTATTTTTCAAGTTCTCATACCCACACCTAAATGTATAAGATGTATTTCTCATCAGAGCAGTGGCTCCCAAGGCCTGGGATCCCCAAACCCCAGGAGATGCCGTCAGAGGATTAGAAGATGCCGTCAAAGGATTAGAAGATGTTATCCTGGTGTTTTTCAGTATTTAAATTAGGATGAGTTTGATTGTACTCAACAGAAAGTCCACTAAAGGCAGGCTTAAAGAGTGTCACTGGCAAGTCCTTAGTAGGTAGGCTGCAGGAGAGACTTGATCCAGCTCTCTGCTCTGCTTTTCATGGTGTTGGCTTATCTTCAGAGTGGCCCTATATGCAGTCTTAAGATGATTCCTAGCAACTGTCAAGCTGTAGATTTCCTTCAACATGTGAAGCAGGAGAGTGGAAAAGGGAATATTTTCTTAAGATTTTCAGAAAAATTCTTGAAACTCTAGTTGGACTTGTTTCTGCCACATACCACCCTCCTTGTGGCCAGGGAGATGGAATATATTAGTTGGCATGTTTTAGGCTATGTGTTTCTGCCACTGGAGCTGGGGTGGAATCAACTTCTGCAAAATCCCATGACTTCCCATATGTCAGTTGGTCCCGTTTGGAAGTGGTTTAGAGGAAAAGATGCTGGGGACACAGCCTTAAATGGTTATTTCATTGACCTGTTTTTTTTTTTCCTCCCCACCTTTTTTCTTGTTTTGGAGACGGGTCTCTGTCGCCCATGTTGGAGTGCAGGGGCGCCATCATGGCTCAATGCTGCCTCTACCTCCTGGGCTCAAGCAATTGTCCCACCTCAGCTTCCCAAGTAGCTGGGACTATAGGCGTGCACCACCATGCCCAGCCAAAATATTTTGGATTTTTTGTAGAGACAGGATCTTGCCGTGTTGCTCAGGCTGGTCTTAAAGCCTTGGACTCAAGCAGCTCGCCTGCCTAGGCCTCCTGAAGTATTGCATTTACAGACGTGAGCTGGGCCTGTTTTCATATTTTTAAAGGCTAATGTTAATTCAGTCATTTGCATAAGACTTTGAGGTTAATGAAATGTCAATTTCCTTGGCTTTTTGGTCATAAACATTTTAATCTGTGAGCTCTGATTGGCAATTTGGTAGTGTTCCCTATGAATTAATACTTAACAAATAAGTATTGGTAGAATCTTCTGAAACTTAGCATCTATGTTGGTAGGAGTGCTTAGAATTTACTAAAAGGAGTTCTTTGTGGTTAAAAACAATAGAGGGCTGGGCATGATGGCCCATGCTTATAATTCCCGCACTTTGGGAGACTGAGGTGGGTGGATTGCTTGAGCCCAGGAGTTTGAGACCAGCCTGGGCAACACAGAGAGACTCCGTCTCTACAAAAAATAGAAAAATTAGCTGAGAGTGGTGTTGTGTCCCTGTAGTCCCAGATATTTGGGAGGCTGAGGTAGGAGGCTCACTTGAACCCAAGGAGGTTGAGGCCACAGTGAGCTGTGATCGTGCCACTGCACTCCAGCCTGGGTGACATAGCAAGACCCTGTCTCAAAAAAAAAGGCCAGGCGCAGTGACTCACGCCTGTAATCCTAGCACTTTGGGAGGCCGAGGAGGGCGGATCACGAGGTTAGGAAATCGAGACCACAGTAAAACCCCGTCTCTACTAAAAACACAAAAAATTAGCCAGGCGCGGTAGCAGGCGCCTGTAGTTCCAGCTACTCGGGAGGCTGAGGCAGGAGAATGGCGTGAACCCGGGAGGCGGAGCTTGCAGTGAGCCGAGATCGCATCACTGAACTCCAGCCTGGGCGACAGGGCAAGACTCCATCTCAAAAAAAAAAAAAAAGAGAGAACCTCATGTCTCAGATTTCTGAGTCAATAGCAGATAAAACTAATTGTAATTTACCTAAGAAGGTAAGAAGGGACGACCAGGTCAAATGTTGTGCAGATGTGGATAAAAGAAAAAAGGACATTCATTTGTGCTACTCTTATTTCCAAAATTTTAAATTCAATGTTTCAAGTCCCTTTTTTTCCAGATATGGTAAATTTTAAGTTTTACTAGCATGTTTTAAAAACATTAATCATATGGAAAGAAAAAGATGATACATTTTAACACTACTACCATAGCGTCTATGACTCAACAACAGAAATTGTTGTTAGCAGAACTAGCAAAAAACCATTCTGTCTTGGGGGAAAATTGTTTGGTTGAAAGGCCACAGAAGAGATGCATATTCAGTAAGAGTAATGAGAGGCAAACACAATACCATAAGATTGTTTTGCAAAAAAAAAAAAAAAAAAAAAAAAAAAAGTCTAAAAAGAGTATAGTCAAACTGGAGGAAACTTCATTGTTAAAAAATAAACATTGTGCATATCAAACATTGAAGAGTATAAAGTGTTGTCGATGGTAATGTGAACTTATTCTAAGTTGCCGAAAATGTTTTGTGCTCAATGCATTTTAGAAACAACATTTCCATCAGAGTGAAAAGAAAGCAAAGGGAGCCTTCTTAAACTATACTGGATACAATAACCCTGCCAAGCAATATTTTCTGGGAAGCCTTCGGCCTAGGCTCATGCTGAGCCTCTTGGCCTTCACTGTTGTTTTACCTGACTTACACAACGTTGGTTGTTTTGGATCTACTGCCTTCCCAGTTTCCAGACTAGGAATTCTTGGCCAGTGTGTCAGGGTATTGTGGATGTAAAATTAGAACCTGCGGCTCACTATGGTGAGACTGGCCAACCTGATGTTCTTGGGTAGTCTCCCTGACCTCTGTCCACTAGGGGTCCACATTTCTGACTCCACTCTGACCTTAAAAGACAGATTGCTACATCTGGAAGTCTTATTTACATAGTCTTTAGTTTTATATCCCAACTCCTCCCTGCCTGCCCGCCCCCATCTTCTTGGTTTATTATTCTTTAGACTTTGCCATACTCAGGCATTCTTGGAGATTTTCCTTGTATTTTCCACGATGTTGATCTAAATACCACCTATACTCTATTTGCTTCTATATCCCCTGCAATCCCCTCACTTGTTAGAATATAAATTAGTCTATCTAGAAGAAGGCTTTACATTGTTCCTTAAAAGAAATAGTATCAGTTGCCACAGCTAGATGATTACCTAAAATAAATACTGTGAAGCCGGAACAATGGTATAAACAGGAGTGGGAAAACTGTTTTCGTAAAGGCCAGGTAGTAAATATTTTTGGCTTCCCAGGCCATCTGGTCTTTGTTGCAACGACTCAATTCCACCACATTGCCCCAGATCAGCAAGAAGCAATACATAGATGAATGGGAATGGTGGTGTCCCAACAAAACTCCATTTACGGACACAGCAATTTGATTTTCATGTAATTTTTTTATGTCATGAAATATTGCCTCTTCTTTAGATTTTTTTTCCCCTAACCATTTAAAAACATAAAATTCATTCTTAGCTCGTGGGCTGTATAGAAATCATCAGCAGGTTGGGTTTGGCCCATGGACTGTAATTTGCTGACCCCTGGTATAAAATTCTTGCTGCCTACAGTTGCCTACTTCTACCTAAGATAACTGAGGTGGAGAGGTTCTCGCTTTGTTAAAAATGGACTTTAACATGTGTTAGGCATTAGACCAGCACCCAAATGAGACTTTGTCCTTGACATAATTTGAAGGGTTCAAGTGGAATTGAAAAGAGAACAACTTCCTCAGTATGCAGTCCAGTGTAATTTGTTGCTATGCCTGTACCACCTGAAATCATCTTAAAGGTTCAAGTCTGGAGCCTTAGGAAATATTGCCATTGTCTGCTTGTTCTACCCAGTTGTTCTCCCAACCATCACACAGATAACATGAAAATATAGATACAAATAGAGATTAGTGAAATGAGAGGCAGCGAAAGGAAGAGTTTTCAACATTAACTAAAAACCACCAAGATCAGTAATGAGGGCAGAGGGAAGAAGGACTGAAAGAATGGCTGATTTTTACAAAGGAGCAAATATCTGAAGAAGGAAAAGAAGAAGTTCTGAGACCAGAGGTTAGCCAAGACGTAAATATTTTGCCAATTTATCCATGACCCTCTTTCCTTTTTCTGATGGTATCATATAGTAAATAGTTCCCCGTTACTCATGGGGGATACATTCTAAGACCCCCAGTGAATGCCTAAAACTACAGATAGTACTAAACCCTATAGGGGCTATGTTTTTTCCTATACATACATACATATGATAAGATTTAATTTATAACTTAGGTACAGAAACAAATTAATAATAACTAATAATAAAATTAAACAATATAATAGTTATATTTATAAACAATAAAACAATTATATGTATTTAATTTATTTAAAATAAAACAATTATACCAATATGCCAGCATCACTACTCTTCGACTTTGAGGCCATTATTAGGTAAAATAAGGGTACCTTGAACACAAGCTCTGGGATATAATCATAGTTGATCCGATAACCAATACGGCTACTAAGTGACCAGTGGACAGTCAGTGTAGACAGCATGGAGACCCTGGACAAAGCAATGACTCATGTGGGCAGGACAGAGCGGGACAGGGAGAAATGTCCTCACGCTGCTCAGAATGGTGGGCAATTGAAAATTTATGGAATTTTCCATTTAATATTTTCAGACCCTGGTTGACTGGGGGTGACTGAGACCCTGGAAAGCACAACCATGGATAAGAGCAGACCCTACTGTATCATAGTATATGATACTGCATATTACTAATCCATCTCCCCAGCGGTACCTTCTTTGGTATTTATGTATTATTCTGTTACTGATATTAGTATTTCCCCTCCCCTGGCAAAAGGAAGAAGAGAAGCTAGCGACCCAGAAAAGAGTCTCTTTATCCACCCACTTTTTGCCTTCCTTTGTGTTGGTCCATCTGATGTTAAATCTCAACCATAGGCTTTTTTTTTTTTCTTGGCCTGTATTGATTCCCTGTTTGCATATGATTTAGAAAGGAATCCTTGAGTTATTTCTTGACGAAATTCTGTTTAAAACAAAAAACAAAAAACAGGACCAGTGTGGCTTCATCTCATAAGTTTAGATGTCTGGGGGATGAAAGAATTTAGATGTTCACAATATTCTAATACTTTGCTTTATATTCTGATAGACAAAAACTGTGGAAATTCTGAGGAAAATGTGATCTTCAGTATCAAGGAAGCATTTGTGCATAGCATTCATAGGGTAACAATTATTAATGTAACGGGAAAAATAATGTCTTCGTGTTACCAGCTCAAAAGATGTTCTTAATTTCAAAACAGCTTCTTAAAACAAAGTTGTTTTTTCAAGTTGCATTGCTTTCCAGTATCAACATGAGCCAAGAAACCTTACACCAGGCGTATTAGCTGATATGTTCTAAAGTGTGATAGTATAGTTGTTAAATAATTACCCAAGTTGGGAAAAAGATCTAGTTTCAAATTCTGGTTTAGCTACTTAGGAACTCGGTGACCTTGGGGGGGTTATTTAATATTTTAAGCCTCAGTTTTCTCATCTGATGATGGGGATGAAAAAGTACTTACCTCATTATAGGAGCTGAAAATATTATAGTTTATCAAATGCCATTGGTTGAATGTGATTATGTAAAAATAGTTCTTAGTGTAGCACATGGCACATCAAAGTAATATTTCCTTTACATGATATTTATATACCTGATTAAATTAAAAATATTTCCAAAGATTGTTTTGCTGAATGCCTAAGCTGGAGTTAAATATTAGAGGACATTTAATTCTGGGAGTAAACAGCACTTTAAACATCCATTTTACCTTTTGGTATTTTTAATATTCAGTTTTAAATAATTTTCCCTTATGTAAAGAGGCCATAATGCATGAAATTCACATATACGACAGAATTTGGGTACCTTCGCATCAGTGAGTCTGTGGCCCGCTGAACTCTCTTAAATTTGCTTAAACCAAGGAAACATTGACTCACGTTTTAACACCTTAACATCAGTTCAGTTGCACTTGCTCACCTAGTCACCATTTAGTTTTTTTCTCCAGTTTTTATTAATTTTGAGAATAAAAAAAGATGAAGACTAAATTTTGCATGTTGCTCACTTTTGAGTTTCTGTAGGTTAAAAAAAATGAATACATATGATAGGTATAATTGTGATAATTCTTTATCTTTGCTTCTTTGTATACCCTCACCTTTTTTCAATTTCTTGCATCAGTTTCTACATCTGGAGAATGTACATGATGTGTAAAAATCATCCTCCAACTCCATGGTTCTCAGATTCTGTCTGTCAGATGAAAGGGGACCATGGTGTGATGCCATCGAGGGGTTAAGAGGAAAAGGCTAAGAGGAAGTTAAACGAAGAACTGATTTATGTAAAGTGGAAAATTGAAGCCGATGGTGTTGTTTCCCTTGAGCCCCCTTTTGGGGCAAAGCAAATTCTAGGCATAATTGGCTTCTTACGCTATTTTGAGTTCAGATGGCCACAAGTTCCAATTTGGTATTTCTACTAAATGAATAAGCCAGAATTTGAAACCAGATCTTTGTTCTCATTTTCAGTGATTCCTGAACAATGTATGCTACCATTGCTTTTGAATGTACTAGCCAATATCACTGATAATTTTAAGATACATTTTTTAAGACACAAGTCTGAACTGTAAGTACTAAGGCAAACACATCATTGACATATTCTCTGTAAAGGGACTCAGTGGAGACAAGTATTTATTCCATTCCGTGAAGAACAAATTGTTTCAGTACAGCAGCTTTTTGGGAACTCAGCCACATCATGTAGCTGCTTCTGGGCCTTACTTTACTTGTCTATAAGATGGGATTAATCTTACTCCAGTGGTTTGTGAGGATCACATGATGGAACGGAGGTGAAATAGTTCAGTAATGTTTTGTTACATTATTATGGCCCATCAATGACATTTGATGTAATCTTTGAAACAGATGCTTGTGGGGATTTCATCTCTCTTAAATTTACTCCGTGAACAAAAACAGTATTGACCTTCCCTGGTTCTTTGGATGGTTCTTCAGCGTTTGAAAGTCAGAAATTTTAGTTTGCAGTCCATGAATCGCACATCAGAACCCCAAATCATGTTCCTTTATGTCTCCATCCCTACCATACTATAGAATTAGCCTCCTTTGAAGCCATACAATTTTTGAAAAATACTCATTTTAAAGGTTAACACTCCAGCGCCACCATATAATGAAAGCTCTAAAGCGACTTTTACCAAGTCCTGTTTCCTTCTAAGGAATCATCTGATTTTGTAAAAGTCATAATGTCTAGCTTTGTTTATATCAACAACTAGAACAGTGATTTCTTCATCCTTGTCTTTTAATGACATTGTTATTATTTCCAAGTGTGAAATTGAAGTATTTGACTTGGAGAAACCATTTCATTTCCTCAACGTGTTTCAGTCTAGAATGTCTCCTTGTACTCTTTATTCTTTACTTGGGGATACATCCAAGTTCTCAGATATGGAACATTTAGGACTTAATTTCAGGATGTTAAGCTGAGAGTTCACTTGAAGTTACCTTTTAGTTACCCCTCTAGAGTTTACGTCTCCTAAGGTAAGGTATGCTATACAAAAATATGAAAAATGAAAAAGAAACAAAACATGTATATACATCATTGAATAACACCAAAATCATATACCATTTCTTGGTCATATCACACTGTTTAGTCTGTCAGAATTCCAGCTGTTTCTTTATTCAGGCCACTTTGTTGTGTCTTCTCTGAGTTTATCTGAGTGGAAGAATTAAGAGAGGAATCCCTTGGGTTTTCTTCTCAGCGTGAGCTGTGAGAACCCTTGTCCAGTTCTCTACTTTACCATATAGATACCAGAAGCTCTTTTCTGTTTTTTCCTCCCATCCCCCTACCCACTATGAATGCATTTAGAGGTAACCACTTTTCTACTGAACTGGTAACAGATTTTTTTCTCTTCTTAGTCTTACAGCAGTTCTGGTTTAATTTATTTGGGCATTTAACTCTTGACGTGGCTAGAGATTGTCTAGCTTTCCTAGATTAGAAAATGTAGAATAAATCTAGAAAATCTAAACATCTAGAGTAGCAGGGAGATAGACTTTGCAGTAGAGTGAAAGGCCAGGTAGTCTTCTTGTTCAAGATGTTAACATTTGGGTCTGGAAATGGCTAGTAGATAGAGGAAGGAATGAGAATAAAAGAGTAGTGAAGCCAACTTTCATACCATTGCCTGTCTGTTCAGAGAGTACCAGGTGCTTTGCAGCTATTTTACTTGCACATCATGTATTCAGTGTCTCCAGCTCTTTAAAATTGGCAAGTAGATAATGCTACTTTCAGGTTATGATACACTGGGACAGGCGTAGTTACTTGGATACTTGCACAATAATTATTTCTCACCTTTTTGCTACCTCCAATAGCTTTGGGGTTCATATACTCCTAGAATTCATTTTCTGACAGATTTTTTTTTTTTTTTTTGAGACAGTCTCTTGCTGTCACCTAGACTGGCGTGTAGTGGCGCACTCTTGGCTCACTACAACCTCTCTCTCCCAGGTTCAAGCGATTCTCCTGCCTCAGCCTCCCAAGTAGCTGGGATTACAGGTGTGTGCCACCATACCCAGCTAATTTTTGTATTTTTAGTAAAAACGAGGTTTCACCTTGTTAGCCAGGCTGGCCTCAAACTCCTGACCTCAAGTGATCTGCCTGCCTCGGCCTCCCAAAGTGCTGGGATTACAGGCATGAGCCACCACGCATGGCCCAGATGTAGGTTTTATAGAATGCAAATTCTAAATAAAATACTTCCACAAGAGACTCTTGTCTTAATAGTAGATGTACAAAAATACTTCTGGGTTTCAGTGAAAGTTACTCCATTATATATCCTTTATGGATGCTGAGAACACATTCTAGAAACGGATGTCAACCAAGGGAGATTCATTCATTCCATACGTTTTCTAATTTCAAAAAACGTACACCGTCAATATTTTTTCTTAATTGAACAGTTTGTGGAACAGACGGGTGCTTTAATTATGGTGGTCTAAATTTACACACATTGCAGTGGTATTTTGCTACATTAATTACCTTACTTGTCAAGAGTAACAGGTAATTACTACATCAACTCACCCTCCTGCAGTATATAGAAACAGAACTTTATTTGAAAAGATTCAGCAAACCCCAGTGTATAGCCACTCCACACCTTTGTCTTTGCTACAAGAAGACAGTTGTCGGAGCATTTGTTTTATCATTAGCAGGGTAGAGGTGAGTTCACCCTTTTCTTTGTGTCTTTCCACCTAAGATGCGTGTCCAGAAACATTCATAGGCTCAACAAGCATGTGGACTAGGAAGAAACTTTGAGATGATCGAGTTCATTAAACCTTCTCCTGATAATGTGTTTCAGAGAGGGTGCATGACTTTTCCAAAGCCACACAAGAAGTAAATTAATGTCCAAACCAGGATTGGCACCAGTGTCACCTCACTGTGCTGCTTTTTGTGAAGCTCAGTGCATTTTAATGATTTTTTTTATAACTATAGAAAAATCATTTGGTATAGTATACTTTGAATATTCATTCACTTCATCCTCCTTACTTGAACTTCTAACCAATGCTTTGGCTGCCTTACAAAGAGTATTGATCCTATATTCTGTTGAACTGCCAGGTACAACTCATGTCATTTGGTTTCCTCTCCAGTGTACTAGTGTCAGCTTTTATGACAAGTTGTGTTAAAATTCTACTTTAACATGTTTTTTTTTGTAAAGGCGAACATTTTGGAGCATATAGGATGCTCTTAGCAAAATCATGCAGCATTAACTCTCCTGGTTGCCATGGCATAGAAAGAAAAGATTTTGTCAGCTTTTAGGTGTGGTCCGGAATATACACAATGACATAATATGGGTATACTATCTTAAAAGGCTTTGTCCCCTTTTTAGTCAAACACCTGTGACAAAATTACGAACTGTGGTTAACATAGAATACTTACAAGTGGTTTTTCAGAGTCGTCCAGGGTAGAGAAGCTCAGCGTGCAGACAATTTTAGTACCTACTTTTCTTCTTGCACCTGGCACTGGGAGTCAGTGACATTAAAAAGAAGTTCAAGAAGTCAAGAGTTAAGGATCCTACCTTTCAGACATTATTTGAGATATCGTGTAGGGGGCAGGGTGGGCCTCTCAAGGGTCATTTACGACGTATAAGGGAGAATCTCTTCCAGTCCTCAACCCACGTCAATTTCTGATGCCTGAATTCCAAGCCTAGATTCATCATTTCTGTAACTGATCTTGTCGTGTGCGTTTGCAAATCACTCTGGCATTTATAACTTGTTACATTATAGCTTCGAGTGAGTTTTTCTTTTTTCTTAGCTTTTTATTCAATGGAAGGATAGCATGGTATATTTAGATTTAGTAATTCATCCATTCAACACATATCTGCTGAGTGCCTGCTGTTTGACAGTCATTGTGCTGTAGGTGGCAGGAGGAGGAGTGCATAGCAAGGCAGGAAACAGACCTTTGCCCTCTGGGCTTCTTTCTACTAGAGGGCAAACTCTATGAGAGCTCCACCAGGGCTCTGTTGTCCTGGAGTTTGTCCTCTAGTATAAAGAATCAGAGAGCGCAAGTGAAACGAAGGAACAAGGTATCTACATGGAATGGGAGTTCACACAGGATACAGTGGAAAGCACAGACCTTGGGAAAGCCTGTCTATCCAGGGAAGGCCTCTTGGAAAAGGTGACTTTCTATTTAAGACTTAAAGAATGATCCTCAGCCAGGCACAGTGGCTCACGCCTGTAATCCCAACATGTTGGCAGGCTGAGACGGGCGGATCACCTGAGGTCAGGAGTTCGAGACCAGCTTGACTAACAAGGCGAAATCCCGTCTCTACTAAAAATACAAAAAAAAAAAAAAAAAAAAAATTAGCCAGGAATGGTGGTGCATGCTTGTAATCACAGCTACTAGGGAGGCTGAGGCAGAAGAATCGCATGAACCCTGGAGGCGGAGGTTGCAGTGAGCTGAGATCGTGCCACTGCACTCCAGCCTGGGTGACAGAGCAAGACTCCATCTCAAAAAAAAAAAAAAAAAAAAAAAAGAAAAGACGAAAGAATGATCCTCATGTACAAAGAGCCAGGGGAAGAACCTTTCAGGCAGAGAATGAAGAGGGCTAAGCCTCAGAGTTAGGAATAAGCCGAGTGTGGTGTGGGGTCAGAAAGACCCAGTGTGGCTCCATGTGGTTATTAGAGAAGGAGGTAGGGAGTGAGGATGGTGTGGGAGAGGTTGGGGGGTCAGCAGGACCCCGTATACCGGGGCGAAGGACTGGGTTTTGTTCTCTGCCATCTAGGCTGGAGTGCAGTGATGCAATTGTAGCTCCCCGCAGCCTCAAATTCCTGGGTTCAGATGATCCTTCCACCTCAGCCTTCCAAGCAGCTAGGACCACAGGTGGGTGTGCCACCATGCCTGCGTAATTGTTTAAATTTTTTATAGTAATGGGATCTTGCCATGTTGCCCAGGCTGGTCGCAAGCTCCTGGCTTCAAGCGATCTTCCTGCCTCAGGCTCACAAAATATTGGCATCACTGGCATGAGTCACTGCACCCAGCCTGGATTTTATTCTGAAATGGATGCAAAGCAGTTGGAGGCAGTGACTTCTGATTCAGGTGTGAGAACAAACCGTGTGGACTGGAGAATTGATTGCGGTTTCAGATGTGTTCTTGAGAGTAGGCTTCCTTGGGGGAGAGGCTGAGATTCTGGTTCCCTGAGGTTGGGCAAGGAATCCTGGAAGATGCCACACCTGAGACGGACTCAGCTGGCCCTGGTGAAATGAGAAAACCCTTTTCTAACTGGTGGTGAGATGCAGCTACGCACCAATACAAGGGTGGGAGCACAGTGCTTCAGAGCACAGTCCTCCAAGTGTGGCACTTGAACCAGCAGCAGTGGCGGAAGCAGCACCTGAGAACTTGTTAGAAATTGAAGTTTTCTGGCCTCACTGTAGCCATAGTGAATCAGAAACTCTGGGGTTGGGGGCCAGGCACAGTGGCTCACGCCTGTAATCCCAGCAGGGGAATACAGGGAGGCTGAAGTGGGTGGATCGCCTGAGGTCAGGAGTTCGAGACCGGCCTAGCATCTACTAAAAAAATTAGCTGGGCGTCGTGGCATGCGCCTGTAGTCCCAGTTACTCGAGAGGCTGAAGCAGGAGAATTGCTTGAACCCGGGAGGTGGAGGTTGCAGTGAGCTGAGATCGCGCCACTGCATTCCAGCCTGGGCCGCAGAGCAAGACTCCTTCTCAGTTAAAAAAAAAAAAAAAAACAAAAAAAACCTCTAGGGTTGGGACCTAGCAATGTGCTTGTAACAAGACCTCCAGGTGATTCTGATGAGCATGCAAGTTTGAGAAGCCCGTTATACGGTGTTTGTGGCAGATAGTGGCAGAAAAGACTTGGGACTTACTACAAATGCACTAATGCACTAGTCTCATGGGAAGATAAGACAGACACAGTAAAGGGCTATAGCTAAGTGGTGCCCCGGTGCCTATCGGAACCTGCGTCTTGTGACTCTGTTCTAGTGCCCTTTCCTCAAGGGTTTATGGAGTGAAAGAATAAACAAAACTAACTTTGTATTTTTAAGGATAATTATATTTCTAAAGGAGGAGTTGGGTGGATGTTTAAGGACAAGTGCTATGGTGTGTGAACTCAGGTGACCTCGTTTCTCGTGGTACTATTTTCTCAGATAATTTAGAAAAGCAGTGTCAGTGTGAATAACTCACTCCTTTCACCCTGTCACTGGTAGAAAAACAAGTGTTTTTGTCTTAAGTTACACCATTGAGACACTTAGCAGAGTGTAATAGCATTCTTTTATTTCTGTATTACTCAATCTATTTGGCCTTGTTTTGGTTTTGGAAGACCTGGCACTCCCAAGTTATGTTTTTAGTGTCATGGAAGAAGGCAGAAGATGGATTATTTTCAGGCCTGGTATTTGTGCTTGCTCCTATCTGCTTTGGCCAACAGCGCTGTCAGAAAATCCTAGGATCATTTCCCTCACCCTCCACCCAGTGCTCTCTACCTGGCTAACACCCACCGACTTCTAATTTAATGGCTTGCAGGTCATTTCTTCCACGAAATCTTTTCTGACCCCTTGTGCTTAGGTTACATCTGTGTGTTAATCATTCCCATGTGCTTTTGTTAGTGTTTCCTGGTAGTCTGTGGGCTCCAGGAGGTCTTAAACCTCATTTGTCTGAAGTTCAAGCTATATTGTGCTTCAAACATAGTGTCTGGCATGTGGTGGTACTGAGAAAGTAGCTGTTTCGTGGATGCTTTCCCTCTGAGTTGATTAACTACACTCTGTGGTCGATCTTTGAAAGACATAATGGTGGGTTCTTACTAAAAGGGAGTTGCACCGGCTATTGAGACATGGTCCCTGCTGGGCGCAGTGGCTCACGCTTGTAATCCTAGCACTTTGGGAGACTGAGGCGGGCGGATCACGAGATTAGGAGTTCGAGACCAGCCTGACCAACATGGTTAAACCCCGTCTCTACTAAAATACAAAATACAAAAATTAGCTGGGCATGGTGGTGCATGCCTATAATCCCAGCTACTCAGGAGGCTGAGGCAGGAGAATCGCTTGAACCCAGGAGGCAGAGGTTGCAGTGAGCTGAGATTGCGCCATTGTACTCCAGCCTGGGTGACAGAGCGAGACTCCATTTCAAAAAAAAAAAAAAAAAAAAAAGACATGGTCCCATGGGGTCAAGATGGGAGAAGGATAGACAAAGCCGGAAATAAGTACTTATTTGAGGTAGATCTTAATGAGGGCAGAAATAAGTATTTCTTTGAGCTAGATCCTAATGTGGTATACACTTACAATGTGTTAGCTGCTGTGACTAACACAGAGATTTTGGTAGCTTTACATGATAAGGTATATGTTGTCTTCCCTTCATATCTGTTGAACCTTCTCCATCTTATTCTTGCCATGGGGTCTCAGCAGTTGGTGGGGAAGAGGAACAGGGAGTGCAGTTGACCTGCCATCATGGGCTTAGAAGTGCTGCCCCTTGCTACTGCTCACATCCCATTGACCAGAAATCAGTCACATGGGCCTGACTTGTATAAATGCCAGTGAAATTGGGATTGGAATTGGAAATGTCATTTCCCTGTGTACCCAGGATGAAGACAGTGCAGTGAAATTAGTTATCATGTGACAGTCCCAAACAATTGATGACTTTGGTTTTAGCTACTGAGGTTTGATCAAAATAAAGCATACCTCCTATTTTTGTAGCCTGTTCATATATCAATACCCTTTTTTTCTCAGAGACTAATGAGAGTGATGACCCACAGTGGTTGTTAACTTTTGCATGTCATGAAGAGGATGTCTTTCATTTAAATCCCAACTAAGGCCAGGCATGCTGGCTCATGCCTGTAATCCCAGCACTTTGGGAGGCCAAAGCAGGCGGATCACTTGAGGTCAGGAAGTTCGAGACCAGCCTGGCCAACATGCTGAAACCCCATCTCTACTAAAAATACAAAAACTAGCCAGATGTCGTGGCACACGCCTATTATCCCAGCTACTCAGGAGGCTGAGGCAGGAGAATCCTTTGAACCTGAGAGGCAGAGTTTGCAGTGAGCCGAGATCACACCATTGTACCCCAGCCTGGGCAACCGAGTGAAACTCCATCTAAAAAAATAAATAAATAAATAAAAATTAAAATTAAATAAATAAATCCCAACTAAGAGCCTGTCTTCCTCTGTAGGATTCACCAGGGTAATTTGTCGAGGGTCCAGCTGTAGCATGCAGTCCTTACGTCATCAAATGAAATATTCAACCCTAAGTGGTGAACATGTCTGAATCCAAACAGATTAGCTCTCACAGGACAATATCTGCTTGTGTTCTGTGGTTGGCATTATTTTTTTCTTCTGCTCTTGGAGTTGACAACTCTGGGAAAAAGTTTGGTGGTATTGCAGAGGACTAACTAGTCCATTACCGCTAGCCATCATTATGGTCTTGGAAAGGACTGGTGGTCAAATTCTTATTTCTTAAGGAGAAAATTGAAGTTGCTTTTAAGATTTGAATTTTCTGTTCACTAATCTCACTTATTTTCATACAGAAAATGATATGAAAAATGATCCATGATATATTCCGTGGAGGAAAACACAGAGTATTTATAGTACATTGTTTTTTGTTGTTGTTTTTGGATTTTTTTAGGGAAAGATATGTTATTTTCCCCACTCACCATCATGGTTCTCAGGATAGGAGCTGAAATCTTCATCTAATCTTCAATATCCCTCCCTGCCATTCTTCCAGCCCAATATGAAGACTCAGTGAGAAGCTTGTAGTAGAGATACGTAGTTAAGCGGGAGGCCAGAGAGGTCAACAGGGGTCAGGTCATATAGGACCTTGTAAACCATGGGAATGCTTTTGGTCCCTGTCCTGACACTACTGGGAAGCCATTGAGAGAATGCAAACAGGGAGTGAATGCAAAGTGAGAGAGAGGGAGTGTGTATGTGTATGTGAGAGAGACACTGATGAATGATGATCACATTTATTGTGGGTTTTTGGCTGTGGGGAAGGAGCCTCTGCAGGAGACAGGAGGCGCAAAGGCAGTGTGGTGCCCTTCTCCTAGCTGACAGGAGAGGTCTCCTCCCTCCTTCTGCACAGAAGTTGCTTGTCAATCAGGGGCTTACCATCCCAGCTTCAAAGCAGGCAGTGCATTTGGGGTAAATATTTATGAAATGCCAAGCTTCGTGATCAAGATGTATTTTGTTTTTAATGAGCAAATGACTCAGAATTGTTTGAGGTTATTAAAAGACAAATTATTGTGTGCCATCATGGAAAAAGGGAAGAGGAGAAAGTATAATTTTACATCAAGCAATTTATTTACAGCCATAATCCGCAAGCAATCAACCTCTTTAAACAAAATTATTTAATTTCTTATAAAGGCTTGAAGTATAAAAATTTAATTTATTTAGGGAATCTCATTAAGAGGACTTTTAAAAAGTAAGGTGGTCTATTCAGTCGCTTTAAGGAATGTTAATTGAGTGCGTAAGGTACCATAAACATTGTGTTTGGGGCATGAGAAATAACATGAATCTCTGCTCTCAAGACACTTGTAGTCTGGAAACAAGACAGTCAAAAGCCGTTAATAAATGAGTAGAAATGTGCAAAATTGTTTCTTCTTTTTTTAAAGTCAAAACCATTGTTTTAAATTGTATAACAGGTATTTTGGATATGACTTGGTTTTGGAAAATCTAGAGAATACAAAAAATTCTAAAGAAAAATCTTGACCTTAATCCCATTTCTCTAGGGCAAATACTATTAATTTTATTTTTTTCTGTTCTTCATTGGCACATATTTTTATACAGCTGAGAATTACTGTAGATACAATTTTCCTATCTTGCTTATTTTATATCACATTGTAACAAGCATTTGCACACATTTCCCCATTTTTAATGACTACACCCTATAAAATATTCCTTTGTCAGACTGGATTATCATTTACTTGCTTTTGTTCTGTTTTGATAGACATTTAAGATAAGACGGATTCATAAAATTTACCCATTTTATGTCTCAAATCATCTTTTACACTTAACTGTTATAATAAAACATTAATAGGGAACTGAGATTTAAAAAAATTATATATCTCTGTATGTATGTCTCTGAGCTTTGCCATCTAAAACAAAAAAAAAGTGGACCAAGTCGTCATTACAATAATTGTACATCCTTGAGAGAATAGTGGGGGAATAATACATTTGACTCATTGTTTCTGGTATAGTCTATCACTGGACACGTAGCTCCTACCCTGAAATTGATTAAGAAAGAACATCTTGTTTTTTGTTTTGTTTTGTTTTGTTTTTAAAACAGAGTCTTGCCCTGTCGCCAGGCTGGAGCGCAGTGGCATGATCTTGGCTCACTGCAACCTCTGCCTCCCAGTTTCAAGCAATTCTCCTGCCTCAGCCTCCCTAGTAGCTGGGACTACAGGTGCACGCCACCACGCTCAGCAATTTTTGTATTTTTAGTAGAGATGGGGTTTCACCATGTTGGCCGGGCTGGTCTCCATCTCTTGACCTCGTGATCCAACCGCCTTGGCCTCCCAAAGTGCTGGGATTACAGGCGTGAGCCACCGCACTCAGCCGGAACATCCTTTAAATCCAAGAAAGTGGTTTGCTTCTAATTTAGGGAATCTTCATGCCTGATTTTGAAACTTTTAGCAGATGTCATTTCTGTCTCACTCTTCCAGTGACATCTAAAATCTATTGTTTATATTGCTTTTTTTAAAAAGGTCCAACATAAAGTCACTTTAAGGTGACTGTTACCTACACTATCTTAACACAGGGGCTTGGGGGCTTGATGAGAAAAAGCTTCAGCTTTTTTTTTTTTTTGGTTGTTGCAAGTATTCCTTGGATTTTTGTTCGGAATAGCATGGGATTCTAGTAAGCTCTCTATGTGGGCACATGGGCCCTTGGAAAGGTGGCATGACTTAGGGGAAAGAACCAGGCATGGGGTGAGTGAGTGGAAGCTGAGCCTGCCAGCACTCATCTCTTAACCCTTTGGCAAATTAAGGCAACTACCCTTACCATCAGTAATCTATCCCTGGCAGTCAGATATCCTGAGTGGAAGTGCTGACCAGAGTCTATTTCACATTATTTTACATAGGACAAATTTTAATGTGTTATGTGTCAATGTGCAAAACCCTCAATCAATGTTCTGAAGCAGAAGTTGGCAAATCCAGCCCACTGCCAGTTTGTGTAAATAAAGTTTTATTAGACCACAACAACACCCACTTGTTTATATATGATTACTTTTCTACTGTAATACCCAAGTAGTTGCAATAGAGAGCTTGTGGCACCAAAGTCTAAAATATTCACTAAGTGTTCCTTTACAGAAAAAGTTTACCAACTCTTTTCTAAAATATGACTAAAAGATAGTAAAATGTCTTATATATACACAGCTATCACGTTAAGGATGTAAAAATGTTTAAAACATTAATTACTTAACGTTAATATGATCTCAGCATTTGTTTTGTTTGAAATGTGACTTCTTTTTTAATCATGAAGAACATCTGAGATGCATCACTTTTGTGGCTGGGTTTTCAAAACCTCTAGGGAAGTTTCTGATGTTCTACCAGTTGTACTGCAATGTGACACTTAACCTTCACCCATTTCATTAAAAATGTTACATTAAATTTGAAGGATGTGATAGGATTTTTTCTTTTATAAAAGCAGCAGACAAAATTGTTTTATTTAGAAATAAATAAAACGTATTTTCTGTAAAGTTTGGATATTAAAAGCCAATTCAACAACAACAACAAAAGGCATTCAACTAGGAAACTGTCAACTGGATCAATATTCTGTGGCATTTGGTTTTATTTCACTTCTTAGAAGCTCAGTATTCTTATCTGTAAAATGGGAATCAAACTTCCTTACTGGGCTACGTGAAGGTTAAGTAAGTAAAACTATGCCTGACACATTTTGGGAATACATTAGCTGTTGGTTCCCTTTCCTTTTACTACCCTTAGCTTAGTTAGAGGAGCAAGTAATTGTAACTGTGAAATATTTTCAGAAAATGTTCCAAATTGACAGAGCTTCTGCTTACTTACGGTTACCTGGAGACCCAAGTAAAGGCCAAGGAGAAATTGGAAAGGTCGATGTATTTGGGTAAGAGATACTAGCAGCTGTAACCAACATTCCAGAATTTGAAATTTTTGAAATTAGCCGGGTGTGATGGCATGCGCCTGTAGTCCCAGCTGCTCGGGAGCTTAACTCAGTGCAGTTTAATGGGTGAGCACCTCCCACTCTTAGTGCTGGTTGAGAGGGACAGGAGCGGTGGTGGCTCTGCTCCACGTAGTCTTTCAGGGACCCAGGCGAATTCCATCCAGTGACTCCACTATCTCCAGGAACTAGGAGTTCTCTACTGGATCTCTGGGCCCACAATCCAGGGAAGAAAGCAGTCATTAGGCAGGGTGCCAGAGGCTTCAGGATCTGAATGAAAGTAGTGCATACCCACTTCCATCTGTTTGGTTAGAACTCAGTCACCAGGCCCCACCTAATTACAAGGGATGCTGGGAAATGCATTCCAGCTGTGTGTTCAGGGAAAAGAAATGGATTTGATGAATGTTTAGCCGGTCTCTGCCACAGACTGACTGCATTTTCTTGTATTATTATGGAGGACAAATGTTTACTATACATAAACTGCCCAGAGGTGCTGATAATCTGAGAACCTGTCTCCAACAAGTCCCCTGGGAAGGGCAGTATTTAGAGACAGTCATGCTGGTTTGGAACAATTTATCTGCCTACTTGTTTAAATATATTTAAAAAATTAGCCTGCAATCTGAATCTAATTCCCACATGTTGTGTGCCATTTAGGCATTTTGGCGTTGTAAAATGACAGATCTATCTCAGAGTGAGTAAGTTTAGGAATACATACTTAAGAAATATTGCATGCAATGACATTTTCCTTCCCAAAGTGATCTACGTGAACTCAAATTTATTTTGCTATTTTATAAAATAAGAAGTTTTACACAATATTGAGTAGAACTCTTTATCCGTGATGGCAGATAGAACATCTGTTGAAATACTACCACTGTTATTTATTTCGAATTGCACATTTTACAATTAACTATATCAGAATCATTTTCAATTTTTAACACCTTTAATAGATCTAAGTACACCTTTTTATTGAAAGTTATTCATTTTAAATCATGATTATATGAATATTTTAGGATTATAATCACCCTAAAATGAAGGACAAAATTTATCATACCAAAATAGAAATTTAATTTAAAGTACAAAGAACTTGATTACAAGGTTTAGTAGACTAGAAATAAGACATAAAAGAAGATATTAAAAAACACTTTTTAAAACACCCTCAGCAGTATAGTTTTACAGTAGATTTGGAAAAAATACAACAGCATTTATTAATGTTTGTGAAGATCATATTATAGACTAATCAAAGATCAAACTTTTGTAAGGTTCAAAAAACACACATAAGCAAATTTTGGTCATTTCCTGGAAAATACTAACTTTAAATATCTTCATTCAGGCTGGGCATGGTGGCTTATGCCTGTAGTCCCAGCACTTTGGGAGACAAAGGCAGACAGATTGCTTGAGGCCAGGAGTTTCAGACCAGCCTGGGCAGCACAGTGAGACACTGTCTCTACAAAAAATACAAAAATTAGCCAGACATGGTGACACCTGCCTGTAGCCTCAGCTACTTGGGAGGCTGAGGTGGGAGGATGGCTTGAGCCTGGGAGATTGAGGCTGCAAAGAGCAGAGATCATGCCACTGCACTGCAGCCTGAGCAACAGAGTGAGACCCTGTCTCAAAAAGTAAATAATAGGGCTGGACGCGGTGGCTCACGCCTGTAATCCTGGCACTTTGGGAGGCTGGGGCAGGTGGATCACAACGTTAGGAGATCCAGACCACCCTGGCTAACATAGCGAAACCCCGCCTCTACTAAAAATACAAAAAATTAGCTGGGCATTGCGGTGGGCATCTGTAGTCCCAGGTGCTCGGGAGGCTAAGGCAGGAGAATCGCTTGAACCCAGGAGGTGGAGTTTGCAGTGAGTCGAGATTACACCATTGCACTCCAGCCTGGCGACAGAAGGAAACTCCATCTCAAAAATAAATAAATAAATAAATAAATAATAAAACACAACTTTTCATTCAGTATCATACAGTTAGTGAAGTTTGTTTGAGATGGAAGCTGCTCTTGGCCATATTGTGATCCAGGGGCCTTAGTCAAAAGTCAGACTTGTCCACAGACATGTGTGATTAAAAATACTCCTCTCACTTTTCTTGGTAATCCATGACATTTCCCACTACCTGTCACTTTGTCCTTGACGATATATGAGGCAGAAAACAAGTTGCGTGCACAAGGTTGGTTTTCCAGTCAGCTGTTCCTTATTTTTCTCTGGTGCTTCTTTGTTATATTAGAGTTCAAATTTACTATTCATGAAACACATTTTAATCAGTGACCATATCAGACAAATGGAAGCTAAGCGCTGGTTAGTATGTTGAAAATAAACATGAGGGCTCTCATTAATGTCGCTGTCTGAATAATTATTTGAGCATCCAGTCCTGAGCAGCCGTGAAAGCAGACCGGCTTCTCACTGGAACGACAGGCTGACAGCCCCGTCTTGGAGAATGGTCATTAGTGTGCCCCGCCATCAATGTCATGTTACTGTGTCAAATTAGTTCGTGTCCCCTTAGGAGAGAAGCCGGACCTACAAATTATCCTCCCACATCCCTTGGAAACTGTGTTTGCCAAACCTGCGATCGAGTGTGAGCAAATTATTAACACGGCTCATAAATTAACTAGTTTACAGGCTTATAACATTTTACAAGTAGATAATAAAGGGGAGAAAAGTTTTCCAATTGCATTGCCCTGACGTGAGGCTATGATCTGCCGACTGTTCCTTGAGGAGTCCACAGCTCATAGTTTTTTGTTAAGAGACCAAACACATGGGGTGTCAGAACAAATGTTTGGAAATGTAGAATCTAAAAGGCAGCCAGTGTAAATCCATTGAAAACAATATAATTAACTTCATTATCTCATTGCTCTGATAAGTCAATGACAATGGTCGTCTTTCTTTTAGTGGCAGTTGCTCATTAATGAGTTCACCAATTAAGTTTGAACGATTACAGCCTTTACCAACTGAAATTATCTTAAAAACATTTTTGATGCGTTCTTATCATACTCTTAAGCTTCCTTGCTCAAGAGGGAAAATGCCCACACAGCACATTAAACTCATATAAGAATGAAGATTCAGAAGTCTTGATATATTTGGCAGAGAGTTTATGCACAGTAGACACCAGATACCTAGAAAACATAGTGTGGACAAATCTGGCCTGAGTTTATCTCATATCTAGAAGAGACACCCACCGGGAACACTATCTCTTAATTCTCTTCTGAGTTCTGGTAGGCAGACAACCCACATAGTTTCCGGAGACAGGTGACTATTCAAATCATAAAACTTCATGCATCTCCTTTTTAGTTTCAACTTCTCCATCTGAGTAGGTTAAAAACATGTAAATTCACAAAGTATTGCCTGAATTTACTATTGAAAGAGAACACTGCACACAGACATACATGTACGTGCCCCAAAAGCTCAGGCTTTCTACCCATTCTATAGTTCCATTTTTTTTTCTGTATTAGTGAGAGTCCTTTATTTAATCTTGAGGACCATATAGATGGCATTATTATCTCAAGGATCTATGCAGAAAAGACCTGGCATGTGAAACCTTGCTACTGACAGCTATTCGCAAAAACTTTCTGAAAGTGCTTGAGGATGAGTTGACTTATCTGTCAGCAACTTCAACTTACTTGGAATTGGATTTGGTAAATATTCTACTAATAACCTAACCAAGCAATGAAAGCTTTGCAGTCTCAGCACATGAACAGAGTGACTGTTTCCATGAGAAGGTGTATCACAGTCTCCTTCTGCATTTGAAATGCAACTGAAAAAAAAAGAGTTGCTAACTGTGGCAAGTAAGATTTTCTGTTTGGCTGGCAGGAGAGAGCTTGTATGTTTTGCTGGTAGGGCGCCTGTGTCCATGCATGTACTTACTTCCTCCTGTCTCTTCTACTGAGTGCATTGAGACAGGCTAAAAGATCAAAACTCATGGCAAAATTATCATTTGGACCTATGGATCTTCTTTTTCTTATTTCTCAGGATGTATTAACACTGTAATTATGATAATTTATCTTGAGAAATAAGAAATTATAAGCCGAGCACGGTGGCTCATGCCTGTAATCCCAGCACTTTGGGAGGCTGACCGCGGGTGGATCATTTGAGGTCAGGAGTTTGAGACCAGCCTGGCCAACATGGTGAAACCTTGTCTCTACTAAAAATACAAAAATTAGCCAGACATGGTGGTGGACACCTGTAATCCCAGCTACATGGGAGGCTGCGGCAGGATAATCGCTTGAAACTGGGAGGCGGAGGTTGCAGTGAGCCGAGATTGTGCCACTGCACTCCTCTAGCCTTGGCGATAGAGCAAGACTCTGTCTGGAAAAAAAGAAAGAAAACTATTGCTGGGAGTGGCACACACCTGTAATTGCAGCACTTTGTAGGCTGAGGCAGGAGTATCACTTGAGCTCAGGAGTTTGAGACCAGCTGGCCTACTAAAATTTAGCTTGTCTACTAAAATTCCAAAATTATTTGGGCGTGGTGGCGCACACCTATAGTTCAAGGTACTTGGGAGAGCTTGAGTCTGGGAAGTTGAGGCTGCAGTGAGCCCTGCATGTGCCACTGCACTCCAGCTTGGGTGGCAGAGCGAGACCCTGTCTCAGAAAAAAGAAAAGAAATAGAAATTATGGTATGGAAGATAAAGGAACTTAACTTCCTAAGTGGATGTCAGTGCCTTCAGGAGTGACAGTTTTACTCACCTACATAACATTTTGCATCCTCCTCCTGTAATTCAGGTTGTGAGCTAGGTCAAATGCTGATTCTAGAAGGCAAAGGATAAAATAGATGCTTAGATACATGATTATATACTGAAGGTAAATGTGGTGTGTAAATGAGGGATACCAAAGGCTCGCATGTCTGTGTTGCTTTTGAAGCATCACCATTTGCCCCTTCACTTAACCTCTTCTTTTCTTTTTGCTTTCAGCTTCCCTCTGTGTGTTGCAGTCCTGTGGCATTATGCATGCCCCCTCCCAGTGACCCCAGGCTTTTTATGGCTGTGAGACACGTTAAAATTTCAGGGTAAGTGACAGACACCACTGATGCTGTATACCACCTAAAAATTGCCATCTACCTTGGCGGGGGACCCAGTGGTCGATATAGTAATCCTGCAGAAGATAATGGCCTTTCTAATTATCAGGCCCTGATTCTGAAGCTAGCAGGCATTTGAATGCTGCTACCCCCCATGATAGCTTTATGGTTTTCAAGAATAGGGTTCATAACATGGATCATATTTGTGGGAAGGTGACCTAATGCAGGGGTTGGTAAAATTTGTAAGGGACCAGATAGGAAATATTGTCATCCTCATGAGCCATACAGTCTCTTTTGCAACTAGTCAACTCTGCCTTTAGAGCACAAAAGCAGCCATAGATAATATACAAGCAAATGGGTGTCACTGTGCTCCAGTGAGACTTTATTTACAAAAACAGACAGTAAGCCATATTTGGCCTGAAGACTATAGTAGGCTGTCCCTTGATCGGATACATCAAAAGCGGACATTTGACCTGTAAACCTGACACCTCGCTGGGTACCACTCCGTCTGACCTTGAGCAAACCATTTATCTGCGAGAAACAGGAATAAAAAATATATACCTGCCCTTACTACCTTGAAAGATGGTGTTGTAAGGATGAAACAAGATATAATGCATGTGAAAGCACTTTGAAAATTTCGAAACTCCTTACGAATGTGATGATCGGCTCTACAGTCATTCCGGTTTACCTTGTGGAGTATGACTTCTTCACCTTTTTAATCACATTGGGCTTTCATGAGCGAAATGAGTGTGGGGGAAAGCTCTCTTATTTTCTGAGTAATGTGGTTTGTCTGTACGTTCCTTCTGTTTTACAGTTGATGGACAAGCTGTTGAAATGTCTTTTTTTTAGTATCAAATATGGATGAAGGGATATGCGGGTAGATTATGGTAGGCTAAAGATCAAATGCCAATGAAGAACGATTACATTTCCTTTAATCATCAGAATCTGAGACTGCTGTAAGATCTCACCTTTAATATAGGCCTTAATAAATAATAATGCTTTGGATGCCTACAAGTATGTTTGAATTTCACAAGTCTTGCATGTCAAAACAGAGAGACAGGCTCAGCAAATATGCTTCCCTGGGCTAGCAATACTAATTAAGAAGGCAAGTCATACTTAAACAAACAGCTTTGGGAATAGAGGGTTAATCAGAATCCCAATTCATGAATTTTCTAGTTTTTTTTTTTCCCTCAGACAAAATTGTAGTGTCATCTTTAGATATGTTTTCATATCATTATATTAGTTAAGAATTGTTTTCTAGTAAGAGAGATATAAGTATAAAAAATTATTTAAGTATTCTGTCGTAAAAACATCTGGGAAGAGCAGTTTGTGTCTTCTGTCTTTCTACTCTGCTTATTCAAGTGCGTTCCTTCATCTTCAAGGTCACATGGTGGCTGCTGGCTCTCAGGCCATTGCCTCTACATCCGAGACAAAAAGTAGTTTTCCCGGCTGAGGCAGGCCTTTTTAAAGCACTTTCCCTGCAGCCTTATCCAATGATGCCTGCTTACATCCTGTTAGCCACCCCTAACTATAAGGGTATCTGGGAAATGCATCCTTAGACTTGAACAATTTGATGTCCCAGGTAAATTCTGGGTTCTAGTACTAAGAAAAGGTGAATGCTTACTGAGCAACCATTATGGTTACTTATACAAAATCATGCTGTCAATTTTGCTTACATGTTTAATTTTTATTTATTTTCAATGAATGCCTTCTGTTGACTGTGCCTTGTTAGAATTTTAGCCTGTTTAATTTTCAGCAGAGATACAGCTCAGTAAATATTTTAAGACCATAATATTCTTATTGAAAGTGCCATGGCAAATCTGAGAAATACATTTCTTTATTAAGAGAGCTATAAAGCAAAATTTAAACTCTCGAATATGCTAGTCTAGTGGGTTTTCCTTCCTGTGGATGTAAGATTTCATTAAGGCTTGAGTACTAGCATGAGGTCTTAGCGGCACACACTCACACCCAATTCTGTTCCCCCTATATGGGCAGGGGACGTTGCTGACAGCTTTGCACTGTCCCTCTGTTCTTATGTAGACTCAAGGACAGGACAGAACTCTCCACCCTACCTTTCTGATTTGTTGCTCCCTGTATCTCTGCTGAAAGCTTACCATGGGAGTGGGGTGCACGGGACAAGTGAGCCACTCCTGTCCAAATTTTCTGTCCCAAATTGGCCTGTACATGATTCTTGTAAAACTTTTTATCCCATAAAATGAATAGAATGAGACTTCCCTGTGCTTCGTATTAATAATATATTCTCTGCCTATACTGGCCTGTGACGAGTAGTCATAAAACTTACGGTAATGGATGCATTCGCAGAAACGCCTTGGGTGCCTGCTGTGGATACAGGATAGCAGCATGGTTAAGAGTGTCTGCTTTGAAGTTAGATCAGCTTAGACTCAGATTCCACCTTTTCCACTTCCTGGCTGAACAACCCTAGGCAAGTTACTTAACCTTTCTGTGCCACGGCCTCCTTATCTGGAAAAGGGGATACAAATAGAAGCCAGCTCACTATGAGGAGTTAAAGAGGTGATGCTTGTAAAGAGCTTAGCACGGATCCTGGTACATCATAAATGCCAGCATTGTACTAGGCACCCCAGGTGATACAGTGGAAATCTCTGTCTCTGACAAGCTTGTACCATCCTGTTGCTGGTTCACTGGTCGTCGTTTTACTGATAGATGACGCATGTTTCGCAGTCCATTGCTCCTCACCTGGTATTCCCTTGTAAATGCAAGTACAGCCTTAGGAGCTTGTCCTGCTGCACATCTGCAAGGACACTTGCAGCTACGTATACAGCTGCTGTAGCCCTGTTAGCAGAGCTTAGGTCTCTGGATCCTGTTTTGAGGATTTCCCCTGAGATGCATGCAGTTCTTTTTTTAATTCCTTTTTTTTTTTTTTTTTTTTTTTTACTTAGTCAGACAATGGGCCTGCCTCGCAAGCAGAATTCACTAACTGCTTTCAAGTTGGTATTGCTGATGATAATCTGAAACTGTAGGGTTTCGCTCGTGCAGGCTGATGTTACATGATGTCGATCTTCTGCCACCTCATTCCCCATCCCTGCCTCTGTGCTGACTTGGCAAAGCAGGTCCTAGTCCCTCACAGATCCTCTTGGGAATGGCCCTCAAAGGACTGTGTCATCTGCACACAGAAGCTGCCACAGGTCCGTGGCAAAGAATGTCAGCAGCACTCATCGATGACCCAGTTGGTGACTTGTACCCAGATTGAAAAATAGTGCCAACCACGTGACCCTGGCTGTCTCTTGAATTTTTGAGCCGTGTTAGGTGAGATGGGTAAGAGTCATACCACCTATAATAACAAACCTGCAGTGATAATTCATTAACATTGACACCGTATCACAGAACTGATGGTTTTGGGGCGACAGACCCCAGCCTATAGTAGTACTTATCAGGGGTCTGCCTGACATAGGCTTTGCTTCCATCATGTTCACTGTGTGGAGATAGTGGCTTGAAGATCTTGTGTGTTCAAAAGACTCTTGGGAACTTTGAGCTTTTGCCGTGTGGTTTCCAATATTTTATTTAAACCCCATTACTCTTCTCAGATGTCATAAAAACTCCCTTGCCTCTGAACTACGGGATACCTTCTGTGCCTCCCAGGACTCACTCCTTCTCATCCCTTAGTGTTCAGTTCAAAAATCAACCCCTTGAACATGCCTTTGCTGACCACCCACATGAAAGGGGACATCCCCTTTATATTTTTCTTGACCCAAACCTCTTGTTTGTTCCATATGTTACAGCCCTGTCCCTTCATGAATTCACCTGTTTATCAGGTAATAAGCAAGAAGTAGGTCTTATTCAGTGTGGCTTCTCCATGGCTAGCAGTGCCTAACATATGGTAGGTATGCATGCAGTCAGTATTTGTTGAATCAGTCAGAGTCTGGGGATTTCCCTGTGAATTTCTGTATTTTTATGGCACCTAAGAGGACTGTATCTGGTTGAGGGAGAAAGAGAAGGAACAAAGCTACACACATCACCTTTATTGTAGGAATAGAATACTGCCCTTGGGTTTTCTCTGGAAAGTTCCCACTATGTACTGCATACTCTGCGTGTCCCATCCAGAAGGGGTTATACATTATCTTCCCCATGAAGACAGAAGCATTTGCCATTTGAGCCTGAAGGATATTGTGGGTGGTACAAATTGATTAAGGACATTGGGATCCAAGCTCAAACCCCAACACTCTCATTCAGTGGCTCTTTTTTTGGACAATTTATTTTCTCTCTCTAAGACTCAGTTTACTTCCCTGGGGCAGGGGTAATAGCATTACGTAGCCACTGAGCTATTGCGAGGATTAAATTAGATGATACGTATAAAGCACTTTGCACAATGTCTGGAACAGAATAACAGTGCTGTTGATTTAAGGGTATCAGCAAAGGCTTTGGGGACCTCCACTGATAAAACTCATCTTGTGCTTTCTTGTGATGTTCATTTTAGAGGTGGCAAAGACGGCAAAGAACCTTGATTCCCGATTATATTTGCTCATGTTTCATGTGCTGAATTAACTTCAAAAAGTACAAAATAAGCAAGCAGTGAGATACTCTGTTTTATAATTTGTTGTTGACGCTTTGACTGTTGGATGCTCATGACCTGTCTCAGGTAACACATGCTAGAAACCTCAAGCGCTGCAATGGCTCAGTGTCTGGAGCCTGACCCACATCCAGAAAACCATGGAAATTGAGAGTTTGGGGTGCTGCAGTGTCTGTACGCCTTCTTGCTGGGGTTATGTTTTGCCTTTAAGTTAATCAGAGCTGGTTTGATCTCCTGCCTTGCAATAGAGGGCATCTTAAATTTCCTGTAAATTCTCTTCTCTCTCTCTTTTTTTTTTTCTGGAGATGGAGTCTCGCTCTGTCACTCTGGCTGGAGCACAGTGGCGCGATCTCAGCTCACCATAACCTCTGCTCCTGGGTTCAAGTGATTCTCCTGCCTCAGCCTCCCTAGTATTTTTTTTTTTTTTTTGTATTTTTAATAGAGATGGGGTTTCACTTTGCTGGCCAGGCTGGTTTTGAACTCCTGACCTTGTGATCCGCCCATCTCGGCCTCCCAAAGTGCTGGGATTACAGGTGTGAGCCACTGCGCCCAGCCTAATTCTCTTCTCTTTTTTTAAAAAAATATATACTTGATGTATCTGTCCTGAAAATTCACATAACTTTTCTTTTGATAGAAAACCAAAGTCTATATAGTCTGAAAGGATTTAGATATAAATGTCTTTCATTGTTAACACCGATTTCTTCCACCTGCTTGAAGAAGATGATGTATTATTTTTGCTATATTGTTCCACCATGTCAGTGGTTGACATTTGTTGTTCATTGTGAATTTTTTATGTAAAAGCTGAAGCAGAGAGAGGGACCTGTCTCACTCTGTATCACATGACTTTCTGGTGGAAAAGAATGAAATCTATGAAATCATATACTCTTATTTACCCGACTTATGGAGTAACTAGGGTTATCTAGGAAATTAAAATAGCCATTTCTTTTATTAATTCATAACTTGTACTCTTGCAACCTAACAATAAAAGGACATGATTAAAATATAGTTTAAGGCATCAAACGTGGTTACTAATATCCTTTTAGGAAAGGAAAAGATGAAATCCAGTAAGTTTCAGTCAAAGTAAGTGAATAAATCAGAAAAAAAAAAAAAACATTGGTTAGACTCATGATAACCCTCAGAGTGGCTAACACCCAGATTTTTTGCATCTCTAAAAATATATAACACCCCTGTCTCCAAATATCACTTCAGAAACTAAAATAATAATTCATGAAAGGGGAAACAGATCCGTGTAATATGAGACTTGATCAGGCAGTTTACGCGGGATGCTTGAGGGCCTAGATCAGCCCTTGTGCTGCCCTCTTCTCAATACCCTGGTGCCTGAGGAGCAGCGGGGAAGATTAGGAGCTTTCTGAGGGTTTTTACTTTAATGTTTTGATATTTTGCTGCATCGTCTGAGTCCAGTTTGGTTCAGCAGTCTCTCAGTGCCAGGTGACTCTGGTTAAGATGCTCTAGGGCTGAATTTCTCAATGCCAGCTTTCCCAGGGGATCAGTAAAGGTTTTGCCCTGGGTATTCCAACCAGGAGAGCCTGTGTCCTGTCTTTGTCCACATCTGTCCTCAGTCATTAATGGTGACACAAAATAGTCTCCCACTCCTGACTCACTGCCTAAACATGGCAGTTTCTTTGGGATTCTACTCCTAGAATAATTGGTGCTTAGACCTTCTTAGGTTTATCTATCTGTATGCACCTAGAAGAACTTGCATTTCATGCTATCACCAATATTCTGCAGCTGAAAAAGCAGGGAGAGGTGGAAGTAGAATTTTCTAAACTCGTGAAAAATCTAATCCTGAAAAATCTCAATGAACAGCAGTTTTTAAAGAGAAACATTCTAGCTTTTGAAAGGTCTACCATAATAGCTACCTTTACTGTCTGTGGGCCAGACATGATTCTAAGCCTTTGATATGTATTAACTCACAGTAACTCTGAAGTAATCATCATTCTAAAAATTCATTTTACAGGTGAGGAAGCTGAAGAATAGTGAGTTAAGTGACTCACCCAGAACCCTCTGCTTATATGGAGCAAAGCTAGGATTTGGACCTAGAAATTCCTTCCCCTCGTACCCTGTTGTGTTTTTTTTTTTTTGAGATGGAGTCTCGCTCTGTTGCCCAGGCTGAAGTTGGAGTGCAGCGGTGCAGTCTCGGCTCACTGCAACCTCCACCTCCGTGGTTCCAGTGATTCTCCTGCCTCAGCCTCCCAAGTAGCTGGGACTACAGATGCATGGCACCATGCCTGGCTAATTTTTGTATTTTTGGTAGAGACAGGATTTTGCCATGTTGGCCAGGCTGGTCTCGAATTCCTGACCTCAGGTGATCCACCCACTTCGGCCTCCCAAAGTGCTGAGATTACAGGCATGAGTGACCATACCCGGCCATACCCTGGTTCTTAATCACTATGCCATGTGGTCTTCCTCATGCACAGATATTCTTGGGGTATTGACTTGCAGGCATTATTTTGTTTTCACATAAATTGTTCACTCTAGGACTGCATGTGGAGCTGTTATACCTCAATGCTATCTAATAGGCCCTGCTTGATCTTACTAGACTTCTTCAAATGCTTTCTTTTTGCTAACACAAGAGCTATGGGAAATAAAAGTGTGTCCCAATTTGATTAGGAACAAGGACAACCACTTAATTGCCATTCTTCTATCTCCAGTTGGATGTGCCTGTTAAGACATTTTCTCTAGATCTTTGAGTCATTTTTCTCTGGGACATTTTTCTAATTAACCTCATCTCTGTAGCCCTCATTTTACTTCATATTAGCCTCTGACCACCTAATAATTGATTTGTTCTGCTCAATCACCTGTGTGAAAAGCAAGAGGGTCTCCCTCCCAAAGCTTCGGTCCTGTACCTGGGCATTTTCCCAGCAAGCAGGTTCAGAATGTTCTTTTAGTTCTTGGAAACATTCACCTGGAAGGCTTTTTATTTACCAGGGTGAATCTGGGGTACTGAAAGGTAACATTGGCTAACAGAGTAGAAGACCTTTGGTTACTTAGTCAGTAGAATTATAGGTTTATAAGCTGTATGCCAAGGACTTTGACCTTCAAATATTAGTAAAATATTAGGCTTGAAGAAATGTATAAATGCCAGTTTCAAGAGACCACAAATAAGCAATTTTGACTTAAAAGGTTTGAAGTGTTCATATTGCCTTGTTAACACAAAGAGTAG
Source organism: Pongo pygmaeus (assembly GCF_028885625.2). Lineage (NCBI taxonomy): Eukaryota > Metazoa > Chordata > Mammalia > Primates > Hominidae > Pongo > Pongo pygmaeus. The sequence continues at coordinate 82,068,774 of NC_085930.1, forward strand.
ACAGCCCACTTCTAAAGTGTCGGTGCCTTAAAATACTGAGCTCACCATATTTTAGGTCTTTTTGGTTCTGAGTGACCAGCTTAGTCATAAAGGGGAATTAATTGGCTCATAATGTTGAAAAGTCGGATTGTGGAACTAGCTCCAGGGAAATCTGGAGCAGGAGGTTCCGATCATGCTATTAAGTCTTGGTGGCAGTCTTCTGGCTATGCTGTGCTCCCTGTTGGATTCATTCACGGAGGCAATTCCCTGGTTGTGGCAGGATAACCTTTCATGAGTCTGTTTTTGTAGCAACACCAGCAGAAAAGATCTTTTCTTAAGAGTTCTAGCAGCTGTCACGGAATCTGGATCTTCCTGCTTCTGTGATTGGTCTGGTTGGTGTGTGTCACATGCCTTTCGCTGAAACACTTACTGGAGCTGGAGCAGGAGTGAGTTGGGGGAGGTGGGAGGTCCTGCTTGGCCTAGGATGGGTCATGTGTCCATCTCTAAAGGCATGGATGGCCTTTGACCTACACAAAACAATGGGAAGTAGGTGAAAAGAGTGCTGGTTTCAGAAGAAGGGGACAGAACTCTGGGAAAGTGAACTATGTTTATGTACCATGTCGGGTACTATACTTGATACACAGCAAATACATAGTATTACAGGGTGGAAGGAACCTTTAAATATCATATGGTTCAGCTAACCCACAACTGAATGTCACCTATGGGAGTTTTCCCAGAAAGTTATCTGTCTAATGCTTGACATCTTCAATGACATTTACTACCTTGAGAGTGGGCTGTGCCTCAGAAATGCTACCATGCCTCTGTCCTCGAGGAGTCTAGAGTTCATTCATTGCCTGCCTTCCTTCTATTCATTCTTCTCTCCAACCATCCACCTACCATCTGCCACAGTTTGTGGTCCTAAGGCAAGATGCTTGATTTTAACATACTTACATGTGCAAGGTAGACAGAAAAGTCAGTTATAATATGGTGATAGAGAAGCTACAAGAATACTGGTGTATTGTGCGTTTTGATTGGGGAGGGGATTGGAGAAGGGAGATTGGAGGGCCTCATAGCAGGAATGATGCCTCAGAGGATCAGTAGGAATTGCCAAGTAGCCAAGGGAAAGATGGTCTTTTTGGTGGACTTAGTAGGATTAAACCCTATGTTAACATTCAGACTTGCTTTTGAATGACACAGGAAAATTGGTTTATAAAGTAGCTTAGCCCAGTCAAAATGCATATGTCTCTTAGGTCACATAAAGAATTTAAATGGTGGGAATAATATCCTGATGATGAAACATTTTTGTACAGGTGAGCCATCTGACATCTTCCAAGTCACCCCTATCTCCTATTTCTTAATAAATGCATAATAAGTGAATGGATGAAACCTTCTTGGGAAAAACTTCAGTGAGTTAAATTACAGAATTTTAACAATTACTTTTGTAATAATTTTGAAAGGATCAGATATTATTTGTTTATTCATACATTCCTGGGGGCAAATGAATATTTTGAATCTCAGTTTTCTTATCTAGTACCTGAGGATAAAAATAGTACCTCCCGAAGGGTTAGGGATATAGAGAATAAACATCTGGAGCATGTGAAACACCAAATATGGTTCTATCACCTAGTAAGCCCTCTGTCGATATTACTTGTTATCAAAGGGTATCTATGATTTTATACCTCATTGGTTGTCAAAAGCTTAAAATGTAGTTATGTCCATTTAGCTAGTTGATATAAATGTTTTTCCCTGTGCCCTGGATGGAATATATTTTTTTATTTTTGCATGTTACTTACACCTTAAAAATTAAAGATATTAAAGATGGTGAGATTTAGCAAAAAACTTTAATTTCACATGCTTTTAATGCTTCCCTGAATTAATAATTTTCATGTCCATCATATTTTCTCCTTGGCCCACAATTCATCCCATATTTGGATCTTGGCAAATGATGACTTGGTTAATTAGGCAGTCTGTTAACTCCGATTACTAAGTTATAACAGATCAGTGTAGAAGCATCACTGTGCAATTTGGATTAAAAGGCTCTTCATTTTATCAAAACAAATTTACATTTATGGGTAACTATGTTGAAGTGCGTTATGTTAAAATGATGCATTTCATAAGGAAAATTTAAAAAGGATAAAAATTATTTCTTCCTACTAAGTTTTTTTTTATTGTGACATTCATCACATTATCTTTCACTAGGAATATACATAAAATCTTGGAATTTTCTTTTAAGGCTTGGAAATTATAGCTGATTTAATACCTTGATTATACAAATATGATGGATGCATTGCATTTTTATTTAAGCATAATTTAGTATAGTGGCACATGGTTATATTCCAATTCTGACCACAGTGGCCTCTGATGTTGGAGTTACTTATAGAAGTGAAGCTTGACTGTGTTGGGGCAGAATTAGTGGGCTACATTAGGCTGGCTTTGTTTTATAGCTGAAGGCATTGATGGTTATTAAATAGACTGCGGCCTCTGTAGTCTGGTCTCTTGTCTAATGGTTCATCATCACTTAAGGGAAGTTGGGGTATCAAAAACTTGCTTGCTTCTTCCATGTTCATCTCTGCCTACCTTCTTTCCTTTCCTAGCACACATAACAGTTAGCATTGTGGAAGGTGAACAAACAAACAGAGTAATTTGTCAGACTTAGTGAACCCTAAAACCTGTGTTAATTACCCCTCAAGATTCTGTCTAGTATCAATAACATTCAAATGATAGCAGCTCCCCCTTTACTCCCTCCTCTGCTCAACACACACACCTGCATGTGTGACTTATACACATATGCATGTGCACACACACACACACACACACTGAATACAGCAGCTGGCACCTGGGAGGTATTTAATAGGTATTTGTTGAAGACTAGTGGGTGGAAAAGATGAGACACCAGTAGCCTCCCACTCCAAGCTTCTAAGCTGCTCTTAGCCTGGTCCAACATCTGGGACCCTGTTTGATATTACAACTGTTGGAATAAATGGAGTTGATGAATTTAGTATTTATTCTTTCAATAAGCTTACTGAAGTCTGGCCTTTATGAATTGCTGTGTTCTAGTTCTACGGGAAATAGATAAATCAAAGAGAGAAAATACAGTAGTTTCCTCTTATCCATGGTTTCACTTTCTGTGATTTCAGTTACCAGCAGTCAACGATGGTCGGAAAATAAGTGAGTACAGTACAAGAAAATAGTTAGAGAGAGAGAGACCACATTCACATAACTTCTATTACAGTATTGTTAAAATTGTCCTGTGTAATTTGTTATCATTAATCTCTTACTGTGCCTAATTTATAAATTAAACTTTTTCATAAGTGTACATGTATAGGAATAAACATCATATGTATAGGGTTCAGTACTAATTGTGGTTTTGGGCATCCACTGGAGTTCTTGGACTGTATCCCTGTGTATAAGGGGGGACAACTCTGTTCTTTTTGTTTTTTTGTGAGACAGAGTTTTGCTCTTGTTGCTGGGCTGGAGTGCAGTGGCACGATCTCCGCTCACTGCAACCTCTGCCTCCCATGTTCAAGCGATTCTCTTGCCTCAGCCCCCTGAGTAGCTGGAATTACAGGCATGGGTCACCACGACTGGCTCATTTTGTATTTTTAGTAGAGACAGGGTTTCTCCATGTTGGTCAGGCTGGTCTCGAACCCCCGCCCTCAGGTGATCCACCCACCTTGGCTTCCCAAAGTGCTGGGATTACAGGCATGAGCCACCTCGCCCGGCCGACTCTGTTCTTTACATTCAGCAAACTTAGTATCTTGTTGATTGATGATATTGACATGACCCTAGGCCAGAAATAGTAAACCTTAGTTCTTCAGTTTTATTCAGTGCTAGCATGTAGTTTATGCAAAACCAGCTTTTCTAAATCTAGAAGGCTCCGAATCTGCTGATATGACGGTAGAGGCAGAAGTTTATTTAAGTCAGAATGGAAGTGGAGGTTTTTATGAATTTGATTATTTTATCTTAATTAGGAACATTTAATAATAATTATGCGTGACTCTCATTTTGGAGCAGGTATGGCTGGTTGTTCAAAGTTAAAGTGATGTTTTGAGCTGTAATTTGACGGATCTGAATGACAGTCAGCCTGAATAATTTAGCTTCCTACTAGCTGCCCTACCACCCCATTCCTTCCTAAAGAAAGAACCAAATAAGGAATTTTTTAAAACCCAAACCATTCTGGATTCTATTAATTCTTATAGTTACTTTCAAAGGAGCAGTTTGAGAGAGAGATGTGGTCTGGGACATTTATGTGTGAGGTAAAGCTTTCAACCCGTTAGAACATTAATTTTTTTTTTTTTTTTTTTTTTTGAGATGGAGTCTTGCTCTGTTGCCAGGCTGGAGTGCAATGGTGCGATCTTGGCTCACTGCAACCTCCGTGTCCCAGGTTCAAGTGATTCTCCTGCCTCAGCCTCCCTGAGGCAGATGTGTGCCACCACCCCCAGCTAATTTTTGTAATTTTAGTAGAGACGGGTTTCACCATGTTAGCCAGGATAGTCTCTATCTCTTGACTTCATGATCTACCCGCCTCGGCCTCATTAATTTTTTTAATGGGGCTTTAGTTGCCTAAATAATATGTGTATTATAATAAAGTCTTGCTAATAGAGCAAGAGAACCCTCTGGAAAACAACTGCCTAAGGAATGAGATAAGAACTGAAGTCTGCTTGGGTTTTCAAGCATCCCTTGAGATGGAAAAGTCTTACCCCACATCCGTGGTCCTCAAGAAGCCAGAAAGGCAACATTAGGAAAGTTTCTCGATTAGGTGCTTCCTTAGTGAATAGGTCTGTGGATAGAAGCAAGCAGACTTATTATAAGGTTGGATACTATTACTGTGTGGTTGTATTAATTAAATTTATTCCTTTAAAATAACCTTGGATGAAAACAACCACCTCTTCTGTGGTCATGGTTAGCAGATGTTTACCGTAATTCTTTGCTCAGTGAAAAAAATGCCTCTTCCACCCAACAAAAACAGCCACGTTTGCTTGGCTAAATCAAAACTTTGGCGCTTGGGTCTTACTTTATATATCATGGCTCCAGTCACACAACCTTTCCAAGTGTGAGGCTTAGATCACCAACTCCAACATCTGCAGGAGAGCTTTGCTCACAGTGATCTATTATGTGAGTGCTTAATTCTTATACTGTTCTTGGCGTTTGCCTTTCCTCATTGAAACCAATATCCTATATGCAAGCCGCTCTTTGTTTTTCTTACATAAGCATGCTAGCCCCTCCCAAATGTTTAAAGCTTTCACCTAGGCCTATGGCCATTTTTGTGAGGATTTTGATCATAGAAATAAAGTCAAAGTTTGCCTTCTCAGTCTGAGAGTTTAGTTTTTCTTCGGCTCTCTCTGAAATACCAAGCCTCTCCTTTCCTTATGTTTTGTGCTTGAAAAGCACTTTTTCTCATTGCATATTGGGCCTACTTAACCACCTCACTCCTCTTTTTTTTTTTTTTTTTTTACAAAAACTTTAGTGATTTCAAATCTATATCCTATAGGTGGTCCCTGCCCACACCTGCCGTTCATGGTTCTAATAGGTATTTCAGGACCAGCTCCCCCATCTGCACTGAATTTCTGCACTGAAGAATGCCGCCTGCTCTCAGCAGTGCTGAAAGGAAATACAACAGCAAAACTTTGCTTTTCTTGGGAAGCTCCTCTCTTTGGAATGGAGAACTCTGGGTGGCTCTTCTTATTTGTTTTCATTGCCAAAATAAGCAGGGATCTTGCATAACACCAGGGTAGGAAAAAAGAAGTAATTTTAAGGGAAACATATGTTCATGTTGAGAAAAAGGCAGTTAGAACTGGACAAGGGATAGTGGCCCACAAAGCTAAAGGCATCTTCTTTTCAATTCAGGTAGGAAACCAGGTTTTGATCATTTTGGTGTATATATATATGTGTGTGTGTGTGTGTGTGTGTGTGTGTGTGTATTTGAGACAGATTCTCACTCTTTCTCTGAGGCTGGAGTTCAGTGGCACAGTCTCGGCTCACTGCAACCACCGCCTCCTGGGTTCAAGCGATCTTCCTGCCTCAGCCTCCCGAGTAGCTGGGACTACAGGCATGCACCACCACACCTGGCTAATTTTTGTATTTTTAGTAGAGGCATGGTTTCAGCATGTTGGCCAGTATGATCTCTATCTCCTGACTTTGAGATCTGCCTGCCTTGGCCTCCCAAAGTGCTGGGATTACAGGCGTGAGCCACCACACCCAGCCTTTTTTGGTATATTTTAGAAAATGAAAAATAAGTTGCTTCCCTATATCCCCAAATCTTTTCTTTGATCCAATTACAAATGAATCTTGGGACACCAAGGCTTATAAACTAGTTAGTTGATATATGTGGTATAGAATGTGTCTAGTTCTGTATTTGTTAAATTATTTTCCTATGATCTTAGCACTAAGTAATGTCCCTGGAAATCATTTCATTTAAGATGTCTGCCCTAATCTGAAGTCAAAGCTAAAATGATCCAAATATGATTTTTTTTTTTAATTGAGACAGACTCTCCCTCCTTCCCCCAGGCTGGACTGCAATGGCACATCTCAGCTCACTGCAACCTCTGCCACCAGGTTCAAGCGATTCTCGTGCCTCAGCCTCCCAAGTAGCTGGACTACAGGTGCATGCCACTATGCCCGGCTAATTTTTTTGTTTTTTTAGTGTACAGGGGGTTTCGCCATGTTGGTCAGTCTGGTCTCGAACTCCTGACCTCAGGTGATCTGCCCGTCTTGACCTCCCAAAGTGCTGGGATTACAGACATGAGCCACAATACCCAGCTTTAAATATGATTCTTATTTGGTCTGATTTTTGGAGAAGAGAAATCCGGGTATTAAAATGGACCAAAGATGTCTACTTTAGCTGTTTGGCTGATTAGTGGACATATTATTTGTCGTTTTAACTGATTCCAAATTATGTCTGTTGATAGAAACAGCAGACATTAGTGTTTCACACTGTTTGTGGGTGGCAAGTTTTGAAAATGCAGCTAATTTGCAAAATGACAGAAGAAGAATAGAAAAAAAGATAGAAAAAAATTCCTAAAGTTAAGGTTTTCCATTCAACTATTCTCAAAGTATGAACATTTTAGGGTTAGGGGAAAGCCCAGCAGAGTTTTTCTTTCCTCATTATAAATTAAATACTAGTATCCCTAAAACGTAGCTGTGAAGGAGGGAAGGTCCTGGAACATTCTCAGTACCGATATGCATATGCAATGCCACAACCAGAGAGATGGCGGATGTACTCACACAACTGGTTGAGGGCAAGGGCCAACAGGACTGTGGGATAGTGCCCAGATGGGAAGGCCTTGGTTGTGCCTGGAACTGTTTCTATATGTAGTTCTTTCTTGCATGTACAAAAAGTATATCCAAACAGAGATCTATTTAAGACCAATGAAAAAACCCGGCTCTTAAAGAGTCCTGCTTTCCTTAGTGTTGACACCAGTAGGTTTGGAAACTGTGACAGGGTAGATCCAGGCTTGCATTTAATCTGTTTGATTCAGAAAATCTAATTGAAGGCCAGGTGTGGTGGGCTCAATGCCTGTAATCCCAGCACATTGGGAGGCCGAGGTGGGCAGATCACTTAAGGTCAGGAGTTCGAGAGCAGTCTAGGCTTTGTGAAATCCCATCTCTACAAAAATTAGTCAGGTGTGGTGGTACACACCTGTAGTCTCAGAGGCAGGGGAATTGCTTGAACCCAGGAGGCTGAGGTTGCAGTGAGCTGAGATCACTCCACTGTACTCCAGCCTGGGTGACAAAGTGAGACTACAACTCAAAAAAAAAAAAAAAAAAAATCTAATTGAGATTTAAAAGCTCATAGTAGGGGGAAAAAAAGAACTTACCTTCCCCGCCCCGCAACCCAACAAAAAAGGACACAAAGCAATTTAAAGTGTAAGATTATTCTTAGATATTGGTGTAAGATCCAGCTATTTTATTTAGTTCACTCCTTTCTCTCCCAGAGGCCTCAAAGGGCATCGTCAGTAGCACCTGAGTCATTTCACTGTTGGAAACACTAAGTTAAAGAAAAAAAAAATCAATGTATGCACATAAGAAGAGGAATTTTCAATTACATTTCCTTTCAGTCCTTAGAGTAGGCTACATTCTGTTGTTTTTCTAGTGTTTTTGTCCTTTGGGATGAAACTATAAATGGTGGCAGATGCCATCTCTATGTTAGTGAGAAGTAGGAAGGACCTCAGGGGAAGTGTCAGAGCAAACTGGAAATCCCAGAAGTTTTGTTTAATAATTATAATCTGGCCATTTGTTCTGTGTGACAGCTACTTTTATAAGCAATACACTAGCACCATCTTACTGAGTTCTTGTAAGTACTATGAAGTAGCTCCTCTTATCACCTTCATGTTACAGATGAATAAACTGAGGCTCAGAGAGATTGCCTATTATTAAATTGCCTAGAGTTACAGAAGAAGTAACCCAAACTGAATACTATCTGTCATTTAGTTAACAGTAATATGTCAATGCTAATTTCCTGGTTCTGATACTGTATACAGCTGTATAAGATGTCACTGTTGGGGAAAATTGGGTGAAGGGTATATGGGTATTGTACTATTTTTGCAACTTCTTGTGGTCTGTAATTATTTCAAAATTTAAAAAAAGAAAGAGGTAGATTTTAGACTTGGATCAAGGTCTGTTTGCTTTTTTTTTTTCTTTTAGACAGAGCCTCTCTCTGTCACCCAGGCTGGAGTGCAATGGCGTGATCTCGGCTCACTGCAGCCTCCACTTCCCGGGTTTAAGCAGTTCTCCTGTCTCAGCCTCCTAAGTAGCTGGAACTAGAGGGATCTGCCACCACGACCAGCTAATTTTTGTATTTTTAGTAGAGATGGGGTTTTACCTTGTTGGTCAGGCTGGTCTCGAACTCCTGATCAGGCTGGTCTCGAACTCCTGACCTCAGGCGATGCACCTGCCTTGACCTCCCAAAGTGCTTGGATTACAGGTGTTGAGCCACTGTGTCTGGCCTGTTTGCTTTTATAATCCAGATTTTTCACTGCTTTGCCTTCTTAGATCATTTGACTAGGAATAATATGTTCTCTGTTCCACTATCTTTATAGGGTTCGAGTTTTCAGGTCTCTCAGACCACATCACATGGTTTCCTATAAGTCCCTTGTGATTTTAGGAATAAAGATTCATCCTTGATTTATGAAATGATTTGTAAAATAGATTGTAATTAATTCCTGATGTGTACATGGAACCTCATGTGGACATCTAGAAAAGAGAATGGCAGTAGTAACCCAAAGATTTAGTAGCTTGCAGCATGTAAATCTGATAAGCCGCAAAAAAGTTAAATTCATAAGACTAGTTATTTATGTAGCAGAAAAAAACACGAAATTCAAATTCAGAAGCCTGTGTTTTAAAGCTGTATTTTTGGCTAACTTGTTATGTGATCTCAGTTTCCTCACTTAGGAAATCATTGAGAAGCGACTCATGCATGTTCTACCAAAACCTTCCATGGATAAATAACTTTGAAACATTCCAGATAATACAACTTCAAACCTTTGTCTTTACTGAGTAAAAATGATTGCTGTAGAAGTCGTTCAGTCTTATGACTGGAGACTCAAGCTCTAGGATATGTTGGTGGATCTGTTAACCAGTTGATTAAATCCTAGTAAGATTTTATTTCAAATCTTTCTTCTTTTTTTTTTCTTTTTCTTTTGAGACGGAGTCCCACTCTGTCGCCCAGGCTGGAGTGCAGTCGCACAATCTTAGCTCACAGCAACCTCCGCCTACTGGGTTCAAGCGATTCTCCTGCTTCAGCCTCCCGAGTAGCTGGGATTACAGGCTGGTCGAACTCCTGACCTCAGGTGATCCACCCGCCTCTGCCTCCCAAAGTGCTAGGATTACAGGCATGAGCCACCATGCCTTGCCTCTTCTCTTTAAATATAGGTGTTTACAGCTATAAATTTCCCTCTGAGTACTGCTTTATCTGTACCTCATAAGTTTTAGTATGTCTTCGTTTTCATTCATCTGAAAGTATTTTCTAATCTCCTTTGATTCGTTGGTTATATAGGAGTGTATAGTTTAATCTCCACTTGTTTATGGATTTCCCACATTTTTTTGTTACTGATTTCTAATTTCATTTCTTTGTAATTGGATAACATACTTTTAAATTTACTGAGCCATGTTTTATGGTTCAGAATATGGTATATCCTGGAGAGTGTCCTTGAGAAGGGTGTATATTCTGTTGTCATTAGGTGGAAGTTGCTATGGATGGATGTCTGGTTGGTTGGTTCCTAGTGTTGTTCATGCCTTCTATTTCCTTGTTGATCTTCTGCCTCATTCTGTCCAGGATTGGTAGGTAGAGTATTGAAGTCTCCAGCTATTATTCTGGAGTTGTCTATTTCTCCTGTCAGCTCTGTCAGTTTTGCTTCATATATTTTGGGGTTCTGTTTTTAGGTGAAAATTTTCTCAAAGAAAGCAAAAGAAAACTCTTCTTATGTTACCCACTCTCAGAACTTCATTCAGCTTTAAGGTTTAAGAATTAAAACACCCTCTGAAAAAGTTTAGTTTTATAGTGGCTCCCTGACATTGATGGAGACATTTAGGCCATATTTACACAGGTAAAGAGAGATGAGGGATTGGTGGCTTTATTTAATCAATATATTAATTTTTTTTATTGTGGGCAGCTGGTAGGGTCCAATTGAGCCCAAACCAACATTAACTTCAGTAGCAGATGACTGGGAGCTTTGATTTACCCAGATCATTGTTTCATCTCTACTATTCACTTACTCTGTGTAGACATGGACTAACTCAATACAAACATGTTCCATGGGAAAAATATGCTTTTTATTTTTTTTAACAAATAAGAATAAAATGCAATTTTCTTGTTGCTAAATCTATGACTCTACAGCCCTTTCTGTGTGGAGGCCACGTGGCAAACTCCAGGTGCATCTGTCATACAGAAATTGCTTTTCCCCCCAAAATACAGAAATGTGAAATAAACCAATTTGGGCACAAGTAGTGTATGCTAGATTTACTTAGTATCTGTCGAACATCTCCATACACTCAATGTATTAGGGCAAATCAAAGAGTTACAACTGCCTAGTTTCTGCACAAATACATATATAGTTTCTACTTAGACACTGATGCTACTGATTGATTATTTTTGCTAACAATGCTATGGCCAAACACTTAATTTGTTCCTTTTCAGCAGTATTGTAAATGTGTTCTAGACATATGTCAGTGGGAAAATAGGGGGGCAGGGGGTTATCTACGCAAGCACCCATGCACACACACACACAGGTACATACACATATGCATCAAAAGATACTTCCTCACTGAAAGATGTTTAAAAGGGTATTTATCTTTGACATGAAATAATTCTTCAGCCCTTTTATTATTGCTAAACATATTTTGGTGTTTATGAGCAATAAAATAGTTTAGCCACGACTGTATATTCACTATGAATGAAACATGGTTTTTCAGAAGAGATTTTACATGTATGTTAAAGCCATTTTCTTTTCTTGTCATTTATGTGAATGGTCCATAGATTGGATTGCTAGTGGAAGAAGCCATGTGATTCTGTATCTTAACTTTCTCTCAGAGAGGAATTATTGTCTTTGTCATTTTGTTTCAATGTGCGACCTCCCTACCTGCTGGGTTTCCCAACAGCCCTCAGCTAACTATTCTTGTACCATACTGCTACCAGCATTCCTGGTTCACAAATATGAAGTAAACAGAAAATCTTGCTAATTTGAGCCCAGTAGGAACCTTAACGCTGTAATGAGGGACTAATTTTGAAAGCAGAGAGACATCTCTTACAAAATGAGAGCCCAATTTTTTAATGATCTTAAATAACTAATTGAGAGTAAGAATGGTACTTAAGAAAGAGTGAGACACTGACACGCTGAAGAGTTACAACAGGGAGAGGAGACTCCTCCAGGAGCCCTAGTAATTATACAGTCTTCCTTCGTTGCCACCAATGCTAATCTGAGCGTGGGAATGATAATGTTCCTTAGAGGACAGGTTTGTGGTTGAAATGCTCTTGATAGATTTTGACAAATTAAACAGTGGTAAAGATGTTTGGAAGTTATCCAGGTCCTTACCATTATTTATGTCAGTGAACTAGAAATCAGTGGTTAATTTGCAGTTCTTATAATTTTTATGATACTTGTGTTGTTGTAAATTTAGCCGTGTGCGGCATCAACTCAGCAGGATACATTTTATGTTGTCAGCTACCTTTTGACATCATAATAGATTTCATTTGCCAAATCTTTCTCGATAGAATAAAATGTGAAAGAGAGCTGAACAGAATATTTGGATCATATCCAGACACTAGTAAACATATGATGGACTTTCTGAGATCAGAAGGCTCAGATATGGAATAGGGGGAGAAATTAGACCCTGTTGGTGGTTTTCTTTTTCTTCTTTTTGCCCTTAAACCATCCTAGTGTTCTTTGCTAGATAGACGTCTTCTATCTTGACTCAAAGCTAGTGTATTTCTTAGTGTGTGGTACCTTGCACAATTACCAAAGTATAATTTAGTTACTGATTTTCCACACCTTTTAACCATTAATGCACCTTTGTTAGTGTCTTCTTTACTGCACTGGATCACAAGTTCTATAGTGTTATTTTTTTCTCATTATGTTTTTATATCCATTATATTATTTTAAAGAAAAATATTGGCCGGGCGTAGTGTCTCACGCCTGTAATCCCAGCACTTTGGGAGGCCGAGGCGGGTTCAGGAGTTCGAGACCATCCTGGCTAATAGGGTGAAACCCCACCTCTACTAAAAATACAAAAAAATTAGCTGGGCATGGTGGCAGGCCCCTGTAGTCCCAGCTACTTGGGAGACTGGGGCAGGAGAATGGCATGAACCTGGGAGATGGAGCTTGCAGTGAGCCGAGATTGCCTGGGTGACAGAGTGAGACTCCGTCTCAAAAAAAAATTTATACTCTCCTGGGATAATTAAAGACTCCGGTTGGAAAGGTATTTTGTAGTTAAGATGTTTTCTTTCTCCATCCTTTTTCTTTAGGTTATTCACATCCCTCCTTCATAATTATCCACTTCTATAACACCGACCCTTGTCCTGCTAATAACCGAAGAGGATTAGTGGACACCCCTGCCTTTGTACCTATTTGTTCTCTGAGATTCTTTCTTTTGACCTCTAAATAATTTCTTTTTAGGCCCTCTGCTCTTTATGTAACACATGTTTTTGCAGATCTCACTTTGATCTGTGTGAACATCTAGCCTCACATTTCTCTTATGTCATTTATCCTGCTTAGAAACATTCTATGAGAGCGTAAGCCATACTTTCATTTTTTCCTTTCATATACCTCCTTCGAATCTCTTCAGAGGAAATTCCTCCTTAATACTTACTATGATCTCAGCAGCAGTACAGAGGTATGATGACTGTGACCTAAGGATGTCCAGCCCTGTGAAACGAGCGCTTCCTTGTTGTCCTCCTTGTGTGTAACGGAGTTACATATCTTAAGTCCCTTGTTTGGAGTGTCTGTCTGGCAGGGACGCTGCTGCTCCACTCTGCCATAGCCTTCTCTGTTCCCAATGTCTAATAAATGTTTAATGATAATTGAAGTGATTAGTTATCAATCCATAATGGAGAAGAGCTTATTAACCTTTTCTGATCACAGCTACATTATCCTTGAGATGAAAGTTTTTGCTACCATGTACCAGCAACTGGAAGTCAGATCCATTGGACTTATTGGGGTCCCTGCTGTGTCATGACATAAAATGGTTTCATATCATTTATCAATCTTCTGGAAGGTATATGCCCTTTGTTATTACTTCAAAGAATAGCCAATATTTCTATATTTGAGATAATATATGTATAGCTATATAATGTATTTGGGGGCCTGCACTTTCAATATTTTTATAAAGTAGAACAGTTATAGAAAACTACCCACCCACTCCCGACTATACACATGCTCGTGCACAAATCAGTTCTGAACCAGATGTCCTATTTCCATACTGTATAAAAGGTAGCCATTGTCTACTGAGCACTGCAGATGTGGCTAGTATAACTGAGGAACTAAATTTTACCTAATTTTAAATTTCCGTTATAATAGCCATATGTGGCTACTGTATTAAGTTACATTCATATATATGTATTTGTATATATTTACATAAAAATTGTTTTAAGGCAGGGAACCTTGCCACCCAAATCAAGAAATTGAACTTAGCCACCTTGAAGTTTCTCCTGTGTCCTGTTCCACTCACAGCCCTTTCCAAAAACAACTCGTGTTTTTACTTTTATCATAATAATTTCCATTTGTTAATTATTTGATCACCTATATGTGCATCCTTAGACACCATAGTTTAGTATTGTCTACTTTTTAAATGTTTGATATGTCTTTTAAGTTTCTTAATCTGAAGATTTCCTGTCTGTGCCTTTCTTTTCTTTGTACTTTACCTTTCAGAGATCCCTGGCACCCTGAGCTGTAGGGTTCCCCAGAGCCTGGAAGTTGCTGATTGCATCCTCAATTCAACATGTCCCTCTGCCTTGTCTATCTCCTGAACATTGGCAAGCTGGATCCAGAGGCTCATGTTTGATCCTTTAGCACAACTCTAGATGGTGTTGTGTTCTTTCATTTGTGAGGGATATAATATCTTGTTGTCTTCCTTTTTGTGATATTGACGGTCATTAATCCTTACTGCCTAGATCCATTAATTCACTGGGAGATGCAACATGGTGATATTCTAATTCTACTTATTAGCTGGGATGCTTTTGTAATTTTATTCTTCATCTACTCTTTAGTTACCCAGTGGTACTGTTCATTTAGGTAATACAGGATAAATGTCTAATTCTTTCCCTCTATTTACTAAGTTTCAACATAATGAGTTGACTCGCTCTCCTTTTCTGAAAGTAACCATTAAATTTTCATGTTTTTATCAGAACACATGGACACAGGGAGGGGAACCTCACACACTGGGGCCTGTCGGGGGGTGGAGGGCAAGGGGAGGGAGAGCATTAGGACAAATACCTAATGTATGTGGGGCTTAAAATCTAGATGTCTGGTTGATAGGTGCAGCAAACCACCATGGCACACGTATACCTATGTAACCTGCACATTCTGCACATGTATCCCAGAACTTACACTAAAATAAAAATAAAATAAAAATTTTTGATGTTTTTATAAACTATAAATTTAAATGTTAGTAGATTTGTTTATTGCATTTTTTAAACTTTTATTGAAGATCAAATTGTCTGTCTTTCATGAGTGTAACTTCTTTGCGTTCACTCCTCTGTCCTTCTGATATGACCCTACGGTCTTTCATAGCTTCTTTGCTCCTTGCTATGACAGAATGTTTCAGATTCACCTTGTACATTTCTTTTTTTTTTTTTTTTTTTTTAGACGGAGTTTCGCTGTTGTTGCCCAGGCTGGAGTGCAATGGCACGATCTCAGTCCACTGCAACCTCCGCCTCCGCCCCCGCCTGATTCTCCTACCTCAGCCTCCTGAGTAGTCGGAATTACAGGCGCACCACCAACAAGTCCAGCTAATTTTTGTATTACTTGTAGAGACGGGGTTTCACCACATTGGCCAGGCTGGTCTCAAACTCCTGAACTCAGGTGGTCCACCTGCCTCGGCCTCCCAAAGTGCTAAGATTATAAGCGTGAGCCACCACACCTGGCCACCTTGTACATTTCTTACCTGAGAATTGAAATCAACCATTTATCTAGAAACCCATTTCTTTTAGTGGGAATTTGTGTTTCAAGACAATTGTCTTAGTGCTAACAGTGCTCCTTGTTGTGAGTGTGTCCAGGCCTCATGAGTTCATCCTGATATTTCCATTTCATATTCAGGATTACAGGGCTTTTATTTAACCTCCTATTTATTACATCTTTATCTCCTTTCTTCCATGCTGACAGTTTTGGTTCTTGAGAACAAAGGGGATGGTAGCATTAGAATATCCCATAATTGCCCATCTGCTTATTTCTCTACCTTACACACAACAGTCTTAGAATAACAATACTAAATACTTCCACTACCAATTATGATTAGCAAGAAGAGTAAACATTTTATTACATATGCTATCCCTAGTCTCACTCCATTATTATTATTATTTTTTTTTTTGGAGACAGGATATTGCTGTGTTGCCCAGGCTGGAGTGCCGTGGCACGATTATAGCTCACTGTAATTTCGAACTCCTGGGCTCAAGTGATCCTCCCACCTCAGCCTCTGTTGTAGCTGGGACTACAGGTATGTGCCACCATGCCTGGCTAATGATTT
This sequence comes from Pongo pygmaeus, assembly GCF_028885625.2. NCBI lineage: Eukaryota > Metazoa > Chordata > Mammalia > Primates > Hominidae > Pongo > Pongo pygmaeus. The sequence continues at coordinate 82,084,926 of NC_085930.1, forward strand.
TTAATTTTTAATTTAATTTAATTTTTTTTTTTTGTAGAGGTGGGGGGGGTCTCACTAGGTTTCCCAGGCTGATCTTGAACTCTTGGCCTCAAGTGATCCTCCCACCTTGGCTGCCCAAAATGCTAGGATTGCAAGTGTAAGCCACTCACTCTCTGCGTTATTTTTTAATAGTTGTGTTAGATTTGCATTTTCAGCACATTTAGCCATTTATATGATACTCTCCCCCTTTTAACTCTAACCCTATTGTAGTTTTTAGGAATACAGGTATGTTCAGTGCTCAATACCAGTTCTTGAGTCCTTATGTCAATGTCTGTAGTCATTTTGTCTAAACTTCATTTCTGTTAGATTTTTTGGAAAACGCTCATGGATACTGTATTCCTTGAATTCTTGAATTTTCGTAACAGTTTGTTATGTTCTTTATACTTAAACCACAATCTTTACTGAATTAAAAATGTTGCCTCACATTTTATCTTTGCATATCTTAAATATGTTACTCCTTTTTCTTCTGGCATAATAAGTCTTAAGTCCAGTAATTTTATTATATTATATCTTAGTGTCGGTCATTTGGAGCAAATATGCTTCAGTGTCCAGGGTCCTTTTGCAATATGTAGTTTCAGAATTTTTTTTAATTTCAGGAATGTTTCTTTGAATTATAGTTTTAGGTATTTGGACAATTTTCTTCCTTTGCTTTCCTCTCCAGGGATTCCTACTTTTTTTTCTCTCTTTTTTTTTTTTTGTTTTTGTTTTTGTTTTGAGCTCTGTCACCCAGGCTAGTATACAGTAGCATGATCCTGGCTCACTGCAACCTCTGCCTCCCAGGTTCAAACGATTCTCGTGCCTCAGCCTCCTGAGTAGCTGGGACTACAGGCATGTGCCACCACACCTGACTAATTTTTGTCTTTTTAGTAGAGACAGAGTTTCACCATGTTGACCAGGCTGGTCTTGAACTCCTAGGCTTGAGTGGTGGGATAACAGGCGTGAGCCACCACACCTGACCCAGGGATTCCTATTTTCTATATGTTGGATCTCCTTTACCAGTCTTCAGTATTCGAGACTTTCCCTTAAATCCTTCTCTCTCTCTTAATTTGTTTGATTTTGTTTTTCATTTTAACCTTCTAGTTTTTTTAAAGCGTTATTTGTTGTATCTATTTGCTATCTGTCCCTCTAGTGTATTTTCTCATTTCTAGAATGATTTTTCTTTTTTTTCAAATTTATTCTTTCTTCCCCCATTTCTCAGCCAATCGAATTCTTATTTATGTAATTCTTTTTTGTTTATTTTCTTTTGTTTTGTTTTTTTAAGATAGGGTCTCACTCTGTCATTCAGGCTGAAGTGCAGTGGTGCCATCTCAGCTCACTGCAACCTGTGCCCCCAGGCTCAAGCAATCCTCCCACCTCAGCCTCCTAAATAGCTGGGATCACAGGCGCGCACCACCACACCTAGCTATTTCTTTGTATTTTTTTGTAGGGACAGCATCTCGCCATCTTGCCCAGGCTGGCCTCAAACTCGTGAGTGCAAGTGATCCTCCCACCTTGGCCTCCCAAAGTGCTGGGATTACAGGTGTGAGCCACTGTACCTGGCTTGATTTATGTAATTCTTTCAGGCTTATATCTTATTCTTAATGTCTTTTAGCTCATTTTGAAATAATAGATTACAGACATGTAATGACATGTCTGATACATGCTTTCATTTTGTGTAAGATGTTATTCTGTTCCTTTTATCACTTTGTATAGAATTTTACCTCAAAATTTTTATATTGCTCATTTTTATGTGAAAGTGATTTTTCTGAACTTTTAGCAGGGAGGCTTTATTGAGAGAGATCTTCTAATTCCATAGAGCTCTCTCTTTTGGGTTACTTTCTACTACTTGGCTACTGGTATGCTTTCTAAAATATCTTTACTGTATTCTTCTCTACTTTGGGGAGGCCTTTCTCTTTCTTTCCTCTTGGTTTTCTCTGTCCTTTTTGATTTTGATTCTGTTGCCAGGAGTTTTTCCTCAGTGTGGAGTCCTATGCTAGAATGGAGACCTCACAGCCCAGTTTTGAGAGTTCATAAGCACTAGACTCCTCCCTGTTCTGCAGACTTTTCTTAATACGGGCCCTTTGCTCTGACCCTTTGTTGGAACGGGAAATACCCCACAGCCCTAAGTTCAGCTGCTATTTTAAACTTGGCTCACCATACTGTCCATTTAGTACTTATTGGCAATATTGGGGTTCTTTTTCTCAGTTCTTTCCGTTGCTGCATTGCCACCCTCTGCTTCTTGCCACCTAGGTGCTACTATTTTGTAGGACTTGAGGCTAGTCTTAGCTTTTCCACATCTGTTGTATTACAGTGTTCAAAGTGACGCTGGTCACTTGATTTTATTTTTTACTTTTTTGAGATAGAGTCTTGCTCTGTCGCCCAGGCTGGAGTGCAGTGGCATGATCTCAGCTCACTGCAACCTCCACCTCCCAGGTTCAAGTGATTCTCCTGCCTCAGCCTCCCAAGTAGCTGTGATTAATTACAGGCACATGCCACTATTTTTTATATTTTTAGTCAATTTTTATATTTTTAGTCAAGACAGAGTTTCACTATTTTGGCCAGGCTGGTCTCAAACTCCTGACCTCAAGTGATCCACCCACCTCAGCCTCCCAAAGTGCTGGTGTGTCCGGAATTGGTGGGTTCTTGATCTCACTGACTTCAAGAATGAAGCCGCAGACCCTCGCAGTGAATGTTACAGTTCTTCAAGGTGGCGTGTCCGGAGTTTCTTCTTTCTGATGTTTGGATGTGTTCGGAGTTTCTTCCCTCTGGTGGGTTCATGGTCTCGCTGGCTCAGGAGTGAAGCTGCAGACCTTCGCGGTGAGCGTTAACAGCTCTTAAGGTGGCACGTCTGGAGTTGTTCGTTCCTCCCAGTGGGTTCACGGTCTCACTGGCTTCAGGAGTGAAGCTGCAGACCTTCGCGTTGAGTGTTACGGCTCATAAAGGCAGTGTGGACCCAAAGAGTGAACGGTAGCAAGATTTATTGCAAAGAGCGAAAGAACAAAGCTTCCACAGTATGGAAGGGGAGCCGAGCTGGTTGCCACTGCTGGCTCAGGCAGCCTGCTTTTATTCCCTTATCTGGCCCCACCCACATCCTGCTGATTGGTCCATTTTACAGAGAGCCGATTGGTCTGTTTTACAGAGAGCTGATTGGTCCATTTTGACAGGGTGCTGATTGGTGCGTTTACAATCCCTGAGCTAGACACAAAAGTTCTCCACCTCCCCACTAGATTAGCGAGGTACAGAGTGTCGATTGGTTTATTTACAAACCCTGAGCTAGACACAGGGTGCTGATTGGTGTGTTCACAAACCTTGAGGTAGACACAGAGTGCTGATTGGCATATTTACAATCCCTTAGCTAGACATAAAGGTTCTCCAAGTCCCCACCAGACAACTAGATACAGAGTGCCGATTGGTGCATTCACAAACCCTGAGCCAGACACAGGGTGCTGATTGGTGTGTTTACAAACCTTGAGCTGGATACAGAGTGCTGATTGGTGTATTTACAATCCCTTAGCTAGACATGAAGATTCTCCAAGTCCCCACTAGACTCAGGAGCTCAGTTGGCTTCACCCCAGTGGATCCCGCACTGGGGCCGCAGGTGGAGCTGCCTGCCAGTCCCGCGCCATATGCCTGCACTCCTCAGCCCTTGGGCGGTCGATGGGACTGGGCGCCGTGGAGCGGGGAGCGGCACTTGTTGGGGAGGCTCGGGCTGCGCAGGAGCCCATGGCAGGGGGTGGGGAGGGAGGAGGCTCAGGCATGGTGGGCTGCGTGTCCCAAGCCCTGCCCTGCAGGGAGGCAGCTAAGGCCCAGGGAGAAATCGAGCACAGCAACTGCTGGCCCAGGTGCTAAGCCCCTCACTGCCCAGGGCTTGCGGGCTGGCTGGCCACTCCAAGTGCAGGGCCACCAGGCCCACTCACACCCGGAACTCGCGCTGGCCCACAAGCGCCCTGCGCAGCCCCAGTTCCTGCCCGCACCTCTCCCTCCACACCTCCCCACAAGCTGAGGGAGCCAGCTCTGGCCTTAGCCAGCCCAGAAAAGGGTTCCCACAGTGCAGCAGTGGGCTGAAGGGCCCCACAAGCGCGGCCAGAGTGGGCGCCAAGGCCGAGGAGGCACCGAGAGCAAGTGAGGGCTGCCAGCACGCTGTCACCTCTCGCTGGGATTACAGGTGGGAGCCACTGTGTCTGGCCTGATTTTCTTATATGTTTGTTTGCTTGTGGATTTTTGGTTTTGCTCTCTAGTTGCTCTGTATGTTTTTATGTGGGGACTCAGCAAGATTCAAAAACTGCGCTTCTGCAAACTCTGCCTCTCTCTTTTGTAATGTAAGTTCTACCTGAGGCTTTATCAAGCACATTTTTCCATGTCGCTAAATGTTGCCACATAACCTTATTTTTAATGGCTGCATAATATTCCACTACTGCATGAATGTAACATCATTTATTAAACCAATCTACTATTATTGGGCACTCATGTCTTAATTGCACTTAATGCAAATTTCTTTTAGTTATAAATTTGTCCACAGATTCTTTACCATTTTTTCTCCCTTCTGTAGGTTTTGTGGATTAAAGTAAGCACAGCAAAAATAGGACAGTTTGCGGAACCTCTAACTTCCACTTCTGTATTTTTGTTCATTCCTATGGTCAATATCGATGCATTTCAAATTCAAATGTGTGGACTATCATCTTCTCAAAGGATGTTTTTTTCTGACATGACACTTTAATTATATGAAAAGTTTTATAAAAACATAGAAATGACTTATAATATTTTATATGTAATGAATTGTTTATATTGATAAGATTAAAATCACAAGAAAGTAGAAATGCTCTTAAAAATGTGGGATCATTGTGCCTTAGAGTTAAGAAAACCTTTGCCCAATGAAGAAAAAGTAGAAAGCAAAGGAGAATGTTAAAGTACATATCATACAGCATTTTATGCTGGTTTTATGTCAGCCTGAGAAGTGATATTGTGTGCTTCAGCTTTGAAGCATAGGAGGAGGAAGAGTTATACATGTTATTACATGTATAACTTCATGTTCTTTCCTTTCTTTTCTTTCTGCTTTTCTTTTGAAACAGTTTCTCCCTGTGTTGCCTAGGCTAGTCTCAAACTCCTAGGCTCGAGATCTTCCCACCTTGCAGCCTTCTGAGTAGCTGGGATTACAGGCACAAGCCACTATGTCTGGCATGTTATTTTCTTTCAAAGGACCGTGTCTTGTCAAATGAACACTCGTGTGTTAATAAAAATCATCTTATTCTGATATCAAATATTAACTTTGTTTTTGATTGTAGATACTGTTTTGGAACATGTATGCTGCGAATTCTTCCAGCGGTAATGTTATCAAAATTACACCTAGACATTTCCCTGTAACTCTTCTCAGTGCTGTAGTATATAAAGTATTAGGCCTCAAACCATGATCAAATTCTGATAGTTGTTCTTCTCATCTCACCCACCTGCAAATGTGTTTATCGCTGGCTGTTTCCTCCCAGTGCTTTAGGGGAAGATCCTGTATTTTTTTTTTTTTTTTAACATTTTGCTCTCTGATGCCCTGGAACAACTCTATGTTGTGAGATTTAAGAGGTCTAGACTTTGTGGCCGGGCGTGGTGGCTTATGCCTGTAATCCCAGCACTTTGGGAGGCTGAGACGGGCAGATCACGATGTCAGGAGATCGAGACCATCCTAGCTAACACAGTGAAACCCCGTCTCTACTAAAAATACAAAAAAATTAGCCAGCCTGGTGGCGGGTGCCTGTAGTCCCAGCACTGGGAAGGCTGAGGCAGGAGAATGGTGTGAACCCAGGAGGCGGAGCTTGCCGTGAGCAGAGTTCACGCCACTGCACTCCAGCCTGTGCGACAGAGGGAGACTCCCTCTCAAAAAAAAAGAAAAAGAAAAAAAAAGAGGTCTAGACTTTGTGAAAGGCTATCTCAGTGGGTGACGGGATCATTCATTCCACATGTGTCAGCCATTGCACCCAAGCGGCTTGATCAGGTCACAATCCAGCTGGATCAAAGGGCACCAGGCCTGAGCTCAGGGCTGGGAAACCCAGCCAGTCACAGGTGGAGGATATTGAGGACCAACTGAGCCAATTTGGCCATTCCAAAACTGTCCGTTTTTTTTGTTTTGTTTTTTTTTGTTTTTTTTTGTTTTTTTAGTGAGATGGAGTTTCGCTCTTGTTGCCCAGGCTGGAGTGCAATGGCACGATCTCGGCTCACCACAACCTTTGCCTCCTGGGTTCAAGCAGTTCTCCTGCCTCAGCCTCCCGAGTAGCTAGGATTATAGGCATGCACCACCATGTCAGCTAATTTTGTATTTTTAGTAGAGACAGGGTTTCTCCATGTTGGTCAGGCTGGTCTTGAACTCCCGACCTCCGGTGATCCAACCGCCTCAGCCTCCTAAAGTGCTGGGATTACAGGCGTGAGCCACTGCACCCAGCCAGCTGTCAGATTCTTTTAGCCAGTACCGTAGCTACCCTGGTCAGCTGTAGAAAGGGTTATACATTTCTTCACTATCATGTGTCTGGTTGCATTGAAGATAAGTCTCAGCAAAATTCTGCCAAATGGGCAGAAATGTATCAAGAAGGAAGCCCAGAAAAGTCACACATTGTGTTCCTTTGAGGCGTGAAGTCCCTCTTTGCTGCCCTCACTCACTCCAGCAGGCATCTCATACGAAAGGTGTGGTAAGGAGCAAGCAATGATATTTTGATGACAGGATCAACCCATTTTCTAGTCCAAAGATGACAGGTTCCCTCATTGTACCAAATAAGATCTATGTGTGGAGCACAGTTCTTCAGCTGGGAGCCTCCTGATTTGCCAAAACCTTCTTTTTTTTTAAGTTTTAAATTTTTATTTTTTATTTGTTTGGTAGAAACGGGGTTTTACCATGTTGGCCAAGCTGGTCTTGAACTCCTGGGCTTGGCGATCTGCCCGCCTCAGCCTCCCAGAGTGTTGAGATTACAGGCATGAGTGCCCAGCCTGTTTGCCAAATTCTTCTGCCTCCTTTAATGAAAACATGTTTACACCCAGTCTTCTCAGCTTATCACGTGTCTTGAACACTACTAATTTCACCAATGAAAAATAATTTCAGATCTCTCTACTGCTGATGTATAAACTTTCTGGTGCAGTTTTAAATGACAGTATTTGAGGTGCTTATGTGGCCTACTGTCAATGTGTAGCGAGGTTGGGGGAATACCCTGGGAGAACATTACTGATATAGAAAAATGTTGCCACTTCTGGGTAATAAAATTACAGACATTTATATGCACCTTATTTTGAAAGAATGTGTTATAATAAGCAAAAAGAGTGAGTTAGATTAGAGATACTTTGAGATTGAGATATAATATATCATCAGTAAACACACAGGTGTGCACATACACACTTATATATGATAGAATTGAACTACCATTTACAGCAGGTCATTTGCTCTGCTTATAACTTTGAGAAATTGGGCTGGGCGCAGTGGCTCATGCCTGTAAACCTAGCACTTTGGGAGGCCGAGGCGGGCAGATCATGAGGTCAGGAGATTGAGACCATCCTGGCTAACAAGGTGAAACCCCGTCTCTACTAAAAATACAAAAAATTAGCCAGGCGTGGTGGCGGGCACCTGTAGTCCCAGCTACTCGGGAGGCTAAGGCAGGAGAATGGCGTGAACCCGGGAGGCGGAGCTTGCAGTGACCCGAGATCGCACCACCGCACTCCAGCCTGGGTGACAGAAGGAGACTCTGTCTAAAAAAAAAACAAAAACAAAAATTAGCTGGACGTGGTGGTGATGCGCACCTATAATCCCAGCTACTCGGGAGGCTGAGGCACAATAATCTCTTGAACCCAGGAGGTGGAGGTTGCAGTGAATGGAGATCCTGCCACTGCATTCCAGCCTGGACAATGGAAGGCTACTGTCTAAACACATACACACACACACACACACACACACACACACACGACAAAAGAACAACAACAAAAGTTAAGAAATTGATTGGTGGTCAGATTTCATAATTTGTGGGTACATATTTATACACAGTGCAGTTCTCTTGCAAGTGACCGTTCTGTTGCAGCCAAGAAGGCTGTTTCATTCAGTACAGTGAGTCTGCCTCATTCCCCTCTTTGGAATAACAAGGCTGTCACCTCCTCCCTCCCAGCCATTTCCCTCGTTGATCCATCAAAGTCAGCCTCAAATGATTCCTCCGCAAGCATTTCTGAAGGTATCCTTTCTCTTCTCACATCTGGTTCTGTCTTTACTTGCTTTTGTTCAGTATGGCCCTGTGGTCTCAAACTTAGGGAGACAGCGTAACATGGTGGTTAAAACCTTGGATTCTAGAATGGGCAGTGCAATTCAACTTTAAGCTTTGCCATGTGTTAGCTATATGAATTGGGACTAGTTACCTTGCTGGGCCTTAGTTTCCTCATCTGTTCAATGGAGATAAGAGTATAATGCTGTGCCTGGTACACATTTCTCTTTCTAATGACTTCCTCCAACTATTTCTCTTATAGTTTGGATTACTGTCTCATTCTGCAGTAAACCAGTTCATTCGGAGTTCATCTTGACCTTTCTGTACCATAAAGTCTATCACAGTCCATCTCTCCCAACTGTGACACCCTTTCTTTTCTTCCCTTTCCCCAACTCCTGGTGGGATTTAGGAGTTTGCTTTAAAAAAAATATTTACCCACTTAATACATCCAACCAGTAAGCATGATGAGAAAGCTGTTCTCATGTAGATCATTTAGACGAGGAAGATTTTATTGCATTCTGCTTATATAAACTGAAATCCTGTGCCAAAGTACCTAGCTCCAAACTCTCCCTTCCTTCCTTCTATTTTTTCACAACACATCTCTTGAAGAATCTATTGCAGATTTTGTTTTGAGAGCCAGGATGCCATCAGCTCTGCCATCACAGAATAAGCATGAAATCCAAGTTGTCACCAGGAGTTTTTTGTTGTTATTATTGTTGTTGTTGTTTTGGCCGTCATTGGGAGCTTTATTATGATGATTATTGGACTGTTATTTTTCATCTGAGCCTCTTTTATGATTTTCTCTGGGATTTCTTGCCCATTGAGTCCCCATTGGGTATGTACAGGACAACTCTTCCAAATACAGACTGTTTTTTATTAGCAATGCCTCTATTTGCACTGCAGCACTGATCTTAAGGTGATCTGGTGACCAAAGATTACATTTCATAGTGCTTTGAAGAAGAGGGTAATGGCATAGTCCAGATATGCTTGGCCTTTTCCTGCTAATGCATGCCAGATTCTTCAATATTTCATGTAAAAAATGGTATAACAAAAAGAGAAGTTTGGTGGCATTTTTTTCCTACTTGAAAGCAAGAAAGAGTAATATGCATGGCAAATAAAGTATTTTTCTATTTTGAATACACTGAGGGCTATAATGGATGCTATCAGCAGAATGTAAATCATTACATTTTTATCACTAAGTGTTAAAGTCCACTGTATATTTGGTATAAAAAGAATACATTCATCAGGGGATCTCTTCTCCGTTCAAATCCCACAGATGTTTCATACAAAATAATGCCATTTTGAGCCAGATATGGTGACACATGCCCTATAGTCCTAGCTTCTTGTGGGGAGGAGGTGGGAAGATTGCTTTGGCAGTTCAGTGCTGCAGTGTGCTATGAGCATGCCTGTGAATAGCCACTGCACTTCAGCCTGGGCAACATAGTGAGACCCACCTCTAAAATAGTGATAATAACAATAATAATAATAATACATTTGTAGGAGATTTCTTTATAGGCCCTTAATATAAAGGCTGCCTCAAGGGCCATGCTGGTATTGTTGGTCAAACTTGCTTAGACTGGAAGCAGTGGTTAGAAGTATCTTAGGGACTTCAGAGGACTTCTTTCTTACTTTTAATCCATGTTTTATGGTTTTCAGGTTCATAAACCATAGAAGGATGGCATACTTTAGGGCATGAGACAAGCTGGCAATCTCAGACCTGTTGTGTTTGGTCTGTAAAATACTTTAAAATAATTTGATTGGTTGCCAGCATTTAAATATCAAGGGATTGGCTGGGTGCAGTGGCTCACGCCTGTAATCCTAGCACTTTGGGAGGCTGAGGCGGGGAAATCACCTGAGGTCAGGAGTTCGAGACCAGCCTGGCCAACATGGTGAAACCCTGTTTCTACTAAAAATACAAAAATTATCCAGGCATGGTGGTTCATGCCTGTAATCCCAGCTACTCGGGAGACTGAGGTGGGAGAATCCCTTGAACCTGGGAGGCGGAGGTTGCAGTGAGCTGAGATGGAGCCGTTGCACTCCAGCCTGGACGACACAGCAAGACAACATCTCAAAAAAAAAAAACAAAAAAAAACACAAGGGATTATACCTACAGCAACTCTGGATTTCTGGCCATTGCAATAGATGTAGAGCCGCGCTGGGTCTGCATTCTCAAATGGCAGCTGGGTGGGAGCTGGGTAATGGCTGGGCTGCCCCCTTAGCTGGGGCATGGCCTAGGGTTTGCCTTTCTCCTCTGGGCTGCTTTGCTTATTAGCATGGCCCTTTGTTCCAACAGACTTTAGAGTTTGCAACCCCTAACTTTTTTTTTTAATTTGTTTTGAATTTACACTAATTTATTTATTTATTTATTTTTATTATACTTTAAGTTCTAGGGTACATGTGCACAACGTGCAGGTTTGTTACATATACATGTGCCATGTTGGTGTGCTGCACCCATTAACTTGTCATTTACATTAGCTATATCTCCTAATGCTATCCCTCTCCCCTCCCCCCACCCCACGACAGGCCTCAGTGTGTGATGTTCTCCACCTTGTGTCCAAGTGTTCTTATTGTTCAATTCCCACCTATGAGTGAGAACATGCAGCGTTTGGTTTTCTGTCCTTGAGATAGTTTGTTCAGAATGATGGTTTCCAGCTTCATCCATGTCCTTACAAGGGACATGAACTCATCCTTTTTTATGGCTGCATAGTATTCCATGGTGTATATGTGCCACATTTTCTTAATCCAGTCTGTCATTGATGGACATTTGGGTTGGTTCCAAGTCTTTGCTATTGTGAATAGTGCCACAGTAAACATACGTGTGCATGTGTCTTTATAGCAGCATGATTTGTAATCCTTTGGGCAACCCATTACTTTAATACTGCAAAGGAAAAACAGAACCAAATTGGTATTCAGAACTAAACAACATGTTGTGTGTGTCTTTAATGGCTAACTTTAAGACAAAAGGAAATATATGTATCTATCTAATTTTGGGAATCTATATTTTCTGAATAATATAATCTCAGGAACATATAGTATTTATGAATTATAAATATATAATTTTATATATTTAATGTATATTTAAATGATAGAAATGATTATAAATTATAGAATTTCTCCTCAGAATCTTCAAAGTGGAGGGCCACATGGTAGTATCTAGTTCTAATTCAGCCCTGTCCTTTTACTAATTAGGAAATTGAAGCCCAGCAAGTCCAGTGATTTGTTCCAGGCCATGCAACTTATAACTGTTAGTGCTGGGACAGGATCCCTGTGTCCTGCTGGTGAAGCAAGGCAGATAGAGTCATTAATGTGCAGTGTGGAATAGATGGAAATAGAACAAAATGTTTAAAGTGCATGTCTTCGCTATTGTTCCCATAGGTTGAAGTTTTACGGAAATATTTACTTTGTCAAGATTGCATAAGTACTTGTGAAAACTATTCTGTGTCCCACTCTAGGCCTTAGCTTTTTAGAATCAGTCTAATATTTCTTCCAGCCTGCGTGGCCTTTTTACGAGGTACTCCGTAGAATGCAACAGGCAATGCATCTAAAACTGAACCAGTTACACACTCTTCCCCTCCCAAACCTGCTCACTTTCCCGTGTGCTTGGTCTTGGTCCTTATTGCCCTGGGACAGAAGTTATCATATTATATTCTTTTTTTTTCTTCTCTTATTGCTCGTATTCTTGGTTTGTAGGTCACATTGATTCTGTCTTAGAAATGTCTACCAAAATGAGCCTTTCCTCTCCACCCTCCCAGTTTCTGTGTTGGGATGGTCCTCACTGTCTTTTAATAGGGTCATGGCAGTAGACTCTTCCTTATACTACTTCATTCTAACTTAACCTCAGTCTCAGTTCTTTGTCATCTCCATTGGTTTTCAACCCTGACTATATATTGGTCACTTTGGGAGTTTAAAATGTACCAAGGCCGAGGTGGGTGGATCATGAGGTCAGGAGTTCGAGACCAGCCTGACCAACAAGATGAAACCCCCATCTCTACTAAAAATACAAAAATTAGCCAGACGTGGTGGTGCATGTCTGTAGTCCCAGCTACTCAGGAGGCTGAGGCAAGAGAATTGCTTGAACTCGGGAGGCGGACGTTGCAACGAGCCAAGATAACGCCACTGCACTCCAGCCAGGGTGACAGAGCAAGACTCCATCTCAAAAAAAAAAAAAAAAAAAAAAAAAAGAAAAGTACCAAGGTTGGGCCCTGTGCCCAGAAAGGGATTTAATTCATTTGGGGCAAGGGCTCTGGCATCAGCATTTTTAGAAGCTTTCCAGAGTTCTCATGTCCATCTCCAGAGGTAACCACCACTGCTGTACTTTGTCAGCATAGTTGGTTTTCTACAAAACACATCCAGTGGTCACTCTACTGCATCTGCATCTCTGTTTTCCGCAGTAAGTCCAGACTTCTAGTTTGGCTTCGGAGACCTTCATAGTTGGATCCTAATTTCTCCAGACTTCTCTGTGGCCTCTGCTCCCCCATATAATTACATGCCAGTCACCAAGAATAGTTTACCCCTCCGGGAGCTCCGAATGCCCCTTGATGACAGTGCACCTTTGCATGTGTGCCTCGCTCCACCTGGCTTCTGTTTTCTGTCCTATAAAAACGAAGCCTACCATCCTTCAAAGGTATTGGCTCCATGAGAAAACCTCTTCTGCTGCTAGTTTGTCACCTATCACAGTAGGTTAAAATGTACCTACACACTGTACTTATCTTGTTTCTCTAGACCTGAGCTGTCCCATAGAACTTTCTGCAGTGATGAAAATGTTCTGTACCTACACTATCCAGTGTGATAGCTGATTGCCACATGTGGCTTTTGACACTGGAAATATGACTGGTGCAGTTGAGGAACTGAATTTTTAGTTATATTTAGTTTTAATTTATTTAAACTTAAAAGCCACATGTGACTAATGACTACTGTTTTTCATAGCCCAGATGTTGATATGAGCTTCTTAAGGGCAGTGGCCTAGTTTTATTCATGTTTTTATTCCATATGGTACAGAATGGTGTTCCCTAAAGTCTGCTAAACAACAGAATGAATGATGTAGGAGTTGTATCAAAAATTTTCATCTTTTGTAGTTTATACACCTCTCTACACATATACAAATAAAAATCCTGCTTGCGAGTATAACACATATTCTCACATCTGACTCTCACACAGATCTCATTACCCCATTTTCCAGATGAAGAAAGTGAAGATCAGCAAAGTTAAGTGACTCAGCCAAGTTTATAATCATGAAAAATAACATTGAGGCTGGGCACAGTGGCCCACGCCTGTAATCCCAGCACTTTGGGAGGCCGAGGCAGGCGGATCACAGGTCAGGAGATCAAGACCATCCTGGCTAACATGATGAAACCCTGTCTACTAAAAATCCAAAAAAAATTAGCTGGGTGTGGTGGTGCATACCTGTAGTCCCAGCTACTTGGGAGGCTGAGGCAGGAGAGTCGCTTGAACCCAGGAGGCAGAGGTTGCAGTGAGAGGAGATCGCACCACTGCACTCCAGCCTGGGCAACAGAGTGAGTCTCCATCTCAAAAAAAAAAAGAAAAAATAAAAAAGAAAGAAAAATAAGATTGAATTATGCCTGCCAGTTACTTTAATTACATTGTGAGCATGAATTTCTTCTGATATTCTAGTTGTGGGTCTCTGAAAACCTGAACCCCAGAGAAAATGTGCTACAGTCTTATGTGTTGTATATAGCCCATGTGGCCATCTCACATTTCCAGAAGTTGGCTTTTATCCCATGGTCACTTAAATGACACCATTTCTTGAGTCTGGGGCGATGGCTGGCTCATACCAGATTTCTTGTCTTCATTGCCAAATCTGCCAAGGGTTAGAGGTCACTGGTTTGTCCCATGACAACTCTTTCTTCCACACTGTTTTGAAGGCCGACTGCGAAGTTTGATTTTGTCGAAGTGGTGATATCATTAAAGCTGAAGTTAAGCAGACCACAGCCCAAGAGAGGGAATGGCGCTAAGGCTCATCTGAGACCTTAATGCAAAATCATCTTATTATCTGAAAGCGTTTTTTTTTCCTTTTTTTTTTTTTTTTTTTGGTGCAGTCTAAATTAGGCCACTGTTAGTAGCGGGAGGGTAATTAGGGGTGCATAGTGAATCTCAATCCTTATTTATAAGAAGTTGACTTGATTAAATTCTTATAGCTTCCTTGCTCATTCTATTTCCTTTGCACTGTATTATGAACAATAAGATGATTTTGTTCTTCAAGGGAACGGAAGAGTTTTTGTTCAAATTATATCTCAGTCATTCACATAAATATCAGCTGTGATACATTTCTTATATCTTCAGAGGTATGAACAAATACTATGCAGACTTGATCTGCTTGGCCGCGTGTTGCTGCACCGTTGTAGTAGGGAGAGGAACAAAGATGGAGAAGAGCTGATTTCGTGAAGGAACCAAAGAAGGAAAAATTGTTGCCGTCAACATTGTTTACTGAAATTCATCAACTTTTACTTTATTCATTCAAGATTTATTAAGTGCCTTTTGTAGACTGGGATACAGCTTAGCAAGAGAAATGATTGATTAAATAGACCATTATAATAAAATGGACTCATGCCTGTATTAGGACAAGTACTGTGTACAAAGGGAATAGATAACAGGGACATTGATCTAAAGGGAGGTTAGGGAGGACTTCTTGGAAGAAGTGGTATTTGTGCCTGAGTTATATGGGATGTGTGGGATTTCTTAGGTGAAAGAGGGCAGAGCAATATGGGGGTAGGCTAGTTCTGTGCAGCGGCTTAGAGACAAGAGCGTACAGGGTGTGTATGTGAGTGTCTGTCCGTGGTAGAATGGTGGTTCCAGAGCCGCAAAAAAAGTGCAAGCAGAGGACCAAGCAGCGGCTGACATCCAGCACAGCTTTTTGAATACCTCTAGATACTTCCCCTTGACCCTCCGGGCCTTAGAAAGCTAAGAAATTGTTCAGCTGGGATGGGATGTGCATGGGGAAGCATGCAACGTTAAGCATCCATGTCAATGTTGAGATGCGTCCTAATGTCAAAAATATTAAGATGTGACTGGGGAAGCTGTCTGGGAATTGATGGAACGTTGTACATTCACATTTTGCAAGATGAGTTTGTCTTCCCCGTGGGTAGGTTTGAGGGGAGCAAAACCAAAGGCAGGAAAGAGCCTTCACAAGGGAATTGCAGAGTCGTGGGAGGCACCCTTGTGTGGGCCGGCAAGTGTCGGTCAGGGTGAAGGAAAGAGAATGGAGTGGATGTCATTGTTGGATGTGGTGGAGGCGTCAAATGTGCCTCCAGAGTGTTTGGCCCCATTGGCTAGGAGTGTGGTGGTAGCATTCACTGAGGTAAGGCCCAAGGAAGAAGAACCAGATTGGCAGAGAAGAGGGTGCTGAAGAAGGTTGTAGATCACGGAGAGCCAGTGTCACAGGCAGACTGCTTGGAAATGGGAACTGTTTGAGAAGAAGGGAGGGTGCATTCTGCCAAATGCAGCCCATGGATCAAACAAAAGGGACTGAAAACTTAATGACTTTGGCAACAGAGGTTTCAGTGGCATGGTGTGGGCTGCAGGAGGTTTAGA
Organism: Pongo pygmaeus; assembly: GCF_028885625.2. Classification (NCBI taxonomy): domain Eukaryota; kingdom Metazoa; phylum Chordata; class Mammalia; order Primates; family Hominidae; genus Pongo; species Pongo pygmaeus. Next base: position 82,100,705 of record NC_085930.1, read on the forward strand.
AGATGAATAAATGGAGACAGGGAGTATAGCAGCTCTTTCCAGAAGTTTCTGAAAGGGAGGAGATAGTAGGGGGCTATGAGACTGTGAAAAGAATTTTTGTTTCATTACTGAACAGAGATTATAAAGTCACACCAGAATCTTTTTTTTCAGTTTAATTTAATTTTTTTTTTAAATTTCAGAACTATGAATTCTGAATTCATAGTTAGCATAGTAGTTAGTAGCAACTTAGAGGCTTTGGGAATTTAGCATAGAAGTTTCTAGAAGCAGGCAAGTGAAAGCACACAGCAGGCTCGATCGTATATTTGTGACAGAAATCTTTAAGGAGAAGACTCCCAAACAACAACAAAGATAACCCTTATTGTGGTGGTATGGGGGCTTTTGGTGTAAAGAGAGTCAACCCCACACAGCTCAAAAAGCTCTGAGGCCATTGTGGGTATAAAGTGTGCAATGGTTATTTGAAAATGTGTGTGTTTGACAAAGATTTCTATCAAAAAAAGTTGTGGCAGTAAAGCGGTCAAGTGGTTTTCTAGAAAACTTCAGTTAATGGCAAAATCACGACTTCCAGTACCACTGTAGGGAATAGAGTCACTTTGAAATGTTTGCCCTGTAATTCTATTCCGTTTATGAATGTCCTCCTCACCCCTGAATTTGTGTGTGCTTTCCTAATGGAACACATCTTTACGCTCAGTAACCATGTTAATTTATGGTGTATTTTGGTATTCCAAGAAGTGAAAAATGGGGAGTTAATACGACTTCTCTTTGTTTTACTCTGAAGAGGTTTTTACTACCAGGACCTTGACATCTTCCACCTTAGTTTATCTTTAAGTTATCTTTAACTGGGACCATTTTGTCCATTAGCTCTATTCTAATCACCTCTCAGAATAGTCAGATTTACAAGCAACACATGACAGAGAAAACATAAAAAAATCAGCCAGCTTCTCCTGACATTCAACAGCAGCCCACGTCTAAATAGTGAAAAAGTTTATTTGCTTTTTCTGAGGATGTGCTAAGTGATTTTGCAGTTAGAGTGGTACGGCCTTCTAGCACTTAGGCCTGCATTTATTAAATAAATTTGTTCTCTAACTCAAGTGTTAAGTGTGTATTATGAAACCTCAAAGCCAATTTCGGTGATTGCAATGTGCAAATATTTTTAAAATTATGTAATTAAATAGGACTTGGCCTGCAAGGTCCACCAAAGTAATTTATTAATTGAATAGTCTGATTTAATTGTATGTTATTTTCGTTTATTCAGGGAAGTGCCTGCATCTCTTGCAGAGATAGGAGCCTCTTGTATGCCTGTCACTGGAGGTACAGAGGTCCTCTCCAAGAAATCTTTAGCACCCAATTAAATATTAACCAAGAAGAGGGGACTTGTTCCTTCTGTCCCTGAAACTCTATTTTCATGCCTGAGTCTGGCGATTTTAAAGGAAAAAGAAGGGGAAAAAAAAAAAAAAACCTTGCTGGGTAGAATTATTTGTAATTCATTCTGTTTATCACTACATTATTTAAAAATGACTTACTCTTCTTAATTGTGCCAGTGTACAGGGTTATATAAAGTGTGTGTATAAAAAGAAAAGCCCCTTTAATTCAGTGTTAGCTACATCTAACTATGGCTAAAGCCATGCCGTATCTGTTTCCTTAAAATGTCATTTTAAAGGTATTGTGGTTTTGGAGCAGCAGCTGTGACTGAAAAGTATGTAAACTAAGCTGTTCTTGCTCATATCATTTTTATATTCTTATGTCAGACCAGAAGGCTGCTTTAAATTTATTTTTCATTGTGTATTAGTTCTAGAGCCCGGTTTTTTTTCTTCCTCAGGAACATATGTTCTTTGGGACGTGTTATACGCAGACACTTAAGAAAATAACAATTGTGTGTGGGGGGAAAGGTACCAAAATAGTTTCTTATTTGAGTATTGTATTTGGGGGAAGATTAATCAAAAAAAAAATTAACTCTTGCAAAGTAGAATTTTGGGGCCTAGCATCTGTGTTTTAGGAAATGAAAGAATTCAGGCATACTGTACTAAGTCACGTGAAAGGCAGTAACTTTTAGAAGCCCAAATTGCTTTCCCAGAAGGAAAATATTTTTTGTTGCTATTAAATATAGTTTATATTGCTACTTCAGAACTTTTTTTTTCCAGTGGGGCCATTTACTTAAATTCTTAGTTAATATTTCTGTATAGAAACGTCTTTGTCTCCAGAGCCCGCCTGTGCGAATTCCCATTTAATATGCGGTTGTGGATAAGTATTTATTCATTCCATGTGGTACTCCACACCTGATCAAGTGACAGCGTGGCGTCATGTCAGCCAGCAAAATGTTTGAGTGACTTTTGAGTAATGGTGGCGTAGAAGGTAGAGGGGGTTGAAGGAAATAATAATGGGAATTTTTTTCGTTTCCTATATATTTTAGCATGTATAATGCTTCAACTCTCTGGTGGAAATTTGGAACACAGGATAGTAAAATATTCCTTTTCCTAGAGGGTAGTAAAAGTGGAGTAGAAAGTAGGAGCTGTTAGAATTTCCATGATAAATATAATTTGATTACATATGTTGGGGTGGGTTCCCTCTGAGCTGAGGATTTTACTTTGAGAGTTGTTTCACAATGGTATATTTCTCTCCAGTTTTTGGAAGCAAATTTAGCCTTAAGAACTTGCCCTGGCCAGGCGCAGTGGCTCATGCTTGAAATCCCAGCAACTTTGGGAGGCCAAGGTGGGCGGATCACGAGGTTAGGAAATCGAGACCATCCTGGCCAACATGGTAAAACCCCATTTCTACTAAAATACAAAAAATTAGCTGGGCATGGTGGCAGGCGCCTGTAGTCCCAGCTACTAAGGAGGCTGAGATAGGAGAATCACTTGAACCCGGGAGGTGAGGGTTTCAGTGAGCTGAGATCGCACTACTGCACTCCAGCCTGGCGACAGAGCAAGACTCCATCTCAAAAAAAAAAAAGAATATGCCCTAAGAAGATTCTGTTGACTTGCCTCATTCGTACAGGCCTACATCCGGGTGCCCCAAGTGAGGGAAGTAATTTGGGGAGGAAGGCAGCTCTCTGGTGGATCCACTGTTGTGCTTGTCCCAGCCCCTCTGTCTCTTGCTGGGCCCCACATGGGCCCGGGTAGTGGCATTCTCTAGGGCATTAGCTGGCCCTGGTGGTCCTTGCATCTAGCCTTGGAAAGGGACCTATCAGAGCATCTGGGGTGATGGTCACAATAGTTCACAGGTACAGCACAGCTGTGGTCATCCTGATGGCCACTAGCTCTAGCTCTGGAGCAGGGCTCTGGGAAACCCTCACCATGCCGTGGAGGAGGCAGGAAAGTCCAGGGTTCTGGTCAAGGGCGTGTTCAGGAGGCTTGGGGGCAAGGGCTGTTTCCCAGCGAGTACACAAGTATTTCAGCATTTTAGCACCTTGTTCAGGCGACCCGTCTGTAGCAATTAAACACCATCCCTGAGTACCCCACTTTGTACCAGTGAGGAGCCTGGATCTGGAGAAGAGAAGGGGCTTCCCAGATCCTAGATGAGATACCGGTGGGTCCAGGAGCAGAGTCGCCCTCTCTTACCTCCTAATGAAATGATCTCTCCACTTCACTTTGCTGCCTCTTAACGGAAGTGTGGAAATGTCTGCTTTTCCACTTACTTCAAACCAGTTGGTTAGAAGAATTTTCCTGTGAACAAAACTAAGAGGCAAATAGAAGATACCTGGGGCCTGGAAGTGAAGGACTTCATAGGAGAAAGTAAAGCTTGTTCAAGTCCAGCTTCAGATGCAATGGGCTGGCACAGTCTGTGGGACACTCATGACTTCTTCTGTTCTCTGGCCTCTTTGCTGTTCACAGGATCCTCCTCTTAAATCTCCTCTTAACATGACTGATGTTCCCAGGGGCCATATTCTGTAGCCACTGCTTTTCTCCATGAATTGGGAGTCACAGGCTTGAGTTCCTGCTTTCGTCCCCACCACCTGTGTGACCTTGGTCACACAGAGTCCCCTCCCAGAGGAGTGGCATGCCTGGACCTCTCAGAGGCACATTTTAGCTCTAAAATATTTGCTGTTCTCTCTCATTCAAGATTTTCCCCATCCATGCCTTATTCCTTCCACTTAGTAGTCTGGGTCACGCAACTGAGGCAGAAAAAAGTCTGAATTTTGATGAAGAGATTGTCACAGTTTATCCCAAATCTGTTCTCAGGGGACATCCTTGTCTTTTTTTTTTTATCGGCAAAACTTGGTCAGGGAATTTCTGCTTAAATGAACCTACCGCTTCCAATTTTGAATCAGGTTTGTGCTTGCTATCATTATTAATAGGAGTATTAATTTGTTGCTGATAAAGCGCCCTGGTGTGGCTGGAAAGTGGTTCTGTGCCTTTTCCCCACCCAAGTGAAGAAGGACATGAAAGGTTGTACGGTGTGGAAAGTGCCTTAGCAATTATATAAAAGGCTGGTTCATATAAAGGAGCTTGTTTCTATATGGAAAATATGAGCTTTTTCTTTTCTTTTTCTTTCTTTCTTTTTTTTTTTTTTTGCATGGACCAGGTGTGGATTAGTTCACTGAACCTTTTACCCAGCCTTATTCCTGCTTGTAATTCTTCTGAGGCATAGTTCAGCCAAGTCAAAGAAACATGTTATTAAAGGTGAGCTGAAAGGCATTTAAAAAATAAACAAACTGTTTAAGATCCTAAATCAGTAACAGAATCTGTATGCACAGACTTGAAAAGTACAAGAAAATGTGTTTCAATGCCTTTTGGTTCCAGGCTGAATTCTCCTCCCGCCTTCTTTGAACATCTCCCTGAAGTCTTTTTTGGTAGTTGGTGGGACAGGCAGCCCCAAGGCTAACCTTGGCTTGTAGCTTTTTTGTAACTAATGACTTGCCTCCACTGAGGTAGGTGAGACCCCAATCTTACACCTACAATTCTCCAACTACTATTGAGGGGAAAAAATAAGTACTTTGATTTTATTTTAGCACTATGTTCTTAAGAAGTTTAAAATCTGATATACATTCTCTTTTATTTTTCCAGCCTGTAGCATGGCAGCCAACCAGATTTTTTTTTTTTTTTTTTTTTAGACGAGTCTTGCTCTGTCACCAGGCTGGAGTGCAGTGGCATGATCTCGGCTCACTGCAATCTCCACCTCCCGGGTTCAAGCGATTCTCCTGCCTCAGCCTCCCGAGTAGCTGGGATTACAGGCTCGCACCACCACACCCAGCTAATTTTTGTATTTTTAGTAGAGATGGGTTTCACCATGATGGCCAGGATGGTCTCAATCTCCTGACCTCGAGATCCGCCCACCTCGGCCTCCTAAAGTTCTGGGATTACAGGCATGTGCCACCATGCTCGGCCAGCCAGCTATTTTTAACAACTTGTAGAGATGGTAGAAATGAGGTGTAGGATGTTTGAGATTTATTTAAGTTATATCATCCCTGATCATAACAGCGGCCATCATTTCTTTGAGCATTCACTTTGTGCCATACACTATTCTAAGTACTTATTCATGTCAGTGCATTTATTCTACAAGAGCAAATAATGCACTGTAATGAAACCCATTTTATGGATGAGAACACTGAGGGGGAGAGAATTTAAGTAATTTGCCTAAGCTCACAAGGTCAGTCAGCACCAGAGCTAATTTGAACTTGGGCACTTGAATCCATGCTTGTAAATTCTGAACTATTCTAGTCTAAAGTATACTGTATAGTACTATATTCTGTAATACTTAGTTTTAGGTGAGGCAGCTCAAGGATGCATTAAGAAATACAGATACTCGACCAGGCATGGTGGCTCATGCCTGTAATCCCAGCACTTTGGGAGGCCGAGGTGGGCGGATCACGAGGTCAGGAGATCAAGACCATCCTGGCTAACACGGTGAAACCCCGTCTGTACTAAAAATACAAAAAATTAGCTGGGCATGTTGGCTGGTGCCTGTAGTCCCAGCTACTCGGGAGGCTGAGGCAGGAGAATGGCGTGAACCCGGGAGGCGGAGCTTGCAGTGAGCAGATAGCGCCACTGCACTCCAGCCTGGGCGAGAGTGCGAGACTCTGTCTCAAAGAAAAAGAAATGCAGATACTCATTCTGTACAACCTCAGCCTTGCCTTTATAAAAATTCTTTCCTAACTTTCAAAACTTGTTTGTTTTTGTTGTTTTTGATAGCCTGTTTTCAGCCAATGAATAGGTAGATATCAACCACTTGCAGCCTGCTGTACTGCTTTTTATCTTGACTGGGCGCGGTGGCTCATGCCTGTAATCCCAGCACTTTGGGAGGCAGAGGTGGGCAGATCATGAGGTTAGGAGATCGAGACCATCCTGGCTAACACAGTGAAACCCGTTCTCTACTAAAAATACCAAAAATTAGCCAGGCATGGTGGTGGGCGCCTGTAGTCCCAGCTACTCGGGAGGCTGAGGCAGGAGAATGGCGTGGACCCGGGAGGCAGAGCTTGCAGTGAGCCGAGATTGCGCCACTGCACTCCAGCCTGGGCGACACAGCGAGACTCAGTCTCAAAAAAAAAAAAAAAAAAAAAAGAATTATCTTAAAGTTTCATTGTGATTGTGCAATTGTACAAAGACATTCCCCTATTTTATTTTATTATTTTTGAGACAGGGTTTCACTCTGTCACCCAGGCTGGAGTGCAGTGGCACGATCTCACCTCACTGCAACCTCTGCCTCCCTGGTTCAAACAATTCTTTCACCTCAGCCTCCTGAGTACCTGGGACTACAGGCAAGCACCACCATGCCCAGCTAATTTTTTTCGTATTTTTTGGTAGAGATAAGGTTTCACCATGTTGGCCAGGCTGGCCTCGAACTCCTGACCTCAAGTGTGATTACCCGCCTTGGCCTCCCAGAGTGCTGGGTTTACAGGCATGAGCCACCGTGCCCGGCCTATTCCCCCATTATTAAACAGTGTCTCACTTTATTGCCCAGGCTAGTGTGCGGTAGCACCATACTAGCTCACTGCAGCCTTGAATTCCTGGGCTCAAGCAATCCTCCTGCCTCACCCTCCTGAATAGCTGGCATTACAGGTGTGAGCCACTGAGCCTAGCTTATTCTCTCATTTTTAAAGTAATTTCAAATAGCAGAAGCAGGGAAGGAGAGGCATTTTAGGGGTTGATCTTTCTGGTCCACCTTTAATGAAGTAAGCAACTCCTTCCAAGGGGAGCTTGAAGCCTGAATTCTTCGTAGTGAACACTGTACTCTTTTCAGGAACTTATACTTAGCTTAAAAAAATTATCTATACCTCCACCCTGCTGCCTTATATGATAGAAAAGGAGATGAGTTCAGCAACAGCTTCCTCTAGCACACTTGATTACCTTTGTTTCGCTGAAGTCCATATGCTGAGCGTGTTGAACTCATCTGCCTTGTTCAGCCATTCTTGTTTTAGGAGTGTTAACTTTCTTTTTGGGAAAGCAGCAGCATATGCGTGCATCCTTGCCAGGCTTCCATCAAGTGTCCCTTCACCTTTAGCAAGCCCTTGGTGGACTCAGGGGAGCTTTATAGTTATTATTAATATAACAGCCTATAAGTTGGGCTTCTTTCTAGTGAAGGAGCCAAGAGGGAGGGCCCCGCCTGGTTTTAAATTACATAGGCTTTTCTAAATGTGTTTCTAATGGGAGCTAGAGAGGTGGTGAGCTTTGGGGAAGCCTAGCCTTGGGTCAAAGTTGAGTGTAGAAGGGAGCTGGGATCTGCAGATATCAGGGAATTTAGGAAGAGAGGCATGGGAAAGGAAATGGGATGAAAAGGTGCCAGGAAAAGTTGCCTCATCATTTCGCACTTCGGTGGTGGCCAAAAGGTAAGTTTCTACTTTGAGATCACTCTCAGGCCCTGTGGGCACAGAGCTGCCAAGTTTCTCAGTTTAAGGACTAATAAAGTCGGGATGTGGGTAATTCTGGGAGACTGGGTAATTTGAGGGGAAGGATTATTGGAGGTCTTTCCAGCTATACTGACAATGTACATGGGTTCATTCTTGAGATGAGCGTGTCCATAATAAAATATAGCTGTAGAGCCATTCAAGGTCTTCTCTGTGTGCACCAGCGTGCTAGCCATTTTACGTACAACAGTAGGAACAGAGTAGCTGGAATAAGATACAGGAATGTTTTTGTTCAACTCATACACTGATTAGCGTTATTCATTCATTCTGTATTTACTGAACACCTACCCTGGTAGCCACTGCTCTGTACTGGGATACAGCAAGCAAGAGGCCTGCACAGTGGCTCATGCCTGTAATCCCAGCACTTTGGGAGGCGAAGGCAGGATGATCACTTGAGCCCAGGAATTCGACACCAGCCTGGGCAACATAGTGAGACCTTGTCCCTACAAAAAATTGAAAAACTTGCCAGGCATGGTGGCACGTGCCTCTAGACCCAGCTACTCAGGAGGCTGAGGTGGGAGAATCGCTTGAGTCTAGTAGTTAGTTCCAGGCTGCAGTGAGTCATGATCGTGCCACTGCACTGCACTCCAGCTTGGGCAACAGAGTGAGACCATGTCTCAAAAACAAAAAACAAACAAACAAACAAAAAGTGGGAGGGGGATGCAAATCAGATAAAATCCCTGCCTTCATGAAGTATATGTTCTGATATTTTTGTCATAAACTGAAATTAATACAACTTATCTGTTGCCTAAACTTTTGCCCAGAACAACCAAACAGAATCAGTTCAGCTGCAGTGGGAGCCGCCAAGAGCCAGATGTGGCCATGAGAAGAATATCTTTGAGAGCCTGTCATCTGGCTCCAGCTGTGTTAACCTAGGCCTGGTAGGCAGCCATGAGTTGTGTCTGCCAACTGGTGGCCAGACACTGGTGCAGGCTTAAACAATTAGCAGAGTTCCTCATACGGTGGCTGGATTCACTGTGTGTGTCCTACAGACGATCACTGCTGTCCAAACTAGGGGACTCTGGGCAGAAACGCCCAGAAGAGAACCAGAAGTTAGCCCCTTGAGAAACCAGTCAAAGTCTCATCCTGGAACATGGAGAGGGAGGCAGGAATCGGGGAAGACCAGCAACAGTGAGAAAACAGAAGTAAACCAGACGTGGCCCTCTGCCTGGCAGACCTTAATTCTGACTGAGAACTCTTGCCTGATAGAGAACGTCTGCCTCTAGCATGCCCCTGCAGAAAAGCAAAGGGTAGAGTTTGCCTGTGAAGAATTTTTTTTTCAGTTATTATTTTTTACATTGTTGCCCTTTGGTGAGAATCATTTATGATGCTTTATTGGTTTTACCCAAACTGAGATTTCCATGAAAAGTATTCATTCCCACCTTTTGGAAGCAATTAGATCCCCACAAGCAGGCTATAACTTTCAAATGTCTGTTATATCTGACTTCAAAAATAAGTATATAAGTAAATAAAATGCTTCAGCCTGCCTGCATGTGGAAGATTTTTTATAAACTGTAGAGTTGCTGGTTTAATGTACCAGGCAAGTCCTGCTAGCACACAGGAAAATAATAGATTCTGATCATCCATTGTCCAGCATGTTTCTAATACCACAGTAGTTGCTCAGTAAATGTTTGTAGACTGAGCTGAATAAGGAAAAATTCCAGTGAATGTGCTGACTTGCAAGAATGGTAATTAAAAATTAGTGCAGTCATTTCAAATCATAAGTTGGGGAAACAACCCACCATTTAGTGCCCCCCAAAAGTAGAAGTTCTAATTGGAATAAGCTTAGGATTTTTTTTTATGTCCACATCTAAAGTCTGATGATAACAGAAAGCACAAGATGGCAGAGATTAAGGTTTTCAGGGAGACTGCTCTTGAGGCTGAACAGATATGTCCATGTGAGAACATCTTTATCATGGTGAGATTCTTGGTGGTTTTTCAAAGAAGTCCCACTCTGAACAGATAACAATGACAACAAAATCATTGAAGTGGGGAAAATTCAAAAGATGCTAGTTTATGTGTCAAAATCAATTTTGCATTCTAACTGCATTGTGTAAATTTGCTGTGCAGGAAACATAAGTGAAGCCATTTGGTTTTGTGGCATTGGTGTGGGTTGGCTCAGGGGGTGGGGATAAGGTTGAGGCATTGATATAGTAAGAGGAGAGCCAGATGGTTGTATTACACATCTTTTGTGTTCTTGTTTGCTTCTTAAAGCAGTTGCAGAATTTTGCCCTTGGCGATATTTTCTTCATGCCTGTGTGTTCTGCTATGAATTTACTTTTGTCAGAGTACTTTGAAAGAAAAGCCTTGCTCAGAAAAAAAAAAATTACGTTATAAACTTGTGAAGTCAACAGTGTGTTCGTAAAAATATTTTTTAAATGTTAAGTATCTTAGTAAATAGTTGAGAGAATCAGTTTTTTTTTTCTTAGCGCAGTGATTTTGACCATATTTTATATCAATTCAGGGAAGGAATTTTTGCAAAATTATGAATGTGCAATTGGTGATGGATGGATGGAGATGGATAGATGAGTAGACAGATACATGGAACAGATACATTGTTATTCCAGTAGGGATGAGGCCTATCTGATTAGAGATTTAACTTTTTCCATTACTTACAGCAAGCCCTCAGGTTGTGGTTAACCTCTTGTGTTTTATCAGCAAGTGTAACTTGGTAGTAAGTTGAGTGGGAGTGGATTAGGGTAGGTTGGTGAGTTTTCATTGACATTTGTTAGAATTGCTGTTACAACATCATTGAAATTTATATTTATTCCCTGCTAAAAGGAAATTCTATTTTGCAGTCACCAGTGGCAAGGGATGTTTAAGATGTTCTAATGCACGTAAGGGGTGATATTTTATCACCAAATGCTTTTAATAAAGAGTTGCTTTGGAGCTGTCCCCCCCTCACCCACACACACACACACATCGTGGTAGAATGCTTCAGAATAATTTAATGTCCTTTTTACAGTTCCAGTTTTTTTTTTTCCTTTGCTCAAATGAGAGAAGAGCAAATATGTAGGATCCTTGGGCGACGGTTTATTCTCCTGTCGTGCACAGATTTCCAGTTTTAGTTGGAACCTGCAGTCCCTGATGAGAAAACAGGAAACTTAAAGTCCTAACCTTATTGAAATCTCTGCCGGGTTTAGTCACAAGTCTGAGGCGACTCCTTCCAATAATGAAGCCATTGTACGCATCATATCTGATCAGTTCTTGAAATGTTTTAGTAAGTCTATCTTACAACATTATAGGAAGATAATCAGCAGCCTTAGAAGGTCCCCATCTGGACTGTAGAGTTCTTTTACTGAAAGATGTTTTGCCTTTTTGAGATAGCTCTCGCGTTTCATCATCTGTTCCGCCGAGATGAAGTGCATATGAAAAGTCAGTGACTCTGAATCCATCTGTTGTTATTATTTTCCACTGATAATTGGCTTGAACAATGAAATGTCTGTGTCTGCAGCCTTTGAAACTGTACACCCTGTTTATTTTCTGGAGGTCTCACTGCAACTACGCCCCCCCGTCTTTCCCCCTGCATTTTCTCTCAAGCTTACAGCAAGTGGCGCTTGTGTGAGGATGACATCTTTGACTCTGTGCATCAGTATGTGTCACTCAGCATCTAAAGCTTGCATACAGATTTTTGTCACAATCCCTGTGTCTGTGCCGTTCGCTCCCGAATCCGGCACTCTTTCAGCAAGGAGCTTAGCTGGGCCACAATGCATGGATGGATCCCTTACCTGGATTGTCGTCTTTATTTCACCGTCCTCATTAAAATATTAATTTAGGGTACAGTATCTAATACCTATGGAATTAGATACTACCTATAATTGTATAATATATTCAGTTGCATCCAGGTTTGCGTGATACAGAGCATTAATATTGGATTCCACTAACATCACTTCCATTAGCTTACTCAACCAGTATGAGATATAGATGAGCTGGGAAGTATAACTACCCTCAAAACTGCCAAAACAGTCATTAGAAGCTCCATGGGGATGGACAGAGGCTTTCTCACAGTGATATACTGATTAAATTTTGTTCTATGGTTTATTTGCAGCAAGGTTAAATCACTATCGTCTATGGACGTGGGTTATCTAACACCTTATTTGGAAGGTCATTTCAAGGCAAAAGGGTGGACAAAATCAGCGTCTTCAGTTTCTGTGGGCACCCCTCTTAGAGAACCTGTGTTTTATTCTCTGGGTCTTTGGGTATCTTTTTATTTTGTTTGCCTTTTCTCCATGTTATGCCATAATAATGTTTGAAATGAGTTTTGGGTTTGTTGGTTTGTTCGTGAAAATATTTTAAAACTTTTCAGTGATCTTCACCTTTTACAGTAGAATGATTTGGCCAGAAAACAGTTTTGTGTTAATAAATTAAAATTGCTTTTGAAATAGAAAGCTGCCCTATTTCCCTTGGCTAGGATAATCACAGCATTCTCGAAGGCTGTGAAGGTTCTGTGACCTATCCTTTTTAGTCCAAATACAGTAATAATATAGACACATCCTATAGCACAGCCCTGCTGGATTTGGCCCCAGAGTACTGTATGGCATTAGTAAGTAGTAGATGAACATAATCTTATTTATGTTTCAATCGAAATCATTTAATACTGCAAAAGTTATTAAAAAATAATTAAGTTACTAAGACCAACATGTAGCTGGAACATAGAATAAGAGGTCAGTGTGAGTTGATTCCATAAGCTGAGAAAAGTCAGTAGTGAATTCCTAACACTGGCATGTTTTTCCTCTTGCTTAAATTCCTGGGTTGTAAGGACAAATTATGTTGAGGTATGGCATATTTTCTGCCGAAATGGAGAAAATTGTTGACTGTAATTATGTTATTTAATTGAAATTATAAGTGGTTGAGGCCACTCAGTTAAAAGCATCTTTTCTAATATAGGGGTAATGTTTTTAAATGAGTGGTCATGGATTGGTGACATTTGAAAGGCAGGCATTTGGGATATATTTTTGGAAAACTCGAATTATTTTCCTTAAATGATTAGTGAACTAGAGAATATAGTTAAGTAGTGTTTTTTTTTTTTTTTGGCTTATTCTCTTTAATTAGATATGCATGCATGTATTATGTGTGAGTATATATGCACATATATGTGTGTATATGTGTATATATTTTTGTATGTACACTTTATATACATATATCAAACAGATCTTTGTAGGTACAGAGTCACAAGTATCAACTTACAATATGACAAAGCAGAGAAACGAGACGTATATCTGACAATTGTGACTAAACAAACTGATTGTTTAAAACTCTCGTTGAATGTTAAAGATTGAAATGCAATCCATAGTAGAACTCCAGGGATGGGTATACTACAAGTTCTTTTTGGAGTAGCTGGAGATACAACAATAGCACTCCCCCCCGCCCCACGAGTGAGTTCTTAATTACTAATGAATACAATTCATTTTAATTGTTATTATAGCAACATAACATTTAACTGTCTCCTGTTTAGTGGTGTCCCCTGGAATAGGCAGTGTCTCCTGTCAGAGTGAGGACAGGTAGAAGGCACAGCGGGCGTCTGATTGAGCCAGTTATTCATTTGCTGAGTGTTTGTGTTTATGCAAAGGGGCCTCTTCCTGCATATTTAATCTAGAGTAAGGCAGTGGCTTTTGTTGTGTTTAGCCCACATACCTTCAGTCCTTCCTCACACTGCCGCCAGCCTGGGAGCCCTGAGAGCCAGCAGGCTTCCAAGCGCCGGTAGTTTCTCCCTTACAAACTCTCAACTTTCTTCCGTTGTGTGAAAATTGCCTCTCCCGCCCCAAAGCTTTGCCTCCTCACCATGAACGGGTAAGTGTGTGCGAAGCCAAGGCTGACACTTTTGTTTCATTTTACTAATGTTGAGAGGGTACTTTGCTGCCCTTCTGAGCGCCTCCTGAAAGCAGTCCTGGTTCCTGGGCCGTTGTCAGCTTCTGGCTGCATTGAAATAGACAAGTACAGGTGCCTCTTAGGAAATGTGGCTGAATTTTGGACTCGCAGAGAAAGGCTCGTGAGGACTAGGGGGAATTGAAAAGAGAGAGAGAGAGCAGCTTTATTATTCTTTGTCCTAACAAATCCTGTTTTGTAACTATCCTGCAGATAATGCTGCCATTGTTTGCTAAAAGCCTTCAAACAGTGTGTAAGACTGAACTGTAAGAAAACAGAAACTCTGCCGCTGTATTGTCTATACCCGGGCCAGGGTCCTCCCCGAAGGTCTGTGCCGGAATAGGAAAGGTTTTCTTCTGTGGAAATCGAATCGTCTCTTCATTGATATTAATAGCACACTAGAGATGTTGGCCATGATGCTCAGAGAGGCGGTCGGGAGGGAAGGAAATCTGATCTTGCTGGGGGGAAAATGACAGCCTCTTGGCCCCACGGTGGAGGAGACATCATCCAGGCTCAGTGTGCATAATGGCATCCTGGCTTAACTGTTTGCTCTAGGAATTTTAATCTTGAGCTGTTTGTTTTACTATCTGGGGTCTTGCTATTTTTTGTTCCTGTACTGTCTTTAGAAAGCACCATATTCAGGGGCTAATCCAGTCTTTTTTTAAAGTGAATTTTTAAAAAAAGACTCAGAGAAATTCATGTAGTGTACACTTAGATCATTCTGGGGTATGATGGGGGTATTCTGCTTTCTTTCTGAGGGTAGAGTGTTATTTCAAAAATAAGTTGCCACAATTAACAAGGGTGAACCATCCAAGGAAGATATGTCCTGTGTGAAGATATTTCAGGGTGTGGGAATTATGTCCAGGCTCTAAAAGAAGGAGTTTTCATGACCAGTTAACTGTTGCCTCTGTTTGAGTAACTCTTTTCAACAGAAGAGTGTGCTGTTCCCCCGCAGGTTGGAAACTGTGAGAATTTAAATAAAATTTCATCAACCTTATTAAAATATGTAGGGACTTGTGTCTTCTTGGGTACAAATCAGTCTAGAGACTTAGAAGCATTTATTAACAGTGAGGCTGCTGAAGGTTTTTAATAACAAAATTACAAATACTCTATCTAATTGTAAGTATATGACTTTTATACTTGGTTTTTAAGGGGAAAAATACTTTTTTTTGAGGCAAAGTAACTCCGTCAGAGCACCTTCTGTGATTAGCGCTATTGTATTCTTAAATTTTGATTGATAGAGATAATAGTTTTCACTTAAAAATACAGACAGGTACTTTAACTTTCCATGACAATAGCTATTTGCATTTCTTTTATCTTTTTGTTTAACATTTGTGGGGGTTGGGATGGATTTGATTATTAACTCTTATTGCACACTAAAGGTGAATCTAAAACAAAGGCTTTGTTAGAGCTTCAAAGGGAAAACAGCAAATATTGTTTTTAGGTTTCAACATTTAAAGGCTGTTAAAGGATACCTATAAAATATTTTCACATGACCACAGCCAGGGTTTTCCTTTTCTGTAAGGTAGGAGAGAGTCATTTTTCCAAATGAGATGGGCCGATGTGGAGTGAGTCGGGGGCTGCCAGCCTGAAGTAATTTCATGGGCAAGCATCGACTGGGGTTTACTTCACCACGTGGCTTAATGTATAATATTTTAGGTTTTTGCCCTACTAGAATGGACTCCAAAGTTAGGTACTGTGATCTGATGAGGGCCCCAGAGGATGAGGAGAAAGGAAGTAAAGTGTTACTTGCAGGGATAGGAGAGAGATTTGGAGAAGGGTGGATTCAAAGTCGCACATTTCTTTGATAGAGACAAGTAAAAGAAGTGTAGTGTTTGTGAAGCTGCAAGCCTGGGTAGCGTCCAAGTTTGCCTCTGGTCTCAGAGACCCCGGCTGCACAGCAGCTTCTTCCTTCCTTTTCTTTCCTGTTTCCTTCCTTTATTCTTTTCCTTTCTTTTTCCCCTTTGTTTTTCTCTATTTTTTCCTTTCTCCCCTTTTTCCGTTTTTATTTTCTTCTCTTCTTTCTTCATTCCCCACCTTCCCCACTTTTTTCTTTTTTTTTTTTTTCAAATCTTAGTATTTGAAGTCTTAAGGGCATAGAACAAACTTTGAGATTGATTTTGGAGTAGATTTTCTTAACTATAGAAAATAAAGTGACCCTTGTCTTATATTTTTCAATAGTCAAATATATGTTGATGTCCTTATATTTTCTAAGAAGTCATTGAAAAACAAGATATTAAAGCCCATAGGAGATAAGATTCCCTATTTAAAGAGGCAGCAAACTCTTGGAAATTGGCCTATTTGGACCAGTTTTTGCAAATGAGTACAGGCCATTTGATTGGAGGATTTGGGGTTATGGGAAGTTTGAACCATGTTCCTTCCTCAGTTTCCTAGTAAGAAAGTGTCCTCTAGCCATAGACCTACTGAACTGCCCCCTAATCACCATCCAGGCGCTTGCTTTGCTCATCTTTGCATCTTTATTAAGACTGGTACACAATAGGTTCTCAGCCAGTATTGGGTAGGCTGAAGATTGAGATGAACTATGTTGGGCATACTTCAGAGTTACTTTTGCACAATTATATAAAATGAAATATAATGCAGAATTCTTAATGCAGATAATTTATTTTAGCTGTCAAGAAAGGGAAGGGGGAAATACTATAAATGGGAAAAAAAAGAGCCAATACTCTTCATTTTCAGTTTTGTGAAATGAGATTGCACCTCCACATTTACCTGCAACTCAGTTCCAGGTAAATGCAACCATGTATTATATGTCACACAGATTAAATTAAGGGCAAAATATATCCATAGAAAGTATGATATTGAAACACTACAATAATCTGAGGGTTCTTTAGAATAACAGTCCTAATTAGGGAGGAGGGTTGGTTAGGGAGGTAGAGAAAGAGGAATGTACATTTAGTGTCTCACCCTAGAGTTCGCAGTAGAAATTTGGTGTCCTGGACATGGTTTTTGTGGTCACTGTGTAGTTTCAGGTAAATGATACTGTTGCAATCAATAGTGAAGAGGCCACGGAACAATTCTGGTGTTCACAGGATCTTAACTGTTACAGAGAATGACATAAAGGAAAATAAGTAATTTCTGTTTACCGTATCCTTGGCTCACTTTTAAAACCTAAAACCAGTAGGAAACTTAAAAAAGAAAGAGAAAAAGAAAAAAAAAATGCAATTCGTATGGAGACAGCATTTTTTAAAAGAAGACAAGTGGGCTGGAGGGGAATGTATTTCTTTTATCTTTATCTTTTTTTTTTTTTTAACATAAAATCTTTGCATAATCATTTAATTTTAGTTTTGGTGCTTGTGCTGCCAGTAAGCATACAGGTAAATAGTTGATCTATTTGATAAGTAAAAGTGATTTAAAGAAAATAGCAAATATAGTATTGGAAAGGGAAGTTTTATGCTTTGGAAAAAATGAAATGCATATTTTTCTGCTAGTTGTTGGTTTCCAATTCTTCTAAGCTAGTAATGAGGCAGACTTGGGCCCCAGTACTAGCCCTAATTTTCTTGTCTATTATATTGACACATTTCATTTACTTCAGCATGATGGCAAACAGCTGTTGAACTATTAATCTTTTCTCAGCAAAACTAGAAAAATGTCTTTTAGATTACTTTGTTAATGTATACCTTCTCTAAAAATGAAAATCAACAGAAATAAATTAATGAGTGGCCAATCGTGCATGTGCACCAAAATTTATGGAACTTCAAAATGGAGAAAGATGGAGATTATATCCCACTGCCAATTTTTTATGTATAAGTGAAAATTAAATGTAGTCAGTTTCTTATTGTTTTAGTATTTATAAATTGGACGGTCAGTTGTATAATTTTGTTGTAATTCTTCCCCCAGTATCCGTAGGGGAAAAAAAATGATACTTGTTAAATCTGAGGCTGAGCCAGCTTCTATTTTTGTTCTGTGTTCACTTACATACTATACTGTGTGGATAGGTGAGTAGAAAAACAGGTCTAGTGTTTACCTGAAAGTGTTCCGCAGGTTCAAATGCAGCACTGGAGATAACTTTATTCAAAGTAGGCATTTTCAGCAGTTTTTTTAAAAAATTAAATTTTAATGAGGTCCAGTTGTTTGCCAGGCCTATATGATAGCAAATCTCATCTGCATTGCAAAGTCTAATACTATAGGTCTGACTGCCAAACATGCAAAAATAGACACAGCTCAATAGATAAACATATAAATTAGTTTACAGTGCATGTATTGGAGAACATCTCAAGTAAAAAGGAGAGAGGAAAAGGCGTTCTTGCTTTGAATTGAGTAGGATCTGCCAAAGTTCACTTGCTTTACATTTAAGATTTGATGAATGGTAGATGTAGAAATTTCTGTGTGCGCTTTGTATCTACTGAGCTCTGATTTGTGTAGAGTGGGGCTCTGCAGATCTTAGCTCTACCTTGAGGACCTGACCATCTTTGCTCTGTTTTTCTTTCTTATCATCGCTTGCCCTGAAATAGACTTCTCACCACTGGAGAAACCAATCTTGGGGACATACATCAGCAGTAAAGCACACGATTTTCATTTTCAATTTGAATTGTTTTGTGTAAAAACAAAAAGGTTTTGGTCAGGCTGCAAAATAGTAATTTTAAGTCCCAGAGCTAGGGTTTTCCCCCACCCAAATGGTGAAAATTTATGGTGAAAACCTCCAATTTCCTCTTACAGTAAACATGAAAATTATGATTTCACTCAGAGCCTGCATCTTTTTCCAATCTTAATGGCAAGAATCTGCATACACTTGCTTGTGGAAATGTCATAAATTGGCCTCGGATCAATTCCTCAAAGATAGTACACACCAAAGTGCCACTTTCAAATTTTTAGCCCTCGTGAAATAAGATTTTACTCTTCTCAATGATGTTTGCCTTTCCACATTCAGGGCTGACAGCAGAGGGATAAGCAGGGATATATTCCTATAAAATTAAACCACTTCATTACATACTATTCTGAAGAGTGAGCAAAAAGATATTAACATTTTAGTAAAATGATGATATGATTTCGCCACCTTAAAAATTATATGAGCATTTGGTCAATGGATATGGAATGAATCCTGTACCCTCTTAGTAACTTGATCTAAATTAATAAACAAATGTTTTTCTTTTCACTGCCATATGTTGATCCCAGTTACATGGGCAGAAAGAGGCAGCTTGTAATGTTTCTTAAAGGATTAAACACTGCTTTGCATACGAGAGTATGCAGATGCAGGAGTAGGATGTGGGGTAAAATGTGTTCCATGGTTTCTTTGTGTTTTAGGAAGCTTGATTTCAATTGTTTGTTTCATGTGACATGAACCCTTTTTATTTAACTTAGTAGCTCCGGTAGATACATGGTAAGAGAAAAACATTCTGTGAACAGCTTTCACCAGCAATTAACTCCCTGCCCCTCCCCAAAGTGAAAATGGTGCTGCTTTCATTCATTTTGAAAGGTCCGAAGTGGCAGAAAGCATCTTGTCTACAAGACCTAACTCTCTTCCAAAAGGGGAAAAAAATAAGTCTCTGCTTTAATGAAATAAGAGATGTTGTGGATATTAACCAAACAGAGACACGTTCAAGTGGCAGTCTTGTTTCCAAAAACAAAGGCCTATGAGTCACATATTATTCTACATGAAAATAAATTGATGGACAACAAGATGAGAAAAAGTTGATACACAACATTTGAAATGTTTCACCTTGACTTCCCCCCCACAAGTCGATTTTGTTGTCTTGAAGAGCTCAAAGGCATATGGTCCAGATAAGTAGAGATTCTTGGGACTTGTTTTTATTAACCCTGAAAGTCATTTGCCGTTAAATAGAATTGAGTTCTTTTGTTGTTTTCCTTGTGTCTGTCCTTGGCAGAGGTGGTTGCTACTTCTCTTGACATTCAGATTTTGATGTTCTCTTTTGTTTTCAGGGTAAGACGTGACCTTTTGAGGTGACTATAACTGAAGATTGCTTTACAGAAGCCAAAAAAGGTAAATGCAAATGTGATTAGTGAAGTTATATCCAGGGCTGTGTCTTTTGCCTTCCAGGTATTTTAATTCAGTTGTTTTTTGGTCTGTATTTGTCAAATAAACATGTATTTATTTGCGTGTAAGGACATATGTGGTGTATTTTTGGAGGTCCTAAGAAAAATGGTTGTCCTTAAGAAATGGTCTACAGACTCACATTTTCCCCCCAAATATTATCAAACTCTTCTCCGTTTGTTGAAGCTGAACTTATTTTTATTTTTTAAATTTATTTTTTTCTTGTTGACTTGGTAGGTTTAAAGTTAGAAAGGAATATTCACATCACTAAAGTGGTGATTCATAAAATTGACTTGCTGCAAACAAGAGTAACGCATGTCAGTATTGTGTGCTGAAGTGGTGTCATCCGATTGATGTTCATCTGGCGGCTTTATAATCACCTTCTTTCAGAAATTAACAGTCAGGCACCATAGCAACACGCCACACTGATGTAACTGCTGAGCAGTGTGGGGCATATCCCTGTAATGTCAGCGCTAGGCTGCCTTGTTCTCTTGACCTTGCTTGAAAATCAAATGAGTACTTGATTTTAAAATTAGAAGTTCTCAGAGAGACTAATGTAGCTTAATGAATTAAAGCCAAATTTAATTTTCTCAAATTTGCTTTTGGGAGGGGGAATGAAAAAGTACTCTGGTTAAAATGGTTATGGATGCTACATATTTACTTGATTTCAAAAGTACCTCTCTGATAAAGGTAATGATCATCTTACACAAGATAATCCTGCCAGTCATTTTAACATCTGATATTTCTCAAGCAGTAGCATCTTCGTTTCATTTAGAATTTTTGGCCTTTAATAGTTTCATTTGATTTAGTAGATTTGTGTCTGTCTAAAAACAGTTTACCTGCCAGCATGGTTGAACAAAGCCTTTGCTCAGATTTTACTAAAGTTTATATATTTGTCAGATATAGACTTCTTATTGAGTTGAACAGAGTTTTTTGTGGAACTTTTCATAATGTGAAGAATCTTTGATCAGTTTTTGATAAATCTCACCTGGGGCTTTGGGGGGGTTCTAGAATGCATATATATAAAGGATTTGTTTTTGTAGTTGCATTCTGGCACATTTAATTTGGTCCAGAAAAATCAGACTTGCATCGTTTCACCATCTATATTGTTTAAATGAAACCTTTGCAGGATCTACCTAATTGTATTTCAGAGAGGACAAACATACGTTTCAGATGTTTCGGCATGGAAGGAATTGATTCCCAACCAGTAATTGGGATTCTTAGGCCACAGCAAGACACTTCCCTTTGCTGAGGCTCAATTTTCTTTTTCTTTTTCTTTTTTTCTTTTTGAGACGGAGTCTCGTGCTGTTGCCCAGGCTGGAGTGCAGTGGCAGGATCTCGGCTCACTGCAACCTCTTGCCTCCCGGGTTCAAGTGATTCTCCTGCCCCACCCTCCCGAGTAGCTGGGATTACAGGCAGTCGCCATCATACCCAGCTAATTTTTGTGTTTTTGGTAGAGACGGGGTTTCACCATGTTGGTCAGGCTGGTCTCAAACTCCTGACTTCGTGATCCGCCCACCTCAGCCTCCCAAAGTGTTGGGATTACAGGCGTGAGCCATGGCTCCCAGCCTCAGTTTTCTAATCTTTAAAAGGAAGGCATTAATCCATATCAAGGGTCTGCAAACTTTTTCTGTCAAGGGCCACATAGTAAATATTTTCTACTTGTGGGGGCATTCAGCCTCTGTTGCAGCTACTCAGCAAGGTGGTAATTTGCTGTCTCCTGGTCTCTATAATCTCACAGAGTGATCTCAATCCAAGATGCTCCTCATGCAAAGTGGTGCCACATGTTTAACTCATCTCCTACTGTTAGCAGAGGTTTCTGGCAAAGCTAAAAATTATGATTAAACAGGCCAGGCATGGTGGCTCATGCCTGTAATCCCTGTACTTTGGGAGGCTGAGGCGAGTGGATCACCTGAGGTCAGGAGTTCAAGACCAACCTGGTGAAACATGGTGAAACCCCGTCTCTACTAAAAATACAAAAATTAGCTGGGCGTGGTGGCGGGCACCTGTAATCCCAGCTACTCAGGAGGCTGAGGCAGGAGAATCGCTTGAACCTGGGAGGCAGAGGTTGCAGTGAACTGAGATCACACCCCTGTTCTGCAGCCTGGGAGACAGAAGGAGACTCTGTCTGGAAAAAAAAAAAAAAATTAAACAAAGCTGAAAAAGTGGTAGAAAAGGTGAAAAGTTTAGCTTGAGAGTTGCCTTAGCCATACAGCTCCAAATATAACCTTCGCTGATGGGTTTTCATTTGTTGTTTTGTTTTTGTTTTTTTTGTAATCGCCTGTAAGCATGAATTATTTTTCTTCTGATTCAGTATCTTTATAATGTCCATTCTTTCACCTGTTACCTGAAAGTGGAAATACAGTCCCCACCCCACCCCAAATTCTGTAATATTATTGAAAGTTAAAAATATCATAGGTCAAGGGAAAATTTGTAAAGAAATGTTTCTAGAAATTTGTCATTGGCATTGCCTGAGAAAAATAGTCTATATTACAAAAAAATGCTTTCTTCATAATAACTATCAAGGACATGATCTATGGGATTATTTAATATCGTGCAAATAAGGCCCCCCTTGTAAAATTACTTGATCATAAAAGTATTTTATATGCTCAGTCTCTATAGTTGTTCTCTACTTTCAGCTTTTTTTGTTGTCTTTGTTTTTGTTCTATATACATTGTCTTAGTCTGTTTGGTGTTGCTATAAAGGAATACCTGAGGCTGGGTAATTTATAAAGAAAATAAATTTATTTGGCTCATAATTCTGCAGACTGTACAAGAAACATGCGCCAGTACCTACTTCTAGTAAGGACCTTAGGAAGCTTCCAGTCATGGCAAGAGGGGATTTGGAACAGGCATGTCACATGACAAGAGAAATAGGAAGCTTGGAGGGAAGGGGAGCGAGGCTCTTTTTAACAACCAGATTTGTCATGAACTAATAGAGCAAGAACTTAGTCATTACTCTGGGGAGGACACTAGCCATTCGTGAGAGATCTGCCCCCATGATCCAAACACCTTCTATTGGCCCCTCCTCTGACATTGGGGATCAGATTTCAAGATGAGATTTGGAGGGGACAGATTTCCAAAGTATATCATACATCATCTTCAGTATTCCTATTCCAAGTGAACATTTCATTACTTAACACTTTTTTTTTTCTTTCACAGTATCCATTCCATCTGTGTTTTGATGCTAATTTCAAATTTTGGGGAGAAATAAGTTAGGGTATATAGACTTAAATAATATATGTAATTTTTACCTTTGAACAAGGTGAAAGATCTTTCAAAGACTAATTTGTATATCTTGATCTCTTATCTAGAAAGAAATAAAAGGTTTGTTGGAAATATACAATTTAAAAAGATGTTTCAAGTGAATATAGTGGTTAGTGTTTCTTCCTGATGAATAAGCCTTAAATGAGGAGAAGACCTTGCCATCCAGCAATGGACAAAAAAATCAGCATCATCTTTCACACTGCAGGAAGCATGTAGACTTCAGATGCCAGGAGCTTCTCAGTAAATACCACGCCTCAAATTTGAAACCTGGGAATTATTAACAGTCAGTATAGATGCACAGAAATATGCCTACAAAGGTACTATGGGAATAACTGATTATATACATAAAAGTCGTCAGGCAAATTCAGAAAACCAGATGAAGCCATTTTGAAAATTTGGATTCTATGGTCTGAAGAGTCATAAATAACAGTCATCATACTCGGTAGTGATATAACAATTTTCTTCCAACTACATCTGAGTGCTTTACAAAATGGGTCTGGTTGCTGGCATTCCTAAGAGGTAGCTGGCAATTCTTATAATCCCCACTTTACAGACTGGAAAAACGGTCCCGTTGATGATAAATAGTTTACCCAAGGTCATCCAGAATGTCAAGATGGAAACTAAAGAGGGATGCACTGGTCACAATTATACGGATGTCATTCTATTATGGTTGCCTTGGTTTGGTGATCTAATAAAGGTTTCTGTGGCGTTTTTCCCTGCCTCCCCTCACCATTGACAATTTACCCACATGCATTTGCTTAAAATTCAAATCCAATTTGTAAAATTCATCATCTTATATTCAATTCTGAATGGCATTGAGAGTTGAAGATAATCAACAAGGCTGTATAGATTACAATTAAAATGGTTAGTTTTAAACATTAGGCATCTCCAAGCTTCACATTTTGTGTATTGGTTCAGTTTTTTTTTAAAGTCAAGTTATTTGAGAGAAAATTAAAAAACAATCAAAAGGAAGTTTAATCATTGCAATTTTTCCCCCACCCCATCCCTAACTTGAGGTGTTTTATGTTAGATGAAGGAACTATAAATGCATCCTTGTAGAAAACATTCACTGTGTCTTACCTATTATAAATTATTTCCTGGTGAAAAATAAAGCTAAAATGCTATTCAGTTATTTGAAATATAAGTTCCTTTAAAAGCATATATGTGAGTGATTTGAACATTTACCTAATGACAACAGCAATTCTGAGCTAAACCCATTCAAAACTACCTTTTTATAGTATTTAGCATTTGAATTATGTGACTGTTAATTAAGGAAATTGTTATGAAGACACTGTAAGCAGTTGTTACTGAGTTACCAGATGACCGCATTGGCTGGAATGTGATCAGTCAATTCAGTTAAGCATTGAAATGCTCCCTGATCCCCCCCACACACATACAATATACTCATGCCTGGGTTGTAACAGTCAGGGTAAAGACTAGGCTGGTGTAACAAAGAGACCCCAACGTAAAATGGCTTAAATAAAATAGAAGTCTACTTCTCTCGTGAAACAACCAGACCAATGTAGCTTGTCTGGGCAGATTCTTTCCATCTGTGCTCTCCTCCCTTGGGGCTTTGTCTTTATCATAGAGTTGAAGCTGTATTGTTGCCGCACGATGGAGATGTCCAAAGCAAGCAATTTTCTTTTAATCAAAAGAGTTAAACATTGTATACATCCCACTCATTGTCACTTAACTGGTAAGATTATGGTAATAAGGCCCAGCAAACTTTGCGGGCTGCTGGGAAATGTCTCTACCTAGGTGGCCAGGAGCCTTGGGAGAATTGACAAACAGATTTAAGGGGACAAGTAGAATACAAGTACTTCATTGATTCAGTTGCTCCAATCTAGTAATTTCATTCATTCATTCATACATACAGATGTATGTACATACATACATATATTAATTCTTACTGCAGATGTTTATTGGTGGGTGTGTGCTAGGTGCTGAGATTATAGCACCGTGTAAGAAGGACATGGTCTCTGTCCTCACAGAGTTGATAGTCTAGAGGGGCAGACATACATGAATGACGATGATGATGATGGGTGTTAGGAAGGGCAATTGTTGGTTGATTTGAGAAGTGTTCTAAAACAAGGAGTCCAGGGTGTAGGGAATTATGTGTTTTAGCATCGTATGGAAGTTATGTGAGATTAACTTGATTTCCTTATATGCTGTTGTGAATGTTATCAGGCATGTTAATTTTTTGTTAACAGAATTACTGAGATATAATTCACATACAATACAATTCACCCATTTAATGTGTACTGACTTTTCAATAGTTCTTAATGTGTTCAGAGTTGCAACCATCTAGTTCAGTTTTAGAATATTTCATCGCCTAAGAAAAAACCCTAGTAACTATTAGCACTTACACTGCATTCTGCCCTCCACCCATCCCCTGATAACAACAAATATACATTCTGTTTGTATAGATTTACTTAGTCTGGATGTTTCATAGAAATGGAATCCCACATCCTTTTGTGACTGGATTCTTTCACTTAGCAAAATGTTTTCAAGGTTCATCTAGGCATTTAAAATTTTTAACTGTCTTAAAACCTCATGAGTTCTTATTTTTAAATCCAAGAGAATGATTGCTTGAAATATTCTTACAAGGGACAGAACTGGGGAAAAATTACTGTTTTTTATGCTGTGTGTATTTCCATAGACTGACATGGCCTCTCAACAGTTAAACGTCAGAATTTAAATGTTTGCATTTTAAGTTAGCTGTTTTTAAACATTGTTAGCCATAATGCTAAACTAAGTTACTCTGTAAACAAGAGCTGTCTCTCTTGAATGTTAGTTTCAAAGAAAAAAAATTTCTTAAATATTGATTTCCAGAGAAATATGCTCAATAGAGTTCGTTTTCAAGCAGAAGTCACTTGTTGAAATGTACATGAAGGCATATTTAGTAGTAAAGACAATATTTGCAGCAATTATCAAATAACCATATTTTGCACAGTGAACAATCAAAAATACAAAACCAAATAACAAATGGTTTTATCTATCTTTTTTTTTTTTTTTTTTAAGAAATGGGGTCTGGCTGTGTTGCCCAGGCAGGATTGCAGTGGCTGTTCATAGGTGCGATCAGAGCTTACTGCAGCCCCGAACTCCTGGGCTTGAGGGATCTTCCTGCCTCAGCCTCCTGAATAGCTTGGACTGTAGGCTCACACCACTGAACTACTGTATCCATATATTTTTTAAATGATGTTTTTGCTGTCCTATCTGCCAAAGGCATAAATATTCCAACTGCTCACCTTGAGCATTTTAGGAACAAAAACCTCATGTTAGGTGGCAACTTCACGACGTACCACAGATGTAGGAAATAGAGCCTTTCCCTGGCAATTCAAAAACCTCTGAAAGAAATCTGAAGCTTAACTGTATAAAAACAAAATATTATAAAAGGTAGCACATCTGTGTTAACCTTGTGGGCATACCCCCTCAGTATCTAGTAACACCAAGGACCTCAAAGAAGCAAACAGTGTACTGATGACAGAATCCTTATTTTATGAGCCCATTTAAAAGTTGAAGCTGTAGTGACAGTTACTAAGCAGTGCTGAGTTTGGATTTAAAAGTTTGTGGTATCTTTTAAAAAGACTATTGGTGAATGGGACTTTGTGAATTTGAAATGAAGAGGAATCGTTTCGGTTTGTTCCTCTCTGCCACTGATCTGGACTTTGCATGGGGTCGGGAAGAAAAAGGAAAAACGTGAAGTCTTTCTGCCCTTGTCAAATTAACTCTTTTTAAAGGGTGAAAATCATGCAGATCTTCCCTGAATTTTGTATATTAGCATATATGTGGTATGTAATTAAAGGTAATTAGATGTTTTGTTAATTATCTGAGAGTGTGACCAGTTATTTAAAATTACCTTTTAGGCTGGGCATGGTGGCTCACACCTGTAATCCCAGCACTTTGGGAGGCGGAGGCCAAGGCAGGTGGATCACTTGAGGTTGGGAGTTTGAGACCAGCCTGCTCAACATGGCAAAACCCGGTGTCTGCTAAAAATACAAAAATTAGCTGGGCATGGTGGTGCACACCTGTAGTCCCAGCTACCTGGGAAGCTCAGGTGAGAGAATTGCTTGAACTTGGGAGGCAGAGGTTACAGTGATCTGAGATCATGCCACTGCTCTACATCCTGGGCAACAGAGGGGAGACTCCGTCTCAAAAAATAAATGAATAAAAAGTAAAATAAAATTACTTTTTAATTAAGAGAAACTGCCCATTGTTGGATGGGCTGTGATTATTGCAGTCTATGGCTTGCCATGGTAGTTTACATGCTCACTCTTTCCTCCTGTCTTTTTTTCTGGAGGTTGGTCTGTTTCCCTTTCAAAGGGTCCTCAGCGGTTTCTGGAGGCCAGAGGAAATATCCTAAAATACATTCATTACAGATTCCATACTTTAAAGTTTGTTTAGACCAGTCATTTTCAAAGTGGCCATTGGAACTAGTTTGTGGGTTAAGGATTTTAGTGTAGTGGCTTGTACCCAAGACTTTTAAAAAATGGAATCAGCGGCCAGGCACAGTCGCTCAGGCCTGTAATCCCAGCACTTTGGGAGGCCGAGGCAGGAGGATCACGAGGTCAAGAGATCAAAACCATCCTGGCCAACATGGTGAAACCCCATCTCTACTAAAAATACAGAAATTAGCTGGGCATGGTGGCGCACACAGTCCCAGCTACTTGGGAGGCTAAGGCAGGAAAATCACTTGAACCCGGGAGGCAGAGGTTGCAGTGAGCCAAGATCACACCACGCACTCCAGCCTGGTGTGAGACTCCATCTCAAAAAAATATATATATATGGAATAAGCATACAATACAGTAAAATAAAAAAGTCAGAATATGTCACATGTGGTAAGGATTTTATGTGTATGCAATGAAACTTTAAAAACATATGAGTACTGTCTTTGCAATGTAAAGTAGTTCTTTCTGCAGGTTGGATTTATTCCCTCATTTGTTTATTCACACATCTTTATTAAATGCCTGCTGTACGCCAGGCATTGTGCTTGACCTCCCTGTCCAGTGTGGGAGCCACTAGCTGCCTGGAGCTGCTGAACACTTGAAATGTGATTAGCCCAAACTTGGATGTGCAGTGTAAAATCTACAAAGTATTTCAAAGCCTTTATATGGAAAAAAGAACATGAAATATTTGATAATTTTTCTTCATCGATTACATGTTGAAATGATCGTTTTGGGTACATTAGGTTAAATTAAATATTAAAATTAATTTCAGCTGTTTCTTTTACTTCTGAAAAGCATCACAGTTACTTATGTGGCAGCCATTGTATTTCTGTTAGACAGTGTTGCTGGATATAGCAGTGGACAGCACAGCCGCCAAGCCCTCTGCTCATTGGTTTAGAGGGAGTGGACAACCAGCGAAGCGTGATAAACAAGGGCGTGGTGATAGACACTGTAGAGAAAATATAAAAGGATAAGGGAGGTCACATTGTCAGAGGGAAGGGTTGCTATGTAAAAAGGGGGGGTGGGTGGTCAGGGTAAGTCCATGTAAGGTGAGCAGAGACGTAGCCTATTCTAGAGAGAGCAAGTCAGCCAGTATGGGCGAAGCAGTGTCCTTAAGGGAAGAGTACAGGTTGAGTATCTGTTATCTGAAATGCTAGGGACCAGAAATATTTCTGATTTGGGATTTTTCAGATTTTATAATATTTGCATTACCAGCTAAGCATCCTTAACCCCAAAATCCCAAATCTGAAATTCTCCTGTGAGCATTTCCTTTGAGTGTTGTATCTGTGCTCAAAAACTTTTGGATTTTGGAGCACTTTTGATTGCAGAATATTGGATTAAGGCTACTCAAGTTGTAGTAAGAGACAACGTAAAAGTGTAACAGGACCAGACTGAGTAGGGCATTAGGGCTTTTTATATTCTTATTGGGGAGCCATTGAGGGGCTTTGAGTAGAGCAAGATCTCACTCATGCTTTTTAAATGGATCGCTCTGGGAGCTGCTTTGAAAATAGACTTTGGGTGGATGAGGTCATAGGCAGGGAGACCTGTTAGGAGGCCACTAGAATAATCCCAGTGAGATATGATGGCCAGGATCACAGTGGCGCAGGGGAGGTGGTGAGAAGTTGTTGAATTTGGAATTTATTTAAACGTTGAGCCAAAGGATTTCCTAGTGAAATTGATGGGGAGTTTGAAAAAGTTGCATCACAGAAGACTCTTAAGATTTTTGTCTTGAATGATGGGATATAATCAATAGGATTCACTGATGGATTGCTTACAAGCAGAAACAGAGGAGTCAGAAGACAAATGCTTTCTGTTCTAAGGAACTGATAGAAGGTGGTGCTCCCATTACTAAAATACAGCAAGACAGTGGGTGGGGCAGTTTTGGGGGTAGGGGAGGTAAGCAAGGGAGACCAGGAGTATAGCTGTAGATATGGGAGGTTTGAGCTATGCACCCAGACTAAGATGCCAAGTGGGCATTTGGATATGTAGTCCTGGAAATGTCCTAGCTTGGTCTATAAATTCAGGATTTATAAGCATGTAAGTGATACCTAAAGGCATAAAACTTGACTGAACTCACCAAGGAAGCAGTGGTATAGATGAAGAAAAGAAGAGCTCCAGGATCTGGGTTCTGACTCTGGGAGGCCGAGGTGGGAGGATCTCTTGAGACCAGGAGTTTGAGATCAACCTGGGCAACATAGTGAGACTCTTATCTCTACATTAAAAAAAAAATGAGCTGGGCATGGTGGCGTGTGCCTGTAGTCCCAGCTACACTTGGGAGGCTGAGGCAGGAGGATTGCTCAAGCCCAGGAGTTTGGGGCCACAGTGAGCCACAGTTGCATCACAATACTGTAGCCTGAGGGACAGAGTGGGACTCTGTCTCAAAAAAGTAAAATAAAAATAAAAAGCCAACACCATTAAAAGTTTTAGTCATAGAATATCGAGAACAGGAAAGATCAGAGATGGGATGAAAACTCTGAGATTGTGAACCAGAAAGTCATTGAGGAAAGTGTTTAAAGTAGGAAAGAAGGCTGAGCATGGGGGCTCACACCTGTAGTTCCAGCTACTCAGGAGGCTGAGGCAGGAGGGTTGCTTCAGTCCAGGAGTTTGAGGCTATAGTGTGCTATGATCCTGCCTGTGAATAACCACTTCACTCCAGCCTGGGTGACAGAGTATAGTGACTCTGTCTCTAGATAAAAAACAAAATTAGGCTGGGCACAGTGGCTCATGACTGTAATACCAGACTTTGGGAGGCCGAGGCAGGCGGATCACGAGGTCAGGAGTTCAAGATCAGCCTGGCCAACACGGTGAAACCCTGTCTCTACTAAACATACAAAAACTAGCTGGGCATGGTGGCTCATTCCTGTAATCTCAGCTGCTCAGGAGGCTGAGGCAGGAGAATTGCTTGAACTGGGACCCGGGAGGCGGAGGTTGCAGTGAGCCAAGATCGCACCACTGCACTCCAACCTGGGCTACAGAGAGAGACTCCATCTCAAAAAATAAAAAAATAAATAAATAAGTAAGAAGAGTGTTGTTAGCCATATCAAATTCTGCCAAGTGGTCAAAAAAGGTGATGACAAAGAACTGACCATTGGATTTGTCAATATGGAAGTCATTGATGACCTTAGTAAGAGTTAGTTGTGTTTGAATCTCACTCCTATCATATTTACTGGCTTTATATAACTAGCAGTCTGCTGGCTGGCTGAACTTACATGGTTTGTATTATTTTTCCAGGAATAGTAATTGTTCAACATTCTTGTTTGTTACAGTTACCACATTTTCCCCCGCCCCTTGCACTCATTTTTGTGAAGTTTGGGTCATAGTACAACCTGTGAGCAGTGAAAAAGGAATCCTGGGCATTTTGTCCCTCTTGACCCATTCTCTAATCCGACGGTTTGGAGGCTTGCAGTTTAAATAAAAGGCAGAGAGGAAAATGGGATGTGTTTATAGCCCTAACTTAGAATATGTCGATTGTAATCATCTGACGTATATCACAGATTGGTGTGGTTAACATAGTCTGTAGATTAGTAAAATACTAGTTTTGAGCCTGAGCCACGTCTATCACCTTTACCTTTTACTAATATAGGTAGTCTTTGATGGGTTCATCTGCCTTTCAGATTATCACAGATTCTAGCTTTTTCAAAAATTATGAAACACAGTTGAACATTTTCAAGATTTCTTGGCCAGTCCCAAATCCTCAAGCATCCAGGAAATGGTAGGTTAATTACAAAAACACACATTATCTCTATATGGATGCTAAATACTGTTAAGATGGTGTTGGATGAAGGAAGGACAGTTTCTCTTTGTGGATAATTTTAAATTGCACTTAGGAAACAAAAAATACAGGAAGCGGCCTTGCGCGGTGGCTCACACCTGTAATCCCAGCACTTTGGGAGGCCGAGGTGGGCAGATCACCTGAGCTCAGGAGTTTAAGACCAGCCTGACCAACATGGAGAAACCCCGTCTCTACTAAAAATACAAAATTAGCCAGGCATGGTGGCACATGCCTGTAATCCCAGCTACTCAGGAGGCTGAGGCAGGAGAATCGCTTGAACCCGGGAGGCAGAGGTTGCGGTGAGCCAAGATTGTGCCATTGCACTCCAGCCTGGGCAGCAGGAGCAAAACTCCGTCTCAAAAATATATATATATATATATATATATATATATATATATATAGGAAGAAGAAGTAGTAAGAAAAATTTCATTGGTAACCTTATTTAAACAGTTCAACATTGTAACTAAATCCTACTGTTATTATTTTTATTTTATTTTTATATTTTGGGACGAAGTCTTGTTCTGTCACCCAGGCTGGAATGCAGTGACACGACCTCGGCTCACTGCGACCTCCACCTCCCAGGTTCAAGTGATTCTCCTGCCTCAACCTCCTGAGTAGCTAGGATTACAGGTTCCTGCCACCAAGCCCAGCGAATTTTTGTATTTTTAGTAGAGACAGGGTTTCGCCATGTTTGTCAGGGTGGTCTCAAACTGCTGATCTCAAGTGATCTGCCCCTCTCAGCCTCCCAAAGAGCTGGGATTACAGGCGTGAGCCACAGCGCTTGGCCCTATTACTATTATTATTATTATTTTGAGACAGGGTCTCGCTCTTTCGCCCAGGCTGGAGTGCAGTGGTGCAGTCTTGGCTCACTGCATTCTCTGCCTCCCAGGCTCAGGTGATCCTCTCACCTCAGCCTCAATGAGTAGCTGGTACCACAGGCACATGCCACCACGCCTGGCTGATTTTTGTATTTTTTTAGAGACAGGGTTTCACCATTTTGCCCAGGCTGGTCTTAAACTCCTGGGATGAGGTGATCCACCCACCTCGGCCTCCCAAAGTTCCAAAGTTCACACCTGTAATCCCACCTTGCCCGGCTATTTCTTATATATGGCATATTTAAAAACATTTGCCTATATATACTTTTACTGTATATACTCTTTTTGTTTCCTGCTTTTATCATTAAACGATCTTAAGTATTTTCCCAAGTTATTACTTACTCTGTCTAGATCTTATTTTTAAAGCTACGTTCATTACTACCACTGTTGTGTTTTCTATACCTGCAACTGGTGGGTCTTTAGATTCCTTCCAGTTGTTTGTGATTGTAACTATGTCTGTGTGGGACATCTCGAGATAACTCAGTCTCTTGAATGAGTTTTATAAAAGATATTGTGATTTTAGATAATCACCTAGTTTCTCCCTCTACTTTTAAATAATATTAAAATGAATTCCAGGAACATAAAATCATTGCTTGGCTCTGAGTACATGTGTTTTCTGTGATAGCATGAGGTAGAGTTTATATCAACCTTGATGATAACATTTCTAGACATTAAGTTGCTAGGCAGTTTTTTTTTTTTTTTTTTTTTTCTGATTTGAATTCTCTCTTGATATTTACCCACTTCCCCAACTTGATTTGAAGCTTGTTAGATAAGGAACTTTGTATCTTTCAAAGGAGAGCCATTTATACTTTCATTGTTTAATTTATCCCAAATATCAGTCATTCTCTTGTCCCAGCACATGCCATTAATTTAAATTTGTTTATAGTTGCAAATTTTGCTTTGGTTGGGTTTCATTCAGATTAACTCTGTAAAATTAAAAAAGTAGTTACAGCTTTTAGAGTATGAAATTTAAGTTCTCTTCTTTGCTATACCTCAGTGATGTAGTTACTAATTGATTAAGCAACAGTTTCTATGAGGCTCACTGTGTTTAAAATTGAGCTGTGTGCTGGCAGGTGGGGCGGGAGTGGGGGGAGGACACTCTACATGGTGGTAGATATCCCATCTAATTCTAAAATCCCCGAATGGCCAATCAATGAAGTACAGTCATGTGCCACACAAGGATGTTTTGGTCAACGATGGTTTGCATATATGACTGTGGTCCCGTAAAATTATAATGGAGCATACCTGATACATAGCACTTGGTATTGTCATTGCAGATAAAGTAGGAGAAGTGACTGACGTTAGGTAACAGTGCTGGGACATTTGGTTTTCCATATGAAAATATATAAGTAAAAATATGCATACTGTCTAGGTTTAAGTACACTCTCACGTTGGCACAGTGGCAAAATCGCCTGACAACACATTTGTCAGAACCTATCCCTATTGTTAAGTGATGCATGACTTTATTCTTAGGTTTATAGATTCAGAGAGGACCAAAGATCGTTCGACTTCTGTAGCCCATTCCTTATATTTACTGAAGATGAAACTGTGATCCAGAAAAGGAAATGACAGACCCCAGGCCACTGTGGAATTGTAGACTTCTGTGTTGGTAGTGACTCCCAGCCTCTTCCACTACATCAGTTCCTTCCTTTTGTGATATAATACCAAAGATAAGTGGAAATATTAAAATTTGACTGTTAAAAAGTTGACTGTTGAAAAAATGGACCAACCGAAAACCAAGGTGTATTATTTTTATGTACATGACCCTTTCTCGGATTTAATTTATAATATTCTCTTCTCTAAGCTATGTTAAGGGCATTTACAAATGTTTCAAAATATTAAACAGGAAAAGCATCATCTGAAAATGTTTATCTCAGAAAGTGCCCACTTTCACCTTTCTTCTCTTTACTCTCTTCCTTTTTCTCCCTTGTTCCCTCTCCCTCTCACTGTGTCTCTCCTCCCTCTAAGCCTGATTTTTAAAAAAAACAAGGCTGTTTGATGAAGATCTTTATAAAGTTAGAATTATCCTGCTGGTTGACAACTACTGTGCATTTTTTGAATACTTGAGTTTTGTGTAGCATGAGAATTTAGTTGACTACACTATCCTTATGCGATTGATTTGTACAAATGACTGCCTCCTATGTGACATGTGTTTTGCCAAGGGCTGGGGTATACAAGAGGATAATGATGTGTGTTTCTTACTATTTTTGAGGCATAAGCTAATTGATTCGAACTGCCTGTTTTCTGAGGTCTTGTTCTATGTGGCTTTGGAATGGGGTTAATGTTCTTTATTTCCTT
The DNA here is from genome assembly GCF_028885625.2 of Pongo pygmaeus. Classification (NCBI taxonomy): domain Eukaryota; kingdom Metazoa; phylum Chordata; class Mammalia; order Primates; family Hominidae; genus Pongo; species Pongo pygmaeus. The sequence goes on from NC_085930.1 coordinate 82,135,073, forward strand.
CTGTGGGATAAAATACCTACCAATGCAAAATTGTCATCAGGAAGGGTCATATAATTTCATTAGCTAAGTTCTCATTATAATATTCTATGTATGTTACATACATAGAATAGAAAGTTCTTATGAACTTAATTTTTTCTGATTATAAATATAAAACCATCTCATTATGGGGAATTTGCAATTATAGAAAAGTAGACAAATGCAAAAATAAAAGTAATTTAGACTCCTGACCCTGAAAATAACATATATTTCCTTCTATTCTTTTTTTAATGGAATGTACATATAGTTAACAAAATTGTAGCCATACAGTATATAGTATTTGTGTATCCATTTTTTTTTTTAAGTTTAATGTTTCATGATGAGCATTTTCCTGTGTCATGAAGTGTTCTTAAAGACATCTGGAATGGTTGTATACCACATCATCCTTTTGGATACAATAAAATTTAAAGAACTATTCTTCAATGTTGGGTATTGACACCATGTCCAGTTTTCCTGTAGTATGTTGCAATTGGCATATTTGTGCACAAATATTTGTCTTTTTTTTTTTTTTTTTTTTTTTGTGAAACAGGGTCCCCTCCATTACCCAGGCTAAATTGTAGTGATGATTATAGCTCATTACAGCCTTGATCTCTCAGGCTCAAGTGATCCTTCCACATCAGCTCCCGAGTAGCTTAGACTTCAGTTGCGCATACCACGTCCAGCTAATTTTTATATTTTTTGTAGAGACGGGTTTTTGCCATGTTGCCCAGGCTGGTCTCGAACTCTTGGGCTCAAGTGATCTGCCCGTCTTGGCCTCCCAAAGTGCTGGGATTACAGGCCTGAACCACAGTGCCTGGCATATTTGTCTATTAATTTGCATTTCTTTAGATGTATTCCAGAGGGGGGAAAATCAGTAGAAGAACAGTTATGTAATTCTTACAAATTCTCCATGTGTCTTGCCATCTTGCTTTTTCTCATCCTATCAGTACTGGATGAGAATGTTTATTTCACTGAACTTTGCCAAAGAGTTTCAACATTTTTTTGTTATCATTTAAATCATAGGAGAAAAAGGTGTATCTTATTTTTAAAAATTTTTATTTAATTCTTTGATTACAAATGAAGTCCCGGAAGTTGTATTTGTTTCTTTAGGCTGTTTTTAATTGTTCATTGGAACAGCCAGGGTTTGAAGGAGTGGGGATACTGGGAAAGCCAGGGGATTGAGAAAATAGGAAAGGGGTCTTGTCATTGGGAGGCCACTATACCAGTGGCCCTTGTACCAGGACTAATATGGTACTTTGAAGCTTTAAATTCATTTCTTTATTCACCAAATAATTATTGAGTGCTTACTTGTTCTGGACAAGTAAGCGTTCAATAATTTTAGGCATCCAGGATGCATCAGTGAACAAACAAACATAAAAAAACCAAAAGGCTCTTTTGCAAATTGGGTGGATCAATCTCAGTGTTGTGTAGGGAGGAGAAACTAACAAACCACTGAGCAATGCACTTAGCACAGTAAGAGTAAGCAGTTGCTGCTATTCTTACAACTTCTGCTATTGCTCTGTTATTCTCAGCAGCTAAAATAAAAAAGTGTTGTCATCCAGATCCCTTCAGGAGTCTCCCTGTCACATGGAGGACACACTGTAATGTAGGTCCTGTCCTCTCCAGCTCAAGAAGCTTCTCCCCATTTCTCTTTTAGCTCCTTACTCAATGAGCCAGCATCCTCTGGCCCCATGGTTCCAGAAGCTTTGAGAGAAGCTTGGCAGTAGTGTCCATTTAAGCACTAAGACCCTTGAAACAGGCCTATGGACTTGAGGGAGCACCTGCCATTTGTATCCGTTTAGAAGGGTGCTGCTGGGGGGTGGGGGTGGGGCTCCGGAGTGCAGTGGGGGCACTGGGAATTACAGCCCCTCTCTGGGTGTTTGCTTTGTGAGTCTGTAAACCCAAGCAGCTCATTCTTATTCATTCCTGAATGAAGGAATTAGAAAGGAAGGGAAATTGAAAGGAAAGTGCACTTCCTCTCCCTCTCTCAGCCCTGTCTGGGATTTCCCTGCACTCAGCGCCAGTGGAAGGCAGATGGGTACCCATGGCCTGGACCATGCTCTGCTTTTTCTCTGTTCTTCCCATTCCTGAGAATGCACTTAGAAACTGGACCGTTGTTGTGTACTTGTCTGATTCCTGCTACCACCCTTTCAAAATCAGGACCAGTTTTTTAATGGGAAATTGACTATCTCAGGTGGCGACATGATGAAGGTATAGCTTGTTGTTTGGGACTAGCATGTCTCTAGGCAGGAATGGACTTGGAGTATGCCTTGGCTGAGTTTGGATGCCAGTTCTTGGGCATGGCCTGAATACTTTCAGTTAATTGTCCCCATCTGTGAAACGGGTAGAATGAAAGGACCTGCCTTATAGGAATGCTGTGAAGATGATACAAAGAATAGCATAGGTTGGAAGTTTAGGTTTCCATCTTGGGTTGGGGGCCTGGTCTTGCTACTTGTTAGCTTTCTGATCTTGAGGAAGTAACCAGATTTCTTGAAGCCTTTTTTTTTTTTTCTGCAAAAATAGATACTAAACTAGTACCTCCCCTGTGAAGTAGTTGAGGATTAACTAAATTTTTTTCAGGTAAAAAGTGCTTGGAGCAATGTTTTATACACAGCACATGCTCAGTAAGTGTTGGCTCCATAACACCAGTAATTTTTATGATTAGCACAGTACATGGAATGTAAGTTCTCAAAGAGGTTAATAATCTTTATTATTAATTAAAAATTCAAGATATGGAAAGTATTTTTAAATATCTTTAATAAATATATATATATTAAGGAGAGCCTAATGGGAATAGAAATAAAACAGGCATCCTGGTACTGTCTTTTGGCCCAAAATAGAAAAAATTAAGATCCTAAGTAGAAAGAAATGATTTTTGAATTTTTATGGATAACACTATATTTGAAATCATCTCTCTCTTCTGCTTGTTTCTTACGTGCCACCAGAGAGTAAGGTCTGGTACCACTCAGAGGGATCTTATGGGCTTATCTTCACTTAGCTTTGTTGCAGCTTAGATTTTTTTTTTTTTCACTCTGTCACCGAGGCTGGAGTGCAGTGGCACAATCTCAGCTCACTGCACCCTCCGCCTCCTGGGTTCAAGCGAGTCTTCCCCTCTCAGCCTCCTGAGAAGCTGAGATTACAGGTGCCCACCACTACACTTGGTTAATTTTTTTTTTTTTTTTTTTTGTATTTTTAGTAGAGACAGAGGTTTGCCATGTTGGCCAGACCAGTCTTGAACTCCTGAACTCAAGTGACCTGCCTTGGCTTCCCAAAGTGTTGAGATTACAGGCATAAGCCACTGTGCCCGGCCTCAGCTTAGATTTGAGGGATAATAATGTAAAAGGCCAAGCCATTGCCATCCAGATGTTCCTGAGTTCAGAAGGAGAGACCTGGGCTCACGAGCTTTTCAGAACTTAAACCATGGACTGAAGTACTGTGAATAGGTTTTCCAGGGCTGTTTGTGAGGTTCATTGGCTCTAACATGATGTTATTTTAGAACTTACACATAGAGACTGCATTAAAAGAGCATTAGGCTCTTGACAGGCCTGAGAACACTTTACATTGAGCAATGTGGGCAGAAACCATATCGGTCAGGTATTCACCAAAACCTAGGCTAGATGGGAGGATGTGTGTGTTCTACAGGGCAGGGAGCCAGAATCCCTGTCTGTTTGGAAGAACATGAAGAGGGTGCTTTCTCACCACTCAGACATGTTTTGAGGTAGCAGAGGGTTGGCTGTTTGTGGGTACAGTTGGCAGGAATGACCTTGACCCCATTATTATCTGAAGGAGAAAGAGAGAGAGAGAGTGAGTGTGTGCACGCGCACATGGTTGGTGATAGCGACGCTTTCTCGGAAAACTCCAGAATCTGTCCTTTTCTTTTTCTTTTTTTTTTTAATTTTTATCTTGAGATAAAAATCCAGGCTGGAGTACAGTAACATGATCATAGCTCACTGCAGCCTTGAACTCCCTGGGCTCAGGTAATCCTCCCACCTCAGCCTCCTGAGTAGCTGGGACTACAGGCATGCACCACGACACCTGGCTACTTTTTCCTGTACTTTTTTTTTTTTTTGGTAGAGAAGGGGCTTTGCCATATTGCCCAGGCTGGTAGGATCTGTTCTTTTTAACAAGGAGTTAGACAGGGCTGCTTCGTGTATCTTCATGACGCCTAACAAGCTGTTTTCTCTCTTTGTTCCTTCAAAAATGCATGCAGTTTAATTTTTCTTTACCTATACAGGATAACTCTCATCATAACAGACAAACAGTAAGGAAAACATAAATACGAAAGCAAACATTACCATAAATTCACCCCCAGGATCACAACTTGCACCATTTTGGAGACCATCCTTCTAAACATTTCTCTCTGCTCATTGGTTATGGAATAGACCTGGGCTGTCCAATATGGTAGCCAGTTACCATAGGCAGCTCTTGAGAAGTTGAAATGTGGCTAACCTGAATTATTTTGAAAACAAAAAAAAGATATTGTAGGCTGGGCACGGTGGCTCACACCTGTAATCCCAGCACTTTGGGAGGCTGAGGCGGGTGGATCACTTGAGGTCAGGAGTTTGAGACCAGCCTGTCCAACATGGTGAAACCCTGTCTCTACTAAAAATACAAAAAAGTTAGCCGAGCATGATGATGGGCACCTGTAATCCCAGCTATTCAAGAGGCTGAGGCAGGAGAATCGCTTGAACCAGTGAGGCGGAGGTTGCAGTGAGCTGAGATTGCACCACTGCACTCCAGCCTAGGGGACAAAGCAAGACTCTGTCTCAAAAAAAAAAAAAAAAAAAAGATACTGTAAAATATTGGATAATTTTGGGTGTTGATTATAGGTTAAAATGATAATATTTTAAATATATTGGATTAAAACATACTATTAAAATTAATTTCATTCACTTCATTTTACTTATTAAAATGTACCCATTAGAACAATTTAAATTACTTTTGTGGCTTGCATTCTATTTTTTTTTTTTTTTTTGAGACAGAGTCTCACTCTGTCGCCCAGGCTGGAGTGCAGTGGTGCAATCTCAGCTCACTGCAACCTCCGACTTCCAGGTTCACGCCATTCTCCTGCCTCAGCCTCCCGAGTAGCTGGGACTACAGGCGCCCATCACCACGCCCGGCTAATTTTTTATATTTTCAGTAGAGACAGGGTTTCACTGTGTTAGCCAGGATGGTCTTGATCTCCTGACCTCGTGATCCGCCTGCCTCGGCCTCGCAAAGTGCTGGGATTACAGGTATGAGCCACCGCGCCTGGCCTGCATTCTATTTTTATTGGGCAGTTTGGTATAGACACATAACAGTTTTCTCTTGCCAGGAGTATGCTACAGTTTTCCTACTTTTTAAACATTTAAAAATGTTACCCATATCTCTCTGTAACAATTGATATATGGCAACATTATTATTACTTTATAGCTATGTGTAAATATATCGCAGTTTATCTAACCATTTCCACTTGGTTGGATACACGAAATTGTACACAAAAAGCTTGTATATGCATAGTTGCAAACCTGTCTATTTCCTAAGGACTGTTTCTCAACCTCAGCTTATTTTTGTATGGGGCTGACTAGTTTTTTCTTGTGGGAGATTGTGCTGTGATTTGTAGGATATTTTGCAGCATCCCTGGTCTGTACCTGCTAGATGCCTATAACTCTGCTCCCCACTCACCACCCCTGCCCCATGCATGACAGGGAAAAAATACGTCCAGACATTGCCAAGTGTCTCATGGAGGAAAAAATTGCCCTAGTTGAGAAGCACTAATTTAGGGCAAATTACCAGATTGGGACATGCTGGGTGAAAAGCTATGTGTATTTGAATTTGATAAACATATACTGATTTATATTGAAATCTTATATATGTATTCCCAGCTCTTTTCTGGAACAAGGGTATCAATTCCTATTTCTTTCTTTTTTTTTTTGAGATGGAGTTTCAGTCTTGTCACCCGGGCTGGAGTGCAATGGCGTGATCCTCCCAGTTTCAAGCAATTCTCCTGACTCCATCTCCCAAATAGCTGGGATTACAGGTGCCTGCCACCACACCCAGCTAATTTTTGTATTTTTAGTAGAAGACACAGTTTCGCCATGTTGGCCAGGCTGGTCTCGAACTCCTGACCTCAGGTGATCCACCCGCCTCGGCCTCCCAAAGTGCTGGGATTACAGGCCTGAGCTACCATGCCTGGCCCCAATTCCTGTTTCTATCAAGAGTAACAAAGATCCTTATTAAAGGCCTCTAAGAGATTTATGAAGGTGCGGCTGGGTATTATTTAATTGGTATTTTACTTGTTAGGAATTATTTGTTTGTTTTCGAGACGGAGTCTCGCTCTGTCGCCCAGGCTAGAGTGCAGTGGCATGATCTCTGCTTACTGCAAGCTCCGCCTCCCATGTTCAAGTGGATTCTCCTGCCTCAGCCTCCTGCGTAGCTGTGATTACAGGTGCATACCACCATACCTGGCTAATTTTTGTGTTTGTAGTAGAGATGGGGTTTCACCATGTTTGTCAGGCTGGTCTTGAACTCCTGACCTTGTGATCTGCCTGCCTCAGCCTCCCAAAGTGCTGGGATTACAGGTGTGAGCCACCGCGCCCGGTCAGAAATTTGTTTAATCAAATTGCTGCTTTCCTGAGACCGGCTGTTTTAAGCACCAGGATGGAGGCAAGCTGGGTTTTTTTCTGGGAAGCCAGCTTGGCAGTGAGATACCATAGACCACCTTTTGTAGCCTACTGTCCAGGGCTTCTGTGCTCATAAAGGAGGGAAAGATGGAGAACATCAGAGAAGACAAATCTCTTACTCCTTTTTAATTTATCTAAGACTTTTCTGACTGTAAAAACCAGGAATAATATCAAAAGCTATTGATGACAGTAGCTAATTATTGAATGTTTGCTGTGTGTCAGGCCCTGCTTAATGCCTTTATCTGTAATTTCATTGAAACTTCAGAAAAATCTGTTTTCTCTGGGTTAGGTAGGGGCTACTGTTTCCCGCAGGCATAGAGAGGGGGCCAGCCCTTCACCCAGCATGCCCAGGTCACATCCTTCGTTTGTGTGTTATGGCCAGGACTTGGAAGTAGGCAATCCAAGTGACCACACTCTTCATTTTCTCACGCTTTGATCACATATTTGGGCTTTTCCTATGTACCAGCCACAGCATTCTTTGCTGAGTTTATATTAGTGAGCCAATGAAGACAAAACTGGGCCCTCAGAGAGCTGTGATCCTGCCACCTTACCCCACTCTAGGCAACAGAGTGAGACCTCAACCCTAAAAAAATTAAATTAATTAATTAAATAAATACTCCAATGCATTTTTTTTTTTAACTAGGGAAAATACCTCTATGAAGGTAAACAGTTTAGTTGAGATGAAAAGGAGTCAGACATGTAAGGATTAGGGAAAGATCATTCAATGTCGAAGCAGCAACTAGTGTCCAGTCCTCCAGGTGGGAGTGAACTTGGCATGCTTGAAGCAAAGAAATAAGGCCTGCATGGCTGGAACATAATATGCAGGGAGGAGTTAGAGGCTGCAGTCATCAGACTGATGCATGTGGCAAGGGGCTATTGTAGAGCATGCTGTCATTTGGACTGTGGTGTTGATAGTGGACAGGCAAGGAAGAGGAAGTCTTTAAAACTGTCCAACGACACATGAATGGATAAAGAAATTGTGCTGTATATATGCAATGGAATAATATTCAGTACTAAAAAAGAATGAAATCTTGTCATTTGCGGCAACATAGATGGAACTGGAGGACATTGTTAAGTGAAATAAGCCAGGAAGAGAAAGTTAAACACCGCATGTTCTCACTCATATGTGGAAGTTAAAAAAAAAAAAAAAAAAAAGGTCAGCCAGGTGCGGTGGCTCACGCATGTAATCCCAGCACTTTGGGAGGCTGAGTCGGGCAGATCACGAGGTCAGGAGATCGAGATGATCCTGGCCAACACGGTGAAACCCCATCTCTACTAAAAATACCAAAAATTAGCCGGGCGTGGTGGCGGGCGCCTGTAGTCCCAGCTACTCGGGAGGCTGAGGCAGGAGAATGGTGTGAACCCAGGAGGCAGAGCTTGCAGTGAGCCGAGATCGCACCACTGCACTCTAGCCTGGGCGACAGAGTGAGACTCCGTCTCTAAAAAACAAAAGTTGATCTCATAGAAGTAAAAAGTAGAACAGAGGATACTAGAGGCTGGGAAGTGTAGGGGGAACGGAGAGATTTGTTAAAGGATACAAAATTATAGCTAGGTAGGAGGAATAAATTCTGTTGTTCTATACCACTGTAGGCTGAATGTATAGTTAACAGCAATACATAATTAGTCTCAAACAGTTAGGAGGAGGATACTGAACATTCTTAACACCCCGAAATGATTAATTTTGAGATGACAGATGTGCCCATCACTCTTACGTGATCACTGTGCATTATAGGTACTGAAACACTGTATGTATGCATCACCATGCATATATACAGTTATTTGTTGTTTGTTAATTAAAAAATAAAATTTTAAAAAGGATATACTTAGGGGTTAAAATTAGGTAGCAATCACTGATGGGTGGAGTAAGGGATGTGAGAGTGAGGGAATGGTTAATGATGCCACCTAGATTTCTGATGTGACCATGTCTGATGGAGATATTGGCTGAGTAGCCTGTTGAGAGAGCCCTAATGTGGAGTTGGAAGATAATGAAACTGGATTTTCACATCCTAGATTTTTCAGGGAAGAACCATTTCCATTTTTTTTCTCTCTTGTAACCAGAAATGCCAGAAATTCCTGTATTAAAGGACCAAAACTGAGCTCACAGACTACTTTTTGAACCTTGTACTCAGAATGACTTAGGCTTCTAAGTCCTGATAGTTCGTCCAGAAAACATCATCACTGAAGACCATGCAGAGAAAGTAACCCTATAGCTTAGAAAAGGGAGAACACGAGAAAGCAGCCAAGTGTCACTACTCCATACTTTCTCACAAGTCTGCAGAAACTGCTTGGAAAAATAAATGTGCATTTCATAATGCAGAAACCTGATTTCTTTTTAATCATTGGCTTTTTGGGTGTTTGCTGATTTTTTCAGACTTGTTAATTTGTACTGTGTCTACCCGTCATTTGTGCAAATTAGCGTGGCTTAACTATAAATGAAAATGTCAAAGTTATTACATTATTTAAAATTGAACAATAATTAGACTGGAGGAAAACAGGCTAAAAGAATGCTGCAGGGTATGTTAAAGGTAGGAAAGGACAGGAAAACAAAACAAAACAAAAAAACGAAGAAGGGATAAGCATGAGAGGATGGGGAACCACTCCCGTAACCTCCAGGGACGCGTGCATGTGATTACTACATTGTGTAACTCTAATAATAGAGCGCATGCCCAGAAGCCTCACATACACCACTAAGTATAGGTTCAAATGATTTTCTTCCAGGCCTATAAAAAAGGTGGTGGGGGAATATTTTACAAGGTTGTTTGGATTCTGCAGTAGAATTGTGCCTCGGTATGTTTTGTTCTCAGTGTCCATCAAAGACACCTGCTTGTCTGAACCTTTCAGAAAACTGCCAAAACAAAACAAATCAAGAAAAGTAAAAGGGAAGCCCAGGTGTAGGGTACATGAGGTGGGAATGGGGATTAATCCTTCCAGCTGTTAGGGTTGTTGACTCTGTTAGATCACAAATGCAGTAGGGAAAAGGGACTGTTACTTCTAGGGACTTATACCCACCCAGGTGATAAAAGGCCTGTGTTCATGGTTATAACTTGTAACATTATCTGTGGGGGCAAAAGCAAAGAAATTCTGTAAATGCCTGTCAGGAGGGAATTGCTAAATTATGGTCCATCCCCAGGATGAGGGACACTCAGGGACATCACTACACAGCTGTTAAAAAAGAACGTACACCTGTAGGTACTGGTACAGAAATATCTCCAATATATATTAAGTAACCAAGTGGGTAAATAGAATACTATTTGGATGAAGTGGGAGAAAAAGAAATATACATACAAAATACATATGTGATTGTATTGTGTACAGAATATTTTTGGAATAGAGAGACAAGAAACTGGCAACAATGGATGCCTTTCGGAAGGGAAACTGGTAGTTGCCAGGGGCTGTGGAATTTATTCTTGCTTACCTCTTTGGTGCTGTTTAATTATGTGTATATGAATATAATACGCATTTAAACATAGCTCTAGAATGGCAAAGAGCAAAGTGTTACTACCTAAAGGGGCAACAAGCCCTGCTACAATTGATCAGATACTGAATTTTGATAATTTCTCTTTTAAATCCTTGCTTTTAATAACAGTGAAAATCAGTAAGATTGCTGATTGATTTCAGAAACCCAGTGATAAGAAACTGTTGATTTTGCCCAGATCTACCCAGCCTTTACTTCCAGCTTCTGACTCCTGACTTTCGATTCCGTATGGCTTGTCTCCTGTAATGCTAAATTATTATCTCCACCTCCGTGGATCACTGTGTTATCGAAAATACTTTTTTAGTTGCATGCCATGTAAGACTCAGCCCACACTGGCTCAAGCAAAAAGAGACTTTATTTGATGATATAACTGAATAGGTCAGGTGTAGCCCTGGCTAGACAACCCGATCTTTGCATTTCTCCCCTCTGCTCTCTTCTGAATTGACCCCATTTCTAATAGGACCCCTTTCCTGGTGGTGACGAGCTCCAGCAGCTCCATCCTTGTCACCTTGCTGCTCCAAAGGGTGCAGAGAAGGTCTTAGCCTCTTGTCCGGACTCTTCAGAGGTGGCCTTGGGTCATGTGCTTCTGAGGACCATATTTCTTCTTAATGTCCTTAGTTAAGGTGGCCAATCTTGAGGGTTGCCTTTCATTTATCTGTATCTTCTGTTTCCTGTTTGCAACATAGTTAAAATGGATAAATCCCTGAGCTCCTATAGGCCTGGGAACACTAAGATGAATAAAACATGTCTGCAGATCTCAGGAAACTCACAGCATGGTAGAGAAGGCACTGGTGCTAATATGGAAGTCCTTTTTGATGTGAAATATTCGACCCAAGGAATTGGAAGGGAGGGCTCCTTCGTTTCTACTTGGGAAAATTAGCAGAAGACTCCTGAGGGAGGCTACCCTGCAGTGAAGCCTCCTGGGAGGAGTCGGACTTCTTCAGTAGACAGGTTAGCGGGATTGGGTGAAGCCATTCCAGTCTGAGAAGAGCATGAGCAGACAATTTGAATTATCATCAAGTTGTATTTATCTAGCCTCACAATGCCCCTTGCACAGCCCTCTTCTCATTTTGTAGCCACCATCCACGACCAGACCTTTCAAGGAAATCACTCAGTGCTCAGAATAGTAGAGCATTTGATTCCTTCACCATGCATTTGGCATGAAGTCATTTATTACTTTGTATTGTTATTTATTTTTCTCCCTCCCCCCAGTTTCTTTTTTTGCTCATTGTCTGGGCTGCACAGTTAGTGCCCTATTGTCAAGCAGTCATCTCCCCATTAGCAAAGGGTTGTGTTCCAAGGACAGACTTTGTCATCAGAAACTTTGTTCTCGGATACTGAAATAATGGAGGCGGCGTAGCACTGCATTCAAGGAAGACTGAAGGGGGATGGGCATGTTTGAAAATATCAGCCAACTTTTGTGCTAGAAAACACAATACAGGAGTCTTGAACCTGCCAAGGCAAGGGGATTAGAGGAGAGAAGGAAGCAGTTGAGTTAGGGCTGTGGTAGCAGGGAGAAAGGGTAAGGGCCTGAGCATGTATTGGAGGTGGGAGTCCAATTCGGTTACAGTGGTGTAAGCATCAGATGACACTGCTCCACATAAGCCAGACATGTTTGAAGGAGGACAGGGCTGGATGCAAATTATCATTTGATTGTTAGTTAGACTTGTTCCTTCCCAGTGCCTCATTGCCAGTATTTCTTGGAAATTGAACTTGAATTCACACTGAACTGATTCCTCATACAAACCTGAATCTGGTCACTCTTATGTGGACCCCATGGGACACACAAGGACCAGAAGGAAGAAGGATATGCACCTTACTGCCTCTGCTCGTTGTACAAGAGAGGGGATTGAACAGCAGAGAGGGAGCCAGATGGATGCGCACACACGAGTGTGAGGCCTCTCCTTAGTCCTAATTCATGTATAGTGAGAAGTTAGGAGGCTCTACTGGGGGAGGGAGAGAGCAATTTCCCTTCTTCAGATGCTGCACCTTCCAAACCAAGGAAGACCATGGCCTTCAGACGGTTGCCTCCAGGTCCAGAAATAAGCTAGACCTGATCTTTCCCCTAGCAGTTCTGGAAGAGATGTCACTCTTGAAAAGGTATCTGCAGCAATCCTGGAAAGACTTTCCAGTCAAAAAAACGAACCAAAGTCAGGTGACCCTAATAAGGGGCAAAGCTCTTTCTCCCAGTTAGTTAGGAAAAGTGGACAATATGAGTGTCTTTTCTTTGGCGTAACGCTTGACTGCAGCCCAGTGACATTAAAGGGTTGCTACTCAATGGGAATAAAGGACTGAGAAATGAATTTCTAGTTTTGAAGGAAAACAAGGGACTAGAGACCTGTGTGAGAAGACCAGGGGATCAGGTACCCGGGGTGGGGGGTTGGGGGGTAAATGTGGGACACAGGCATGGAAGCTTCTAGGTCTTCTCTATTACTGAGGCCACCTTCTGCTACTTGTCCTCCTCAAATACCCCACCCCTAGTATATTGCAAGACCCATGGGAGCAATATGGTAAGGGCCATACTGGTTTTGCTCACCAATGTTGGGTATAATTCTACACAGAGCCTCAGGAGGACATCGAAGTTGACCCACCCAGGATGCCGAGGACACTGCTGAGAGAAAATTGTGCATATTATTTCTCATTTTCATTGCTGAATTTTCCCTAGTAATCTATTTATCAAACTTTGACTCTTCCTTCTCCTATAATTGGTGATTCTTTTGCACAAAAGAACCCCATTATTCCGTGTGTATAGAATGTTGATAGATATAATACTGCCTTGTTCGGTGGTTGTTTTTTTGGGTGTATGCCTTATCTTCAAGTCACTCTAAAATCCCAGTGGGTAGAGAACCTGTCTATTAAGACTCTTTTGATTCCTGATTTAGAATGTATAATAGGTGCTTTATAATTGATTATTTCCCCGGTGAGACTCTTAAGCTTTTTTGAGTACAAGAACAATGCCTTATATGTATTCATCGCCCCTGCCAATATTTTACACATAGTAGGTCTTGTCCTGGAGGCAGAACCAATTTGGACAGCAGTTTTAACAATTCAGACACCCTGTAAAATGTTGCTTCTGTAACAATGCATGGCTTTGGACTTAAGCCCAGTGAAAGCACATTAGTGGTTATGAGTTTCTCCCTGTAAGGTTTTTCCTCTTTGTCTCTTTTCTATTTTTTGGTACATGAGCAGGCTCTATCTCTCTGTAGGGAAGCAGCAGACAGCTTCAGTGAGTACAAATGTTATATTCACATGTGGAACATAGCCCCAGAGATAATCATATGTACCAGTGATCCGTCAGTAGATTCTATTACACGTGTGGTTCTTTTATCAAAGGAATTAAGTTCTCTGGATGTGTTAAAAAAAGGTACTTTTTTGGCCAGCTCTGGAGTGGATGAATAGGTGTTTGGATGTCTGTCTAGATTGACAGCTTTAGATTGCTTTTTTCCTGAAATCTGGTAATTCCAGATTTATAGTGAATTTTCTCTTAAGTTGTGTTTTCAAGTGATCACACCGAATTGGTGGGCAGCCGTTCTTTCTTTTACTAAAAAAGTAAAATTATCTTTACACTTTTTATCAACAAAACTAATTCTTTAAGAAGTCTTTGTTAATTTTTTGTCTTTTCTCTCTCCCTACATTTGTATTTGTCTACTACAGATCTTTAGATATGTTTCTCTTGGAAGGAAGTATTCTTTTTTTTTGAGACAGAGTCTCTCTCTTGTCACCCAGACTGGAGTGCAGTGGCATTATCTGGGCTCAGTGCAACCTTCACCTCCCAGGTTCAAGCAATTCTCCTGCCTCAGCCTGCCAAGTAGCTGAGATTACATTTGTGCGCCAGTACACCCGGCTAATTTTGTATTTTTAGTAGAGTCGGTGTTTCACCATATTGGCCAGGCTGGTGTCGAACTCCTGACCTGAGGTGATCTGCCCACCTTAGCCTCCCAAAGTGCTGGAATTACAGGCGTGAGCCACCACACCCAGCTAGAAGTATTCTTTAAATAGATGGGTGCAGTAGTATTTACTTCATATCTTGCACCTGGGAGGGAGAATATAACTTGCCTAATGGCATAATAATTGATTTCCCCGCTTGTCACTTTAGAATAAGACTTTATAACCCCCCCAGAAAGACTCGAAGATGAAACATGACAAACCAGAAGAATGTATTGGCCAAGGTGTCCACTCCACTTGGTAACTTTGTAAGGGCCTGATCTGGGGTTATCTGTCCTGTAAGAAGATTAAGATCAACCCAGTTAAAACACGTTGGGCCCCATCCCTGCTAAGACCAGGTTACAGGATAAAACTCTCATCCCTCTTGGTTGTTAAGATGAAATTTTCATTCACTTAAAGCATAAATCCTTTGCATAAGATTTTTATGCTTGTTCTTCTCCTGTGTGTAAACCTTTATTTGGTGCCTTCTCTCTTCTGTGGGATTGACTTTTTAGGGCAAATGAGAATTTTGAAAATAATTACCCTCCTCCTCCATTCCTGTATCTTTAACAACTGCCAGGTCCCAGTGACACTTTGATAAAATTTTTTTAGAGCCAGTCACTTGTGTTGCTGTGGTCTGCCTTGTCTTAGAGGCACATCATTTTTGCACATCAGTATTAACAATTCAAACACCCTGAAATACTAATAGCACTAGTAAGCTTTTAATTCCATGGAATTTATTGCTTGCTGTATTTCCATGAATTTATAACGCTTTGATTCTTAAGAGCCCCATTTAATCAGTTTTGCCTGGCACCGAACATAATAAACAACTTGCTGGTGAAAAAGTGCCACTTGGGGAGGCTGCTAACAAGGAAGTTAAATGCTTCTGCCACGAGCAGTTTCTTCGCTGTATTTTTCATGAGCTGTAATGTACTTTGCTGGCTTCAGAGCGGTGGTTAAACACAGTGACAAACCGAACCCACTCCAGCACTCGGAAACTCAGACTTTGCTAGGTGCTTTGGCAAAAAGTATAGAAGAAATCAACACTTTCAGCCTTTTTTCCCCCGCGTCTAGCTTAATGGTTTCTAATACTTTTTCATTATCTTTACCTTAATCTCTTAGCGTATGATTTATGGACTGGAATGGTGAGTGATATCAGTGGGCAAAAACAATCATTAGAGGCTGTTAAGGAACATTTATTGTTTATTTGGCTGCCTGTCTATAAAAGTACACATGAAGGCCCTAATAGCAAAATATCAAATTATCAAGTGCTTTAAAGCAGAAAATGTCATTTGTTTCTCAAAACTGCACCAACTTTATGTAATTGCCCTTTTAATTATCCCTAGTGGCCCATGAAATTTGCAAAATAGAGCATCAAAGGTTTGATTTATTTACATGTTGCACTTTGGCGGGATTCTTAATGAATATTGTTTAGTATTAATGCTGAGATGGAATTCGTAAATGTTTATAGTGAGGGACTTACTTAGAAGAGCAGGGAGGCCAGTAATAAAACTGAATCAACTGGGTTCTTCAAGATGGAACAATATGGCCATATTCTTGGGCCTAACATTTTGAAAAATTCTTTTTATAGTGGAATTTTATTTTTAATTCAGGTCTAGATGAATACACATTAAGTTTAGTTTTGCAGAATCTTTTTTTTTTCTGCCTAGCTGTCTTATTACTTTCCAAGGGCTTTTGAGGAATAATTTGTTTCCTGGCAATTTCGGATTAAAATTGCCTGTTTCTTCATAAATTGTCATCTTCAAGTAACATTGAGAACTGGATCTCTGAAATCTCATGTTTTCGAGATGATTTTTATAGCTGCAGACCTGTGGGCTGATTCCAGACTGAGAGTTGAAGTTTTGTGTGCATCATCATGTGCCATTAAATGGAAAAAAAAAAAAAAACAAAAAACCCACTCTGAGTAGCTGTGAGTCCGGGAAGGGCCTGCATGGGTAGTGGTGCCACTGCAGAGTGAAGTTTCTATCTGTCTACGTTCATTTACCTTGCCAGATTTTTGTCTTCCTTCTGCACAGATGAACCACGAGGCTACATGTTGGGTAATAAAAGAAGTAATGATACAGGCTGGTGATAGGGAGACCCTGGAATTTGATTCCAGGCTGGCTCAGTGGGAACAGGAAGCTCTCTCTTAATATCTCAGTGATAGAGATATTAAATAATCCTGGTGGATAGGTGGACACCTGTGGAACATCACTTGTTAGATGTCTCCAGGTTGACAGCACACCAGCGATAACCGCCGTTTGGGTGTGGTATGCCTGCTTGCATCTTCCCAGCCCGCTGATGAGAATGTCACAAGGGACAGAATCAGGGGACTAACAGAAGTCTATAAGATTACATCTCTCATTTCCCCTTTATCTACCTGTCTTATCACTTGGTCAGAGGGGCTGGCATGATGTGTCTCCAAGAAAACCATGTTGGTTGTTGCCTGGTAAATTGTTCTCAAAGTGATGGTAAAAAGATTGTTCCCCCTCAGTATCTCCCCTGGTGTGGAAGAGAAGAAGATCGGTTTTAATTACTTGGCTCATCAGTTTTTGAAGCTTCTTCATTATATCCCACTACCCCCCCAACTCTCCCAGTCTTCTGGGGCTTTTCCTGCCCCTTGGAATCTCGGAAATACATTTGTCAGTTCTCAAGCATTTTGGAATACTTTGTCTTAGTCCTTGTGATGTGACTGTATCTGATTTTTAGAATTATTTTCCGCCCCCTTCATCTAGCTGATGGCAATTTAGAAGCTGAAATACATTAGCCAGGCGAGGTGGCGGGTGCCTGTAGTCCCAGCTACTCGGGAGGCTGAGGCAGGAGAGTGGCGTGAACCCGGGAGGCGGAGTTTGCAGTGAGCCGACATCGTGCCACTGCACTCCAGCCTGGGCGACAGAGCGAGACTCTGTCACATAAAAAAAAGAAAAGGAAAAAAAAGAAGCTGAAATAATTTTAAAATCATTAGAACACATACTTTTTTTTTTTTTTTTTTTGAGATGGAGTCTCGCTCTGTCGCCCAGGCTAGAGTACAGTGCTGTGATCTCAGCTCACTGCAGCCTCCATCTCCTAAGTTCAAGCGATTGTTCTGCCTCAGCCTCCTGAATAGCTGGGATTACAGGTGCCCGCTACCATGACTGGCTAATTTTTGTGTTTATAGTAGAGACAGCATTTCACCATGTTGGCCAGGCTGGCCTCGAACTCCTGACCTCAGGTGATCTGCCTGCCTCTGCCTCCTGAAGTGCTGGGATTACAGGCATGAGCCACTGCGCCCGGCCCAACACAGACATTTTTAAGCAATCTGTTAACCCTGTCTACCAGAAGTGATAATATTTGCCTGGTTCAACCTCTTTTATCTTATATAATTTTACATAATTTCATCTGCCACCCTTACCTGTTTTGTCTTTTGCAAACTGTGACTCTATTCTTGCATTTTTAGCTCCATGACCTTGTCATTCCTTATACAATCGCTTTTGTTTTTGGTCCTCAACATCAGCAAAGTGATTTCCACCTGTTTGCCATTTCTACTTGCAGATGCAGTTCTATGCTCAGTCACCTTGCAGCCCTCAAGGACACGACTCTTGTCTTTCCATGACCTCTCTTGGATGCTTCAAGAACATCTAGCCATCGAATCCTTTCTTTTAGATTTCTTTCCATCTGGATCTACTGTATACTTCTTTAAATTTTTCTAATATTGAACCTCTTTGTAAGAAAAAAGGACCACTCAAAAGTAGAGAGACACCTGGGCCACTTCCATTGCTTCAAAGCTCCTAATACTAATCTTTATTGCAAAGGCAAAACAGGTTTATAAAATTTATGGTATATTCTCAATGTTTAACTCAAATAAGTTAATGTTTACACACACACACACACACACACACACACGCCACACGCACATGCACACACGCACATGCACACACACACACACTCTCCCATAAAATGCAGCGTGATAATAATGTGACTCACAGGATTTATTCAAAACATTACTTCTGATGTATTGAGGTGATGTGGCCCAATAATGGATCTGCAGGTTCAAGTTCTTTGATGAAGGATTAAATTCAATCCTGTCACTGTGTATCTGTGATGGGAGGTTAAATCTGATTTGGAGAGAGCATTGAAAGTCCAAAACTGCAGCCATAAAAAGAATGAAATCATGTTTCTTACTGCAACATGGATGGAGCTGGCGGCCATTGTCGTAAGTGAAATAACTCAGAAACAGAAAATCAAGTACCACATGTTCTCAACTTACAAGTGGGAGCTAAACATTGGGTACACACGAACATAAAGATGGAAGTAATAGACACTGGAGACCCCAAAAAGGGGGAAGATGAGGGTTAAAAAATTACTTAGTGGATACAGTGGTCCCTATTTGGGCAGTGGGTTCACTAGAAGCCCAAACTTCAGCATTATGCAATAAATCCATGCAACAAACCTGTATATACACCCTGAATCTAAAATAAAGTAACAAAAATATAAAAATAAAAATAAACAAAAGTTGGGGGCCAGGCGCGGTGGCTCATGCCTATAATCTCAGCCCTTTGGGAAGCCGAGGTGGGCAGATCACTTGAGGTCAGGAGTTCGAGACCAGCCTGGGCAACATATGGTGAAACCCTGTCTCTACTAAAAATACAAAAATTAGTCATGCATGGTGGCGGGCACCTGTAGTCCCAGCTACTCAGGAGGCTGAGGCAGGAGAACTGCTTAAACCTGGGGGGCAGAGATTGCAGTGAGCTAAGATCGAGCCACTGTGCTCCAGCCTGGGCAACTGAGTGAGACTCTGTCTCAAAAAAATAAACAAATTAAAAAAAATAAACAAAAGTCCAAAATTATGGCCCTTTGTGGATGTGAGTCCTGGGCTAGGTGGCTTTCTCACCTTGCCTCAAGGCTGTCACATTTCCAGACACCTATGTGCTCTGTTTCTCTCTTCCTGGCTTGCTTGCTGTGTTAACTTTTCATCCATCTTTGCAGCGCTAGCAAATTCTTCCTTAGTGGTAAAACTTGAACCCACTATCTGATGGGTTTCCGGACCAGACGCCATTCCCGCACTGTGTGCCTGGTTGGTCAAGACGACACCAAGTCATTAGACCTGGATGGCCTCTTGCACTTTGGAGGTTTGCTCTCAACTTTTGGCACCCTTGTTTCCTGAGGTGTGAAATGAGCTCCTACCTTTTGATACCTGAAATGTGACCTTCACCTTTTGCCCCCCCTCCTACGTGATTCCGATGAGGTTTGTCTTTGGGTGTTTGTCACTTGGTTCTCAGTTTCCTTCATACTCTTATCAGTTCTTTTGGAGTCGGTCCATCGCATCATGTGCCCATGCCTGTTGCTGTAAATCATCACTGCACTGTGAACAAGTGTACGTTACTGGGGCAAGAGCTAGCCTGGGAAACCTAAGTCTGCACATTTTCCGCCATGTTGCATGTTTTCTGTTCTCTGTCTCTGTGTGTGCAAGACAGAGAGAGAGGCTATTTGTCAAGTCAGCTAGTTGCCTAGGTATCTTTGTCTCACATCTGGCTGTTTCCTCTTAGAGGACCATCCAGTTGGCTTTCCAGGCCTGGAGGTGAGCTAATGGATGAGTGAATATTAGCAGTGGGTGTTCCTCATCTCTTTGAGGATTTGCCTCAGAGTTCACTACCAAGGGATTTCTGGAACTAGGAGTCATTCTTTACATCAGTTCTTGAGTCTTCTTTGATATCAGGGGCAAAATGATCCCTTCTCTTTTCTTTCTTATATCCTGTGCTTTGTCTCCTGGGTGATTTCTCTTCAGGTCAGTTGTGGGAGGTGCCTAGAACAATGCTAACACAAGGCTCAGTAAGTTTGGCAGATATAGTTGCTTTTGGCCAAGGTTGTTGCTGTTAGACCAAAGAGAAACAGTCCAGAAATTTCTTGAGAGAGAAAAGAAGGTAGAATGTGTTGTTTTCTCTTTCTGTATTTCCTCCCCCAGTCACCTATAGATTCCTGGAATTAGAGCTAGCACTTCACAGAACTCTGAAGCTTATAGCTGGAACCTCTGAGTATGTCTACGTGCAGACTCTAGAATCAGGTGAGCCAGACTGCATCCCAGCTCAGCAACTTTCTCGCTATGTGATCTTGCACAAGCTGCCTGACCTCTCTATCTCTTTTCTCAACTGTATAATAGGGGAAATTGTACCCATTTTTAAAAAGTAGCTGTGAGAATTAAATCCAATATTGAATATAAAAGCAGTATAGCCTAGTGTATAATGAACACTCAATAAATGTTATATTTTTCATATTGATAGGAGTGCCCAATACAAGACTGTTATCAATTGCGTAACTGTTTACCTCCAGCTGAACTATAGGGTGATAACGGTTGAATGGTGAGTTTTGTGTTTGGAAACTCAGAGTAGAAGACAGATGACAAGGATGATGGGAACCTCCCTGCCCCTCTAATATAGTGCTCAGCAAACCAGCCAGGGAGGATAGGATAGGTGATAAAGCAATTAGGAAATCTAATCAGATCCCTCCAAGTGGCAATGTTTTCTGAAGTCTAAGGACTTAAGAATTGAACTAATTTCTCTAAAACCATTCATGGCTCTCCATTCCTGATATCAAGATTTTATGAGTCTTGCATTTCTCATCCTC
This sequence comes from Pongo pygmaeus, assembly GCF_028885625.2. Taxonomy (NCBI): domain Eukaryota; kingdom Metazoa; phylum Chordata; class Mammalia; order Primates; family Hominidae; genus Pongo; species Pongo pygmaeus. The sequence continues at coordinate 82,155,749 of NC_085930.1, forward strand.
ATTTGACTGCATTCTGGAATTATGGATTTTATATTTGTTGGCAGTTTACCATAAATAAGCCTTGGGTCTTGTGAATTGATGTGTTTTGAAAAACATCGCTTTTGTTTAGCTTTCCAGTCTGGGTACAATAATCTCTTCTTTCTAGAAGTCATTCCAGGGCAAGTCTTCAGGATGTTTGGTTTCCATGATAAGGTGATAAACATGGATGGCTTGATCTTGGAGCCACCAAACTACATTGAACTTTAAATTCCCCATTGGGTACAGTGGTTACATACTTCTTACCCTAAAACTCTGGACTTACAAGTCATAGTTGTATGTAAGTATTAAATTCACAGAATGAGATTTTTCTCTAGACAGATATCCTTTCTGAATCCGGGTTTCCTGGCTGGGTGCAGTGGCTCATTCCTGTAATTACAACAATTTGGAAGTCCCAGGCAGAAGGATTGCTTGAAGCCAAGAGTTCGAGACCAGCCTGGGCAGCAAAGTGAGACCTCATCTCTAATTAAAAAAAAAAAAAAAAATTAGCTGGGAGTCATGGCATGTGCCTGTAGTCTCAGCTATTCAGGAGGCTGAGGCAGGAGGATCATTTGAGCCTGGGAAGTCGAGGCTGTAGTGAGTTGTGAATCACTCCATTGCACTCCAGCCTGGGTGACAGAGTGAGACCCTATTTCAGAAGAAAAAAAAAAAGGAATATGGGTTTTCTCTGAGTATGGTCAACTTGATCATTATTATTATTAAGTAATTTTGCAGTAGAGCTTTGAAGTGAGTGAATCTCCACAAAGGAGTAGCTTAAGTATGGCTGGAACTTGAGTAGGTATAGTAGCTTTATGTAGAAACATAGGTAGTGAAGCATAGGCACCTTCCTCAAGGGTCAGGAACAGAGTTCAGTTCTGCACACCTCGCACATCACAAAAGATCTGGCTTGCTATAGGACATGATATACACAGTTGCTGAACACTGACTGAGAAGGAAGGTCAAGCATTTAATTCAGTCCCCAGCCTGAGTAGACAGCAAAATTCAAGATAAGCAACAACAGAACAATAAAAACCCAATTCCCCCACATCCGATTTTTATATTATCCCAGCAGCCACTGGTATTCCTGGCTTTCGTGGTTTTGCACAGGCTCGGTTTTGTTGTTTTACTTTTAGTTTTTAAACAGGTTTCAATTGCTCTCAGTAGGTATTCCACAGGACGGGAAGTCTGATTCTGTCCATGGCTGTGTCCCCTTTGTGCTGCGTACACAGCAAAAAGGGCCATGTTTTCTTTCCCTGCACCCTGTGGCCTAGCCCAGGGTGAGCATAGAGGTGTTCTGAAGGGCAGGGGTTGGAAAAACACTGACCTTAGTTCTGCCGAGCTACTCCTGATTTGAAATGAATCACTTTCAGGGTCTCCTGAACTCTTCCAGCCACTGTGTGAGAAGCCCTATCTCAGGTGCTTTGGGCATGTTTTACTTTTGCTTTCAAAGGGCTAGCCATTTTGCCAATGGAGTCCCAAGGCCACCCGCAGACTGAGTCCCACAGCTTCTTAGTGGAGCACCTTTGCAACAGCTCAAGATCTACCGGGTCAGATCATGTAAGTGAGGACCTCACAGAGAGAACACTTGAAAGGTTTATTTCTAAAACTAGTCACAATACTAGGGTAACCACCCAAGTGTCATTTTTAAAAAGCAAAAGTCAAGCCTCAAATTAGCAGAGCCCCAGTGGAAATCTCTCCTCCAAATCCATTACGCAGGAGATGAGCTGGGTAAATACGGAGGACTCTCCCATTTAGACTCTGACCCTCACTCAACGAGGGGAATGATTTGTTTCCCACGTTGGTTCTGTGCCCACCTTTTTGCAAACCTTTTAATTTAAAAGAGACAGTGATTAATGATGCTTTTGATCTGCTGACTTTTTTTTTTCTTTTAAAGGGCAGCCTCTTTCTTTTCTACATAAATTTGATGTTGGAAGTAAACCATGAGTATAAAAATTCTATTGCTTATTTATTTCTGGAAGTATTAGAAATCTACTTAGCCCCTCTCCTCTGCCCCAGAGAAGTCCTAGCTTTGATAGTCATGGTGCAGGCTGGGATCATATCTTTTTTTTGTATTCTTAGCATTGAGTGTCTGGTATGTAGTAGGGACTTGACAAATTTTTTTTTTTTTTTTTTTTTGAGACAGAGTCTTGCCCTGTTGCCAGGCTGGAGTGCAGGAGTGCAGTGGCGCAATCTCGGCTCACTGCAACGTCCACCTCCCGGGTTCAAGCAATTCTCCTGCCTCAGCCTCCCGAGTAGCTGGGATTACAGGTGTGTGCCACCATGCCCAGCTAATTTTTGTATTTTTAGTGGAGACAGGGTTTCACCATGTTGGCCAGGCTCGTCTTGAACTCCTGACCTCGTGATCCCACCGCCTCGGCCTCCCAAAGTGCTAGGATTTACAGGCGTGAGTGACTGCACTTGGCCGGGACTTGATAAATATTTGTTCAGCAAACAAATGGATGATGAATTAATAAATGATACTTAATAATCAGGACTTGTATGGAGGACAGTTCCAAAAGTATATTTCCAAGTAACTTGTGTACCCTCTTATTGGAAAATGTCGACTATTCCATAGGCTATGTAGTTGGGTTTTGTTTTGAATCTGCAGTGATTCAAGTAAGGTAATTCACAATGAAAGATCTTTCTGCCTCCGTCCCCTTGAGAGTAACATCAGTGTGTCTTTCCTAGCCGGGAGATCAGGCCACCAAGAGACAGTCATTTTGAAATGTGCGAATATTTTCACAATCGTTCGAGATTATTTCTCAGTAACACAGCTTTAGTCTACAGAGCTTGCTAACCTGCCTCAGTATTCTGTGTTCTTTTATTGTGGGTAGATAGATGTTGATAAATCAAAAGAAAAAAAAAACTTGTTAATTACAGCATTACATCAGATCTTAGCAAATGTAGATTTCTATTATAATATTTTGGTCTAACTCTCGGAAATAAAAGTCTGTTTTTCTGTGTGTTATACCAGTTTGCTCAATTTTATGTTTTTTTTAAATTTAAATATATGAAAATAATACAAGAATTGGCTTTAGTTCCAGACTGCAGAACTGGAAGCTAAAGTTAAAAAAAAATCTAATTTTTTTATTAATGTGTTTGATATTGTGTTGAAAACTTAGTGAAAATTTACTAGAAGTGGCATTGTTTATATCGATTTATTAAATAGAGAATATAGCCCAAACCTTAATGTGCTGGAAGATAATTACTTAGAATATCCGGCAGCTTTGCGAGACGCCTGTATTACTTTAAAAGGTATAAATGAGAGGTTGTGTAATACCCTACATTCTTATCTTGAACTATATTGTCGGGGGCTCTTTCTGTTTTACCTTAATGTGCCCAGGGGACTCCTGCTTAGCTTAATAGGACACCCAAAAGGAGGAAATGCAGAGTTAATGGTTTAACAAATTCTAAACTTTATTAGCAATTTGCATTTAGGAGAAGGGCAGATGGTGTGTGGTCGAAAGCTCATGGGACTGTGAGTTGGTAGACTTTTTTTAAAATCCAGCTTTTGCCCCTAACTTTTGGTCTCAGAGACCTCTGTTCTTTAATGACTAGAACTGTAGGCCGGGCGTGGTGGCTCATACCTGTAATCCCAGCACTTTGGGAGGGTGAGGCGGGCGGATCACAAGGTCAGGAGTTCGAGACCAGCCTGGCCCAGCATAGTGAAACCCTGTCTCTACTAAAAATACAAAAATTAGCCAGGCGTGGTGACGCGCGCCTGTAGTCTCAGCTACTTGGAAGGCTGAGGCAGGAGAATTGCTTGAACCTGGGAGACGGAGGTTGCAGTGAGCCCAGATCACCCCATTGCACTCCAGCCTGGGCGACAGAGAAAAAAAAAAATCTGTCTCGGAAAAAAAAAAAATTTTAAAAGAAATTGCTCTAAATATGATACAGAAATAATGAAATTACTTATCATTGCATGCCATATTTGGGAACATGTGAATGTTTAACAGACTTCATCGTAAAGTGTAAAGCACTACCATGTGAAATAGTTGGCAAAAATGAATCATCCCATAAATTCTTTGATAAAACATGGCCAAAAGGGTAAAAGTATCATGTGCCTATTTCATCTCTGCATTTCTCCCCACCCCCAGCCTTCCGTATGTATTAGAAAGTGTTGGCCGGGCATGGTGGCTCACGCCTGTAATCCCAGCACTTTGGGAGGCTGAGGCGGGCGGACCACGAGATTAGGAGATCGAGACCATCCTGGCTAACACGGTGAAACCCCCCCTGTACTAAAAATACAAAAAAATTAGTGGGCATGGTGACAGGTGCCTGTAGTCCCAGCTACTCGGGAGGCTGAGGCAGGAGATAGTGTGAACCCGGGAGGCGGAGCTTGCAGTGAGCCGAGATCGTGCCACTGCACTCCAGCCTGGGCGAGAGAGCGAGACTCTGTCTCAAATAGAAAAGAAAAGAAAGTGTCCCTGGTTAGTTCCCTGCTGCCCTTCCTCACCTCTTCCTTCATGTCCCTGCCTAATTGGGTACCATGCTGAGCCTCCAGCAGCACCCCCACCCTCTATCCACTAAAGGGGCTTACCTGTGGAGCTTAATCTGGGCTCCTTTGTCTTAAGGGACTTTATACATAACTAGCAGGTGGCATCCACATCACTAAGCATTTCCCCAGTGCCTGTTAATATGCTGTTCTAAGTGATAGGCACCTCCTCTTAATATGGATAGTTAATTGATTTGTAGGCACTTTTGTTTCATCACAACCCTATTTCAGTTACAGTTGTTCATCCTTCTTTTTCTTCTTATCATTACTCATCACAAACCATCTAGTCCGTCTATGAAAAAGCAGTTGATTGGGGTCGTCTCCCTTTACCAGACGCCCATAGGGTTTAGTTTTCTTCCAACACAGGGATCATAGACTTAGGAAGTGAGTCATTTGGGACATTGGTACTCATTTTTCACTATCCTTGGTGGACAATAAGAAAAATAATAGGAATGATAGGAGGTAATATTTACGGAGCACTTTGTATATGCCAGTTCAGCAAACCATTCTGAATCCTTTACGCGTGTCTTCTCTTTTCATCTTCATGATAACCTTACAAAGATATACTGCAGCTGACACCGTTTTCTAGGTCATAAAACTAAGACACAGAGAGGTGAAGTGAGCTCTGCAAGGTCACACTGTAGCTTGTCTGTGCTTTAAGCATGGGCTCTTCTGGGTCCTGTTAGAAGGCTTTGGTTGCCATGCCCACTCATGCCCATGGGGCAGCCCATCCCATTCTTTATTTCTTTTTTCTTTTTTTTTCTGAGACAGAGTTTTACTCTGTCACCCAGGTTGGAGTGCAGTGGCACGATCTCGGCTCACTGCACTTCTGCCTCCCAGGTTCAAGCAATTCTCCTGCCTCCGCCTCCTGAGTCACTGGGACTACAGGTGCATGCCACCATGCCCGGCTAATTTTTTGTATTTTTAGTAGAGACGGGGTTTCACTGTGTTAGCCAGGGTGGTCTCGATCCTCTGACCTCGTGATCCGGCCATCTTGGCCTCCCAAAGTGCTGGGATTACAGGCATGAGCCACTGTACCCGGCCTCAGCCCATCCCATTCTTAGGGCTACTGTCAAAGGTTTCTCTGTGGTCAACATTGACTTTGTTAATATCATCAGTGATGGTCCTAGACACAGAATTGCTTCAGTTCAAAAAGATACGTTCCCACACTTAAAGCCTTAAGCAAAGCTCTCTCTTCTCCATTCCCTCCTACATCCTTCCAATTGCTGCACCCTGTTTATTTGACTTCTGAAGTCTCTCCTGCTTTCTGCCCTTCCTGTCCCTGCCTTCCTGCCTGTAAAATGAAGACTTGGCTCCTTAGCATTGCCTTCAAAGCTCTTCATCCCCTGGCCCCAGTCTCTGTGTCTTCTAGAAGTTCCTCCAGCCTAGCTTTCCACAAAATATTTGGGTGTCACCTAAGGGACTGGCCCTCTGCTGGGAGTTCAGGATTGACACAGGAATGCTCACAGAGCTTACACCAGACCCCTTATTCTGCCCTTTGTTTGCCCTACCCTTGAACTTCTATAGCTCCTGTTACTGCTTCCTTCAGTGTTGGATGCCAATCCTCCGTCTTTTTTTTCCTCCTCTCCTACCTATTAACATCCTACTCATCCTTCAAGGCTTGGCTCAAATATGACTTCTGTGAAGTCTTTTCAATTGAACCCAGCCTGTGTGACTCACTCTTTTGTCTGGGCTCCCACAAGTGTGTGTTTGTATTTCATTATAACCTTTGTTCAAGTCTGCTCTGTATTTTAGTGGGTTCTTTTCAGATTCGAAAGCCACAAATTCTTGCCTGAAGGTAAGGACCTCTTTAATTTATTTTTGTGTGCCCAGAGCATACTATGTAGATATTTGTAGGCGCTCTGTGGATGTTATTAAGCGCAGTAATAACAATTACCATTTTGTTGAGGGCCTACTGTGCATCGGAACTGCGAGGTATTTTGTGTTCACTGTCATGTTTGCTCCTGCCAAGTAGCTTATGAGTGAGTTCTAGCTATGATCGTTACCCCCATTTTACAGATGAGAAAACTGAGGTCCAGAAAGATGATGTGTCTTGTTTGGGTCACATAGCTGATAAGTGGAAGTGCAAACATTTGCACACAGGTCTGCGTGTTTCTAAAAGTCCACGTTGTTTTCACCACAATGCCTGAGAAATATATTATAGTGATTTGCTATGGCTCCTGGAAATCCAGATTAAGAATCCTGAGTCCTTTAAGAAATACTTCCGTGGCTCCATTTCTTTTTCTTTCTACATCCTGGAAATTTCCTCCTTTTAGTCGCCTCCTCTTTTTACCCATTCTGCATTTTTTTTTTTTTTTTTTTTTGAGATGGAGTTTTACTCTTGTTGCCCAGGCTGGAATGCAATGGCATGATCTCAGCTCACTGCAACCTCTGCCTCCTGGGTTCAAGCGATTCTCCCACTTCAGCCTCCCAAGTAGCTGGGATTACAGGTGCCTGCCACCACCCTCTGCTATTTTTTTTTTTTAATTTATTTTTAGTAGAGATGGGGTTTCACCATGTTGGCCAGGCTGGTCTCGAAACTTCTGACCTTAGGTGTTCTGCCCACCTCGGCCTCCCAAAGTGTTGGGATTACAGGCGTGAGCCACCATGCCTGGTCCCATTCTGCATTTTTTTAATATTGCCAAAACTGTGCTGCAAAGAACTGGTAAGAATATTCCTGACTTGCAGGTTCGGCCACTGGTCTTTCTTTAAGTGACCATTGAACAAATTTTTATAATTTAGGAACGCCTATAACAAAGAAGCACTATATCACATATTGTGAATTATATTCAGCAAGAGTTCAATAAACTCAGCTTCCTCCCGTGAATCAGCATCAAGCAAGGGCCTCCCCATCATACTGCTTGAGTTCTTTGGTCACAGCTAACAGAGATTCCCTTTGGCCAACTTAAAGGTAATCCTTAAAAGAAGATATTGGATGAGTAGCTGGTAGCTCAGGATGGACAGAAGATGGGTAAGATAGGAAGCAGGACAATCCCAGTGTACAGGAAGTGCCAGTATCTTCCCCAGCTCATCACAGCCACTGCTAAAATCAGTACTCCTCAAACATGTTTCTGTCCTCACATCAGTCTACTCAGATGAATCAGACAGGCCTAGTCTAAGTCCCATATCTACCCCATGGCGATGACAGGGCAGGGGATCCTGACTAAGAGTCTCAGCCTACATGCAACAGTGGGGGAAAGTAATTCCTTAAAAGAAAATTGAAGTGAGAGGCCGGGCGCGGTGGCTTACACCTGTAATCCTAGCACTTTGGGAGGTCGAGGCGGGTGGATCACGAGGTCAAGAGATCGAGACCATCCTGGCCAACATGGTGAATCCCCATCTGTACTAAAAATACAAAAAATTAGCCGGGTGTGGTAGTGGGCACCTGTAGTCCCAGCTACTCAGGAGGCTGAGGCAGGAGAATGGTGTGAACCCGGGAGGTGGAGCTTGCGGTAAGCCAAGATGGCACCACTGCACTCCAGCCTGGGCGACAGAGCGAGACTCCGTCTCAAAAAAAAAAAAAGAAAAAAGAAAATTGAAGTGAGAATGGATTCTGGATGCCCCGCCCCCACCACCAAATTCAGCAAACCCCTGCTGTCCCTGAGCTGTACAGGAATAGTGGAGTTGATTGGAGAGAGGTGCAGCTTTGCTCTCTGGAGTCCCATCTTTTGTGGCTTTCAACCTCCTTTCTGAGCAGGCTATTGACTCTGTCTTTGACGATGTGAGGAAACCTTCCAGCTTTGCATCACAGCAAGTTTGATGAGCCTGCCTTTACCTTGGATGTCTTCATCTGGTATTTACGTCATTGGGAAAGATGTAATGCCATACCAAGACCTGTAGCTTAGCTCGCTGCTGAAGACCTTCCTCCAACTAGTCCTAATAAAACCCAAGCTCTAAAAACTCATCATCAAATAATGAAAGAGAAATAGAGTAAATGCACAATTCATAAGATTAATATAGACCAGGAAGACAATCTTTTTTTCCCTAATAATCTTTACTTTTATATCCTACTTTATAGGGGTGCTGTTTAATTTCATGTTCATTTACTTTAATTACTTCTTGCATGTAGTTTGTGGGGAAGTTTGCCATTTTCCAACATCTAAAAGATGGCTTACTTGAGTTTTGTTTCAGACCCTTTTAAAATTAATATATAATAAAACATAATATGTGTATTTGTCATTTTTCATCTCCAAGGATTACTTATCATAATCGAATCAGTTTTTCCAGGGAGATTTTATCAGACTTACAAGTCAAATTAGTTGAATGTATTTCTTTTGCTAATAAACAGAGAACCTTTACCCTGGAAGCATCTCCCCACTGAATTCCAATACTTTAGTGTTTCCTTGCCTTAAGAGCTCAACAAGTAAATGACCTAGGCATCAAAACAAATTTATTAGCCTAAAAGAAGATTGTTAAGATGGGAGAACTTAAAAGTATGAAAGCGAGGAAACATAATAAAATCAAAATGTAAATATTGACTACATATATGTCAGATTTTTTTTAAAACTTCATTTTAGAGGGTTAGGCTTAACTCTCCCCCACCCCAAGCAAAACATTTTGGGGTACAGATTTTTCTGTCTCTATAGTTGCATTTACTTCTATGTTGCACATGGGGACAGTGTAAGGCTAATGGGCTATTATATTCTGACCTAAACAATTCTTGTGTTTCTAATTTAGAAGATAATTGCAGTCAAGGTAGGACAATACCATGTTGGATGGTGGCTAGTCTGATTGCTGCCTCTGTCTTGAGTTGCCTTATGATCTGTAGGTCCAAGGTTAATTGTGGGAGGATTTTGGCCATGAAACTACAACAAGCCTTTACAGGAATGGAAAAAGGGTGTAGTTTCTTTCAAGTGCATTTATTAGGGTAGGTGTGATCACCGACCCACTGCTTGGCGATAAGTGGGCCCATTGGTTCTTGCTGTGAGGTGGTTCTAAATCCTCCTTTTAAAAAGCTCCGTTCAAGTTGCTGTGACCTTCTCATGCTGCTTGCTCCGAAGTATTTCAAATGTTGCAATGCTGGGCATTTTGTCAAGTTCATAACTGTGAAATGCTTTCTCCATATAAGATATGGAGATTTGACCCTATAGTAGAGATATGAATGTGGATTTGCTTTTACCCTGTAGATAAGATCAGCTACAGTGAAAGACACAGGTAAATAGAATGCTTAGGCAGAAACTGTTGGAATCCAGTGTACATGTGAAACGAGTGAAATTTTTCAGGGCTAACAGTAAAGCCCTCTTCAGTGTGTAGCTGGAATTCACCTTCCCTAGTATTTTTGCACAAGATTGAGAATAAAAATGGTTATGATTGATGAAGCATTCAGTGTATATCTAACCGTAAGTCGGACTAGAGGGACTTTTAAATCACCCAAATGAAAGATTGCATTATCATGAACATTAATATGTAACAGTTAAGTGTGTCATAGCTTATCATAAGTCCTGGCATTCACAGAGCTCTTTGAGGCCAGCCAACCAATAAGGAAAAACTTCTTAGCAAATGCCGGTCCACAATACCTCCGTGAGTGAGGTCAGCCCAGTAATCATGACTCTTAATAGGTTATTTATTTTTGTGTGCCCAACCTACCTGTACATTCTAGTCACACTTTGTGGGGGCCTTGAAGATGTACTCTGAATTTTCTCCTCCCAATATTCTTACAGGGAAGACAAAAGCAGGTTGAAACCAAGGGGAAAATTTTACTTCTGTTGAGACTGGGAAGTTAGGGAGGAGGAAAATACCCAGAGTAACTTATTAAGGCATGGAGGTTGGATTAGTTAAATGTTTAGAAATTTTAAAATTTCTTATAGATTTGTTACCATTTATGTGGTTGACAAATTATTAACTGTTCACCCCTAGAAAACCAATTCAGGAAGGTAGAAACTTCTGTTTTTTATCTTTTGCAAAGTAATATCTTTTCCTCCAAATTTGTAAGGTGTACATGTTCATAGCAGAAAATTTGAACTATAAGGCAAAATATTTTTAAAATCATAACTACCTCTGTTCTTAATACCCAGAGAAACTTAGTAACTAGAAGGGCTGTCCTTACATGTATAACATTTTTTTAAATGTTAGTGCTACATATATTTAATTAATTACATTTTTAACGAGTACATACTTTTTTCATTTGGCATATTTATTATGTGGTCATATGTCCATTGATGCTTTCTTTGTCTTTGTATCTACCATAACACCAAGTCCAGTACCATTTTAGTGGGATGAGCTTATTAATATTTTTTAAAATTACAATAGGTGCATCTTATCAGAGTTAAATCTTTGAGTTATTTGTGGAAGGGAGAGAGAAGAGAAAAGGAGTAAATATTTACCGAGAACCCAGCACATGCTAGGTACTGGGTTACATACTTCATAGTAATATTGCACTTTATTATCATTAAATACTGATGATGATGATGATGATGGTAGCTAAGTATCATTGTGTACTTACTGTGTAAAAGATCAGAACTTGGACATGTATCATTTCATTTAATTCTCACCACAACTCACTAAAGTTAAACACGTCTATTATTTCCATATTGAAGATGGAAAATCTGAGGTTCAGAGAGGTTAAGCTAATTACTCAAGATCACACAGCCAAAAATTATGAAGCCAAGTTGCCGGATGGTTCTTTCTCTACCCTAAGATACATGCCCAGCTGTCCACGCCAGTGCATTTGCTGCATCTATCCAACACACCAACCTGCCTTTTAATGTTTCTAAGTGACTTCTTTTTAACATGGGCCCCCTTTTAGCAATTTCCCTTGAAGGATTTTTTTGACCTTTTAATTTTTCTTTTGGTGTTAAAATTGGGGGATGGAAGCACTGTATGCATCAGGCCATGCCCCGCTTGGCCCAGTACATGGAAACAGATAGCCATGAAGCGACACCCTTGCCTGCTCATGATGTCAGCTGCATTGTGGATGCTGCTGTCACCTCTGTCTCTGGCAGCATCTGGGGCCATTGCAGGACTAGCCTGTGAATCCTTCCTTCTGTTTCTGTTGCAAACGGAGGCACAGCTCTAATGACTGTGTGTAACCTATGCCCTGAGCCCAGGTGTCTGCTGTTACATGTTAGAGTAAGAAAGGTTTATCACTAGGTTGGCATTGACCATGTTTTGCAGTTGAGGCCACATGTGTAACCATTTCCCTACTGTGGGACCAGGTTTTCTGTAACAGCTGTTGGCCTAGGACATTTTGTTTCACTTCCATCCACTTCTGTTTCTTTATCTCAAACACTGGGAAAATCATAGTACCTGTCAAGTAAGGGTGTCAGAAGACTGGATGACGTAAGTAAACCACTTCAGTAAAAGCCTTGCATGAAGTTGGCACTCAGGGGGCCTGAGGCGTTGTTGTTGTTCTTCAGGGATACTCTAAGGACTAAGAATTGTTTTCTCAGTGACAAGTTCTCAGAGAACCAATTTAGATACTGGGAGATTGGTAATTACACTTTTTATTAGCCCCACTCTCTCAAGGAAGTGACTTTTCTTCCGTCCTTCTTGGAATTTGGGATATATCAATTAGCATGTGTTCACAGAACACCTCACTACTCAACAGTGGCTAAAAACATGAGGAAATTCATTATTTACTTGCCCAGAAGTCTGAAGATAGGCAGTGCCAGGATTGGTTTGGCATCTTAATAATGTCTTGAGTGTGGGGTTAGGGAAGCTCTTTGATTCCTTCAACTTTTCCCTCTTGACCACAAGATGGCTGCTGAAGCACCAGGCATCACCTTCCTACATGGTTGCATTTAAAGGCACAAAGTAAGGAAAAGGACAGAGCAGCGAGAGAGAGAAAGAGATCTCTTAGTGTCCTCTTATCAAGAAGAAAAAAAGTCATTTTCCCCTTATATCTTTTCAGTCATCTTCCCCTTATATCTTTTGGCCAAAACTAAATTAGATCACCATCCCTAACTGCAGAGAAAGCTGGGAAGGGGGAGCATCTCATTTTTTCAGCTTGGGGAGTAGGAGGTGGAAGAAGAGGGAGGGAGAAGAGAAAGAACGAGTTGGGATTGGCTGTTGGGTTGCCATCCGGTAGTGTGTGCCATATGGATAACACTTCATACTTGACCAGTGGAGGTTAACCTAAAGTCTGCATTGAGCCTACAAAGGAGATACATATACAATTATTCAGAATGACAGTGCACTTTTGGATTCTCATATCATTGCTAAAGCTGAAATTTCTTGGTATCAAGACAGTGTGGGTAACTCCAACGCACTTTGTTGACTTTGTTCATCATCAGGCTTTATCCCATCTTAAGCTCTCTATATATCACTCAGGAAATATTTTGTAGATGGCTCAGCTTCCTGCTCAGCGCCATAGTTCTGGATGTTTCCCACCCCACACATGGTGTTGTGTATGACCACCACCCCCGCTTCCAAATGGTCTTTGATTCTGTATTTGCCCATTGCGAAAGAAACATCCTGACAGCTATGATGTATTTATAACGTTGTATGGCTGGTTTTACAGTCACTTTGTTACATCAATACTAATCTTTCTCGCTAAGCTGAAAAATCCATCACACCTTGAGTTACAGTGGAAAGCCTCACCTGAATTTTGTGCATTTTGGGTTTTTCAGGGGAGGGACAGGATGGAGGCACGTGACTGCTTAAGAAACTTTTCACAGTGTTACTCTCGTTTCCAAATGGTATGAGTTATTTGAGTTGCTGGAGCAGAGCACTTTCTGCAGGATAGCTGATGTCTCTGAAGACACAGTTTACATTCAATGTGTCCCAAAGAGAGTAGCAAGTACATTTTTCTAACAGTGAAAAAAGAAATTATTTTGCAACTAGCTTCTTAAAGAGTGCACTTGGTTCTAATCTACAGGCATAAAGCTTTCAAGTTACTCAATTATATAAATCTACAATTCTAATCAAAACCGGGTTTATAAAAAATAATTTTTACCTAAATTTGATGAAAAGATTCAAAGTAAGAATGGAATTTTTAAAAAAGTCATTACCAAAAACACTTTTTTTCTTTCTTTCTTTTTTTTTTTTTTTTTTTGAGACACAGTCTCACTCTGTCACCCAAGCTGGAGTGCAGTGGCGCAGTTTCGGCTCACTGCAACCTCCGCCTCCCGGGTTCAAGCGATTCTCATGCCTCAGCCTCCTGAGTAGCTGGGATTACAGGTGTGCGCCACCATGCCTAGCTAATTTTTTGTATTTTTAGTAGAGATGGGGTTTCACCATTCTGGCCAGGCTGGTCTCGAACTCCTGACCTCAGGTGATCTGCCCATCTCAGCCTCCCAAAGTGCTAGGATTACAGGCGTGAGCCACTGCGCCCAACGCAAAAAAAACACTTTCAATTTTAGAGTTTATTAATTTCCGTTGAGAAGAAAATACAATTTTTAATGAATATGAAGAATTTTGAACTGGAAACCAAATATCCATCTGCTTAAGATCCGATTGTCACGAATATGGAAATTCTGTGACCCCTCTAAAACTGCACAGTCCAAGACATGGCAGCCACTAGGCATGTGTGGCTATTTAAATTAATAGAACTTACATAAAATTAAAAATTCAGTTCCTCAGTGACACTAGCCATATTTCAAGTGCTCAGGAGCCTCATGTGGCTATTGGCTACCCTATTGGATGTTGTAGGCATAGAACATTTCCGTTGTCACAGAAAGTTCTGTTGGGCAATGATGCTCTAGATGAGTGGTTCTCAACCAGGAATGACTTTCCCCAGCAGGGGACATTTGGCAATGTCTGGAGACGTTTTTGGAGGTCACGAATGTGGTGGGGGTGTGTGCTACTAGCATCTAGGAATGCTGTTCAACATCCTGCAATGCATAGGGTAGCTTACACAATGAATAATTAATTTTCTGGCTCAAAATGTTCCTAGTACTGAGGTTGAAAAATCCTGCTGTCTGGTGGGGTGGACTTCTGTAGCCCCCAGCTCCTCAGTTCAAGTTTTAAAGCAATTCTCTTTATACAGATGTCAGACAACATGTGTTTTGGATATAATATTGGTGCTAAGTAGGGTTAAACCTGTGATTACGTTCAGAAAAGACGTGTTCTGAGTCCCATGGCCCCCAGTTAGAGGCAAGGGAGGATCCACTGGGCTGCATGGGGAGTCTGGTTGACACTGATGCTGCTGAGGCTGAAGAAATAGGGCAGCCATGGTGTTGTTTCCCTTTATTCTTCTGTCTTCTCCCCTCCTCACTTTCCCTCTCCCTTCCAACTGAGTGGAGCCAGCCATCTAAGTCATGATGTCTTGGGATGGAGTGGATTGGCTTGTACTCCAGGCCAGCTTCATTATTCAGGGCATTTGTGTGAGCAACAGGGGCTGGTACTGACATTCCTGCTTAGCAGCAGTTGGATGCCAATATGGTGTCCAAGGATCAGGTGTCTCAGCCAGAGGGCTGGGTTCAGATCCAGACTCTACTGCTTAGCTGTTGTGTGGCCAAGAGCAGATTATTTAACCTCTCTGAGCCTCAGTCTCCTCATTTTCAAAATGGAAATAATAACAGCCTGCATTTTGCAAGGCAATTGTAAAGATTCAGTGAGGAAATGCATGTAAAGTGACTAGTATAACTGCCGGCATATTTAAGAATAAATGATAGCTTCTATTATTGTTGTTTTTGTTATTGTTTATGTTACTATGGTTACTAGTCCCAAGAAAGGCTGACTGAATTGACCTGGGGTTCATTCTCGCCCAGGAAGAGGAAGTCAAGGCCCTCTTTGCTGGGTTGGCTGGGCTGGAGCCAGGACTAAATGCCAGGCAGGCGGCAGGACCCTGCCCACTCCATCCCAGCTTAAATGTTACTTACTATATTGTTTCTAGCTTGCCTATGGCCTCTGGCATCCACAGGACTCTAAACTCCATTCAGTTATTTTCTTTCCTCCAATGCTAAGTTAGGATGTTCACGTTGGTTCCTCCTAGGTTTCCAGCATCTGCAGAAATTCTACACAAAAGGATTCAGAAAGTGCTGGGGCTGGGAAGTTTGTGTTGGCCTTGTTTCAATGACAAATGCAGCTCTTTCTCCTTCCTACCCTTCCCACTGGCTTTTTTTGTGATCAGTGACCACAAGACTAAGGACTCCACACCAGGCCCTGAGGCCTATTGTGTGAACCAGCTGGCCATTCCCCTAATCTCATAGGTTGGTCCATCCCTGACTGAACCATAACTATGAGGAGCCTGGAGAGGAACTTCTAAGTTTGTATTCGACTTCATGCTGAATTTTTTTTTTTTTTTTTTGAGATGAAGTCTCACTGTGTTGCCCAAGCTGGGGTGCAGTGGCGCAATCTCTGCTCACTGCAAGCTCCGCCTGCCAGGTTCAAGCGATTCTCCTGCCTCAGCCACCCGAGTAGCTGGGATTACAGGTGCGCGCCACTACGCCTGGCTAATTTTTGTATTTTTAGTAGAGACAGGGTTTCACCATGTTGGTCAGGCTGGTCTTGAACTCCTGACCTCGTGATCCACCCGCCTCGGCCTCCCAAAGTGCTGGGATTACAGGCGTGAGCCACGGCGCCTGGCCATGCTGGATTTTTTTAGACCTCCAGTTTAGTTTGCTTTGAGATCATCTTGAGTTCTTTCTGACTGTGGGTCCTGACTTCTTTTTCGAACTCCATTATTAGCAGGAAGAGAGCATGGCTGATGAACTGGTTAATTACATAGGAAACACGAGATCCTACAGATTTTGAATATTAGTTATGAGAGTTAATTGATTTGTGTGTGCTTAGTTGGTTTGCTTTCCCATAAAGGCTAACATATATTGTAGAGTAGGAGAGCTACATATAGAACACTATCTATTTTGGGCTCCTATGTGGCACCTTATGGTTGCAAATGACCCAAAGCCAACTCCAGCTGGCTAAGCAAATAAGGGAATTTAATTGGCTTGTGTAATTGACAAGTCCAAGAGGAGGCTTGTTCTCTGTGAGCATTGTTAGGAATTTGTCTTGCTATTGTGCTCACCTTCTTGCCGCTGTGTCCTGGCCTCTGTTCAGCCAGCTCTTTTTTTGTGGAGGCAAGCCCGATTCATGCATTTAAAAGTTTAGCAAGCCAGCAGAAGGACAGCCTTTCTCTCTCCCAATAGTTCCTATGGAATGCTAGTAGTTGAGTATCATTCTTGGGACATGTCCATCCATCAGCCAATCAGTGTGGCTGGCAGAGCAGAACTCACTGATTGGTCAGACTTGGGTTATGGCTCCACCCTCTGGAACTGAGAGTTGCCTCAGCCTCCTGTGAACCATTAGGACTGAGAGTGGGGAATGGGCGTTTCCCCCAAAGAAAAATCAGGCTAGTGTCATCAGAAAGGGGAGCATGGCTGTTGGGCAGACAAAAACAACAGATACCCACTACCATATTTCTCTTTTCATTGTGCTGGTGACTTGGAGAAAATCTCCTGCCTGGTGTGTCTTAATTTCGCCACCAAAGTCGCTCGCAGGCCCTCGGCCTGATTTTATTTACAGCAGCAGCACACCTCTCTCTTCTTCCCTGCAGTCATGATACCCCGGTCTTTCCCCCAGAGGTTGGAATAAATGGCCTTCTCTGAGCCACAATCAATGGCATTCCATAAGGTGTGACAGAGGAGGCCATCTGGCACTTGTCCCATTGTCGTTTCTCCCTGCCCAGGGAAGAGGCGCATTCCAGGCAGAAGGTCGCAGCTCAGCCAAGTGCTGCTGTCTCTCAGAAGCATCACCCTCAGACTGGGGTCTGCAGCACAGAAACGCCACCAGAGTCAAACACCTGGCAGGATTCCCCCCTTTCCCTTTGTGAAATTTTCCAACAGAACCAGGTTGGTGGAATAATACATAATGAAAATGATTCTTGAATAAAATTATAAGTTTGAGTGTTCTGCACAACACGTTCCCCAATATTGGATGGATTTTTTTTTAAAAGATGCTAGCACTGAGATCACTGGCCCATTTCAATTTTTATTGAAACAAATAAACCCAATAAAAACACTTATGCTGAGAGCTGTAGCGCCACAGTAAAAGAATCACCCTGTATTGAATGTATTGATTTATTTATTTACTGCAACTGGAAAATCGAGTATTGTGTTAATGTATTTTATAAGAATCACATTGCTCGATGAAATGGCTAATTTATTTTAGCGTATACATAAATAGCTAGCAATTTTCTCTGAGACAGGCTAATGAAAATGATGCCATGAAATTGTCTATACGATGAGGAGTGACGGAGACGAGTTATTATTGGGTGAGTGCTAAGACGCACTGAACTGGCCATCATATCTTTGAACTTTTGAACTGCTACTTGTTTCGTGTGATTTATTGATTTTGCTATCTCTCTGTTTAGCTCAACTTTAGTTTTTGCCCAGCAGTGCAGATAAGTAGCATAGGAGATTTAATTTCATGAGTATTTGGGGTTAAAACCTGTCTTTAAAAAGAATGCTAAACATGTTTTAATAAAACATGAGTTGCAGGGGTTTTAGGTTTCTGTACGATATGGATCTGATAAGAACCAAGGCAGTTTAGAGGCCAGCCCAGAGGTTCCAGGCTAGGGAGGAACTCTTTCTGAGCTTTGGAAGTTTCACCAGGGCCACATGCATTTTATTTGCTAGATCAGCCTGGCTTCATTCGTAATTACATGTATCATTTATCCCCCTGCCTGTGCCCTTTTGCTCATGGCACATGTTTTGCCTCGGTGCCTGGTACACAGATGGTTTCTGGGGTTCTCGCAGGCAGCATCACTGTCCCTGTCCTCCCGTCCTTGCACACCGAGGGCTGGCCGCTACCGAAGCACCCTCGTTTTGGCTGATCTCACGGGGAAACTGCTTTCAAGAGCAGCCACGGCTCTCACCTAGGGAATAAAGATATGGAAGCCTGCTCAGCGTCGGGGCCAGGGCTGGCTCGCTGCTGCTCAGCTGCCTCCAGATCAGTTCTCTCTGGTCCCCATCAGCATTGTTACCCTCTTTATCAGCCAGCCCTGACCTTTGAGTGGGATGTTTCACTCACTGCTTGGTGGTGGGGGGTGGTTTTCATACTAAGTGATCATGGCAAGAAAGCAGCCTTACTTTTTATTGTTGTCTTTGGACCTGCAGAACTTTTCTTAAAAATGTAACATCTTGGGAACTCATTCTTGATAATATTTTTTATTTTATTGCCTAATTTCTAAAGGATGATTTGACAACAGTATTTTATGCTTTTTTTTTTTTATTTGTGGGTGGGGGGGGTGGTGGTGGTTGGAGGAGGTGGGAAAGAGCTTTATCATGTAAAAGTAACCATCCTAGAAATTTCAGGTAATAAATTTTCAGGCGCATGAATGGTTAAGACTCTTCACTCAGTCACACAATATGTGAATGAGGAATTTTTATGAAGGTAACGATCTCGTTCTTTAAAAATCTGATTTATTTAGCAGGTACTTCTAAATGACCAAGTAATTTTAACCTTCAGAGAAAGATGGGGAGGGGGTGGGTGGGTAGAGAAGGCTTGTATCTCTGCAAGGGATTGAAAATTCACATCCCTTTTAATGATTAAACTGGCATGGTCTTTATTTGGATGTTAAAAGCCTTTTCTTACGTTGCAAACATTCTCAGCAAATTTACAGTCAGATATTTGGAAACAGCTAACACTTGAAAAAAAAAAAAAGGAGGAGGAGGGCCTGTTTGAACTAGGAAACAAAATTAGTGGGAATGGCTGAAAAGGCAGGACTGACCCCAACACCATTAGCTGGAGAAAAAAAATTCCATTTCATTGCAACTATGTTATTGTTTACTTTACCATACACATCCTAATATGGTTACCTCCCCGTCAGAGGAGGCCAAGCCAGGGGTTGAGAGGCCCCCTCCGGGAGAAAGCTCCTAACTGCTTCTCAGACAATAAGAAACAAACGGTACAACTCCACAAAAGGCTTCCCGGAAAATAAGTGTCAAATAAATCCTACAGAACTCTCGCTTCTGCCACTGAGCTGTGTATATGCAAACCTGTTTTTATGCCATCGCTTCCCCAGGCTGAGCTGCGTTTGTTTGGAAATGTAAGCCACTGCCTTTTCTTTTTTTCTTTTTTCCCCTTTTTTCCCCCCTCACTTCATCTGAGGGCTCTGGATTAATTCCTTGAGACATATCTTTGCATACATACCTCATGAGTTATGTTTCCTGGAGCCTTTTACTAGGAACATTAAGGTAAGAATGTTGATTTAGCCTGGGACCTTTGTCACTCAAACTAATGCTCATCAGTGATATAGACATTGTAAAGAAATATTGCGGAGGTCTTTTGTGGTCCCCCTCCCAAACAGAGAGGTGCACTGCTTTTAATTGTCATGCATGGATTCAGAAAAAAAAAGCCACCAGTTGTGGATGAGATGTAGCAGAGGTGTGTACTCACTGGTGTGGTGTAAACACTGCTGAAAACACCCCCGATCTGTGGCAGCCACAACAGTTTCATTAGAAGCCTTTTTCTGCTGTTTCTTCCAATTCTTCTCTACTTGGGCGTATTTCTTTTTCTTTTTCTTCTTTTTTTTTTTTTTTTTTTTTTCCCTTTTTCAACTCTCCTGATCTTTTCCAAATCCTCATGGTCTTGAGGCTTGCCTGTTATTATCTGCAACTCCAGAACAAAGGTAGGTTGCTCAACTCTGTGCTTCGGGGGGAGGGCCAAGTTATTTTGGGAGGGATGTCTTCCTAATGCATGAGTGGCTGACCTAAAAGAGGGGGGAGAGATCATGCTTGGAGCCGAGGGATGAGAGCGCACGCACTGTGGCAGCTTTTATGTAGTGGAGTTTATTTTTATGCAACTTAAAGTAGCGGCAGCATCTTTAATAGAATGGACTCGTTAGGTTTGGATAATCCACACTGGTGTAACACTGATGTGTACATTTTATTACCAAACTGGGGTTTCAGACATTTGGGGATGCTTGAATTTATGGCAGCAGCTAAGATTCCCTGATGAGGGACTGTACTGAGTTTATAAAAATTAAATAACAGATTTAGGACTTTTTTCTTTTCTTTTAAATTTTAACGTGAAGGTGTGTTTGGGTGACTGGCATATGTACTTTTTCTTTTCCCCTTTGGTCTAATTGCTTTAATTCCTTGGACACCTTCACTTATTTCTCAATTATTTTCTTCTCTAATTTTGTGTAATCTGGTGCTCTGTTGGAGCCAAGGTGGAGGTTTACTGTTTTTAACTAATGGTGCCTTGCTGGGTGGCAATACAATAGAAAGAGTAGGGACCACAAGAAATTCATCTCCACCTGAAAAGGGGACTGGAATAGAGTGGTGCAGCTTCATAATTGAAAACAAGAGCAAATTAAGCCTTGGTGAGGGATATTACAGGCTATTAATCATAATAAATATGTTTGGCAACGATGTATTTTCTTTCTATAGTTTTCAGTTAAAAAAATCAAAGTTGGTGATTAAAAGAGGGAATAGTTCTTTGGCTTATAGATGCTGGGACGTACTTGTTCATTAGTTCGAACCACATTAAAAGTGAGCAGTTTGTTCCAGAATCAAGTATGTCATTCCCAAGCAGATTTGAATACATCCCCGTCCAAATGCAATCTCGGGTTCATGCCACAGTGCTTGGCTTTTTCTGAACATCTCAGCTTCAGCACGGAACTCGAATGCTAAGAATTTTATTTTACGTTATGACTGTGCTCGCTCATTCCTGTTGGTTTCTTGGCTGCAGATCATCTCTGTGCATGCACTGTAGCCCTGTCAAGGTGAAGCTCTTTGAAAAATAGAAATTCAATGTATTTAACCAAAATGAGCTTGAGCAGCCCCAAAGTTTATATCTTAGAAAGCTGCTAATTATGCCTGTCAAAAAACACATCTGAGTGGAAGGTTCTGAGTCCAAACAGGATCGAGTACTGCTTTAGAAATATAACTGTAGTCTGTGCTTTTAGAGAGGTTTATTTTTACTTTGGGGCCATGGAGGGGGTGATTGGAATTAGTAGCCTTTAATTAGACGGGGAGATATTCAAATTTTACAGGGATTTATGTTAGAACATGGAATGGCGGGTGGCTCTTTCCTCATTATGAATCCTCCCTGCACATAATGAGGTTCATCATTAGTTGATGGAGTGAATTTGCCCTAGCTCTACCTTGAAAGGCACATAATTTACATACTACTTCAGAGCCTAAGCTTTAATGGATTCCTCGATGAATAAAATGAAAAGCTACTTTCTTTAAATTTTTGAACACTGTTTAGATAATACGATTTTAATAAGACATTCAATTTGCTTGTTAAGTATATTTGAAAGTGCTTTTTTTTTTTTTCCTTTTTGGGCAAAATATATTTTGGCTTGCCATGCTGTGTATCACAGCGATGTACCCTCACAGTTGTCTCAGAGGACATATGGGGTACGTTGTTAAGAAATGGGAGAATCTTAGGCGGAAAGCTTTTTCACATGTGAGCCTCCAGATTATTGACAAATCTTTTTGTATAGAAACTCTTCTGACATTAAATGGTTATAACAAAAAGGTTTGGAAACAAGCTTATTATTAGTGTCTGGTTTCACATATATGAAATTTGTGTGCATGCTGATTACAGCCAAAATTGACAGAATAGCTAGTTGTACCTCCTGATGTATTTTAATGATGGAAGAGCAAACTTCCCTAGTGCAGCTGTGTGTTTCAAACTGCTGTGCAGCTATGATTCGATGAGGAGAAATTGAGTTGGAGGCTGTCTAATATGTTATCAGAGCATCAGCTTAGGAGCGTTCTGGTCTACGCCATAGGTGCAGCAAGTTTTCTGTCACTCTTCCCTCTTTGGGCTGGAATGAGGAAAAAATTCAGCTTTGACTCAGCACGATTTGAACATGAATGTCTTTTAAATGAGTATGGGGGGTTAGTAATAGCATGTTACTGAACATGTCCTTTGCTTGTTCGAGACAGGTCACCCCTGCATTGTTATCATTGCTGCAAGTAGAAGCAGGTTTCTGATGGTTTGTCACTTTCAAGAGCAGGGAAGGTGTCTAAATATAAGCGAAGCCTTGTTTTGATAGAATGTTTTATTACCTGAAAATGATCAGCATATATTAACATTAATAGAATAGTCCATGTCATTCTTTTTTTGGGCAATTTACCTCTGCTACAGACCTGTCTGCTTAAAAAAAAATCTTCCTCTCTTCTAAAACATATATTTGTTTAGAGAGTTTTCACTGAAGTGTACATGACAATTACAGCTGTTCATTAACAAAATTGGGTATTTGTTTTAAACTTTAACCAATCACTTTGATATGCTAATTATGGTGTAATTTAATTTGAGCCCTGTAATGATGATGCCGTTATTATGGACATAAATGATGCAGTTAAGCTGAGAGTAATCTCATTTGCATACTGTACATGCCAGTAAATTAAGCCCTTTCTTCGACTGCTTCAGCTTTAATTTTCCACTTCTTTTCACACAGCTCCTTTTCAGCCCCTCTCTTATAAGCCCACTTTGTAATAGTCCTGATGACTGTTTGATGTGAAGAGTTTCGGCACCACAATAATGCACGACAGAAGATGTAACATTTAAAGGATTCATTATCTTGCTGAGTGTTCCTTTAAGAAAGAAGGATTAGAGGGTGGAGGGGAGACTGGAGTGTCCTTTCCATGGGATATGACAGGGCCCCCTGTTAAAGTAATTTGAGATGCCAAATGCTCTCCACTCACCCCCAAGTCAGACTTGGGACCTGTTATTTAAAATGATAGCTTTTTTCCCCACTGTTCTGTAGTTTATGGTCACAAATTGTGTTGCTTTCAGCAGCAGTGAATTTCCTGTGCTCCCTTATGGTAATTGGAGGTAAAAGTTTTTTTTTGTTTTTTTGAAATGGAATCTCACACTGTTGCCTGGGCTAGAGTGCAGTGGTGGGATCTTGTTGACTCACTGCAAGCTCCACCTCCTGGGTTCAAGCTAGTCTCCTGCCTCAGCCTCCCGAGTAGCTGGGATTACAGGCACCCGCCACCATGCCTGGCTAATTTTTTGTATTTTTAGTAGAGATGGGGTTTCACTATGTTGGCCAGGCTGGTCTCGAACTCCTGACCTTGTGATCCACCCGCCTAAGCCTCCCAAAGTGCTGGGATTACAGGCGTGAACCACCGCGCCCAGCGAAGGTAAAAGTTTAATTTAGCTTGACTGTTACGATTCTTCAAATCTGGGCCTTCATAGATGAGATTATAATTTTAAACAATTCTGGCCAGGCGCGGTGGCTCACGCCTGTAATCCCAGTACTTTGGGAGGCCAGGGCGGGCAGATCATGAGGTCAGGAGATCGAGACCATCCTGGCTAACACGGTGAAACCCTGTCTCTACTAAAAATACAAAAACAAAGTTAGCCGGGCGTGGTGGCACGCGCCTGTAATCCCAGCTACTCAGGACATGAGGCAGGAGAATGGCATGAACCCCGGAGGTGGAGGTTGCAGTGAGCCGAGATCGCACCACTACACTCTAGCCTGGGTGACAGAGCGAGACTCCGTCTAAAAAAAAAATAAAAAAACACAATTCTGAGATATGACTGAATGACATTTTCAAAAGGAACTTCTTTTTTCCCCCCCATTCTGCCTGGATTATCCAAAAACCACCCGTTTCATCCACTTCTGTAAGAATGGAAACGCTTTGCACATAGATGCTCTTCCATTTGTAGGCCCATCGCTGCTACCCTGCTTGAGCCAGGAGACCAGCCATGTGCCTTTTCGTGGCCTTTGGCCAGTACACTGCCCTTCCATTCAAACCAAAGAATGCAAAGAGCATCACTAAACGCTTCTACATCATGAACGGATTCTCTCCATGGCTCTCGCCGAAGCCAGTGGGAGTTGAGTGGGTGTAACTGAGGATTGAATTTAGCAATGTGTTTTTAAAAGGGTCATAGGCCTAAAAATAGTTCAAGCAGTTTGACTCTGCTGCAGGCTACTTCCTTAGCAAATGGAAAAAAGTATTAAAATAAAATAGAAATCGGCTGCGTCCATTCTCCTTTCTTGGGACAGTGAAAGTCTTGTACTTCCTTTCGAAGCCCCCCAGTTCTCCATCCCTTGACCCAAAGTTCTTCCTCGTTGATTGTCAACCCTGCCCCCAGCAGTTCTATGATAGGAGGCTGCCTTTTCTAATATTTTGACTGGCAGAAATTTCCTGGTATTGCCATGGCAAATTGTACATAGGGCTCACTCAGCCTGGTAGCAGTGGCAACTGGAATATGGAATTTCGTCCAACTTTGGAAATCTCAGGGGAGATGAATGTCTCCCAGTTGTGTTTGAGTTAAGCAAAGGCTGTCACACTTGACACAATGTCAGACTGTTTTAAAGCAAAGTGTAACACTTAAAAAGCATTAATTTTTTTTCTGCTTTTTCATACTTTCAAAAATACCATGGGCTTCAAAGTGTGTGTAAAAAACTTGTAGAAATACTTGTACTATGGCTATAATTCCATATCCAATATTATACTTTTTTGAAATGTGGAGCTTTTTGGTTTTCTTTTTGTTTGTTTGTTTGTTTGTTTTTGTTTTTGAGAAGGAGTCTTGCTCTGTTGCCCAGGCTGGAATGCAGTGGCGTGATCTCGGCTCACTGCAACCTCTGCCTCCCAGGTTCAAGCAATTCTCCTGCCTCAGCCTCCTCAGTAGCTGGGATTACAGGCGTGCGCCACCACACCCGGCTAATTTTTTGTATTTTTAGTAGAGACGGGGTTTCACCATCTTGGTCAGGCTGGTTCTCGATCTCCTGACCTCGTGATCTGCCCACCTTGGCCTCCCAAAATGCTGGGATTACAGGCATGAGCCACCGTGCCTGGCCAGCTTTTTGGTTTTCAATATAATTGAGGGAGACAGGGGAGAGGAGAAATGATTTTATATAATAGTGTGGAAATTTTTAATTTTTATCCCATCATGTAGACTGGATTTTCTCAGTTCAGACCAAGCTCGTATGCAATCACATATTCCCACTGTGAAATTTCCTACTTCTAGGAAGGTGGGAAAACAGAGAGCATAAGCTCTCTGAAGGCAAGGAATGTTTATCTGAATTCCCAGCACTTACCCTAATGCCTTGCACGTAAGTAGGTATTGAAGAAATATTTCCTGATTGAAATGGACTTCCTTATTCCTGAAGACTTTTGAGGAAATAAGAAAGAAATCAAATGAGAAAATACAGAAGAAAATGCTCTCTAAAGTGTAAAGCTGTTAAATATACACGATGATGTTGAGATTGTAAACCTCTTCAGCCTCCTCTTCCCTGGTCCCTCCCTTGTGTGGGGGAGCCACTCGTAAGTGCTTGCAGGTGGACAGGAGCAATCCTAGATGGGAAGCCACCTCAGCCCCGATTATTTATGAATGCCTGTAACGGTAATAGTCACTCTTAGTTACTGAGCTACAGCTATGGTCTAGAACTGTTCTGAACGCTTGTCATACTTAATGCCATAGAATCTTACCAATAGCTTTTCAGGATAGGTGCTGTTATTCTAATCTTTTCCATGTGGCAACTGTGATGCAGACATTGTCCCAGGTCAGACAGCTGTTAGGTCTGGAACCAAGACAAGTATTCCTTCAGGAAAACCCCAGAGTCCTCACTCCTGGCCATTGCACTTGAGTCTTGCCTTTCCTTGTAGACACACACACACACACACACACACACACCCCCCTTTAGAGGCATGCTTATACTTTGTACATTCATTTATTGAACGGCAGTAGTGTTCCAGGTAGCAGCCTAGGCACTTTACATACTCTGTTTTCATAGAGGCCTGGCAAGGTAACTGTAATTTGTCCCTACTTACTAATGAGGAAACAGACATTCACTCGGATTGAATAACTTGCTTATGCAGGTAGAAAGTGACCAAGCTGAGCTTTGAAGCCCTGCTTGTCTGCCTGCAAAGCCCTTGTTCACTGAATCACCACTGCATGGTCCCCGCTAATCTATATGTAGCCTGCAAGTGTTTTGTGCTCTTAAATTAGTTAACTTACTGTTTAATTGATTTATTAATTTCATATATTTTGAGTGCCTATGGGATGAAAAGCCTTTCATAGTTACCTTATATTTTGGAGAGTTGGACTAAATGTGCACCTTAAGTAACTGAGAATCTCCTAATTTCTCAGTCTTTTAGTATAACATCAGTTCCTGGCAGGGAGCCACCTTCTCTTCCTTCTCCCCTTCCCCCTCTAGACACACAAATGAGACTGTTGTTAAATTATCCTTTTTCCTGGGGGAGGAGAATGCTGTGCTGTCTCCTTCCCTTTGATTGAAGCCTTCCTTACTGTTATCTTGACAGTTGACAGAATGAGTATCAGCTGTGGAACTTATAGATATGTGGGTCCATATGTGTTTATACGTATCCCCATGTACACGTATGGATTCACTGCTTGCACTTTGATTTATACACACTTTCATTATACACACTTCCATTTATACACATGTAGAGAAAGCAGTGGGAACATTTCAGGGAAACTCTGTGCTTCCTGATACTCCTTTCCTAGCACCGTTCCTTGGCTCCATAGCTCTGCAATCCCAATGCAAGCATGGGAAGCGATGACAGTGTGTAAAGTGTCAGTTTCCCTTACCACACAGAAACTCTTCCAGGCCAGGATCTTGAAATGCTTCTAGTCCTGCACTGTCTCCTATGGTAGCTACCAGCCAGATGTGGCTCTTGAGCCCTGGAGGTGTGGCTAGCCCCAATCAAGATAGGCCATATGTATAAAATATATGCTGGCATCCAAAGACTTAGTAGAAAAAAAGAAGAAAGAAGGTTAACTATCTCATTCATCTTTTATATTAGTTGCATGTTGAAATTAAAATATTTTGGATATATTAAGTAAAATCCAATTTTTTTTTTTTTTTTGAGATGGAGTCTTGCTCTGTCGCCCAGGCTGGAGTGCAGTGGCACAATCTCAGTTCACTGCAACTTCTGCCTCCTGGGATCAAGTGATTCTCCTGTCTCAGCCTCCCGAGTAGCTGGGATTACAGGCGTGCACCACCACGTCCAGCTAATTTTTGTATTTTTAGTAGAGACGGGTTTTCACCATGTTGGTCAGGCTGGTCTCAAACTCCTGACCTCGAGATTTGCCCGCCTTGGCCTCCCAAAGTGCTGGGATTACAGACGTGAGCCACCGCACCTGGCCCAGTTGTATTTTTAAAACCAATTTCACTACTTCTTTTTTATTTTTCTTTTCTTTTTCTTTTTCTTTTTTCCTTAAGACAGGATTTCACTGTGTCACTCAGGCTGGAGTGCAGTGGCAGGATTATGACTCATTGCAGCCTCAGCCACCTGGGCTCAAACTATCCTCCCACCTCAGCCTCCTGAGTAGCTGGGACTGTGGAAAGCACCATCACACCCAGCTAATGATTTTTATTGTCTTTTGTAGAGATAAGGTCTCCCGATGTTGCCCAGGCTGGTCTCCAGCTTCTGGGCTCAAGCCATCCTCCTGCCTTGGCCTCCCAAAATGTTGGGATTACAGGTGTGAGCCACTACACCCAGCTGTTTTTGCTTGTTTATATGTGGCTACTAGAAATTTTAAAATTACACATGTGGCTTGCCTCTGTGGCTCTCATTATATGTCTGTGCAACAATGAAGCTCTAGAATCTACATGGTAGCTCTGTAGACAGGATGACTGGTAGATCGTGGGTGCTGGAGGGTGGTGACTCAAAGATTTATCCCAAAAGTCAATCGAGAACTGCAATGAAAGCATGCTACAGGGAACTTGGCCCATAGCAGAGGCTCAGGAAACACTTGGGGATGCAGTCACATACAGCAAATATTTCTACATGGGAGACACCAAAGAGGTAATCCCTTCCATTGTTTCAACATCCTGCCCTTCCTAATCAAATTGAGAATATAGCACCTACCCCACTATTTTAGAGAACTTGGTTTTGCAAAATGTTTCTATTCTGTACCCAGCTTGTGACCTTGATGCCAGCAAATATTGGCTCATCTGCTATGATGATTCCATGAGCATAGGTCAGCAGAGAGGAGAGAATGGGATTCCTTGAATGTTCCTAGGTGATTCTCTTATCCTGGGCTTTGATTATTTGCAAGAATTGTTACATGGGGTCCTGGAGCCACAGGCTCTTACTGGGGCATTTGCCTTAGGTAAATAGATGCATTTGTCTCCTTGATACTCTCCTAATATATGTTCTTTACCTAGTACAGAATTTACCTTACAGTATTGTGTAAGTATAGTTTCTTAAAGAGAGAAGCATTAGCCGGGTGTGGTGGTCCACACCTGTAATCCCAGCACTTTGGGAGGCTGAGGCGGGTGGATCATGAGGTCAGGAAATAGAGACCATCCTGGCTAACACGGTGAAACCCCATCTCTACTAAAAATGCAAAAAATTAGCCAGGCGTGGTGGCACGCACCTTTAGTCCCAACTACTTAGGCGGCTGAGGCAGGAGAATCGCTTGAACCTGGGAGGTGGAGGTTGCAGTGAGCTGAGATTGCACCACTGCACTCCAGCCTGGGCAACAGAGTGAGACTCCATCTCAAGAAAAAAAAAAGAGAGAAACATTCTATGAATGTACATCACTTAACAAATACTGATTTTGTACCTGCCTTATTAGGCATGGCGGGCTTCCTGCCTTCAGGAAGCTTGTTGACTACATAAAGGCAGGTAAGAAATGTCAGCTTCAACCGGAGATGTCAAGATTCAGTGGTTGCCCAATCAGAGCAATGTTGTTTGGCTTATAAAAAGAGTCTTTAATTTTTTTCTAGAGGTTTCATAATTGGTGTTCATTAAAGATCCACATCTTTCCTACGTTCTGTTTACTGTATAGATGATCTAGGGAAAGCATAATTTTAATTGTAAATTTTCAGTAACCCCAACCCCTACAGAAAAGTGAGTTATACACCAAAAAGTTTTCCCCTAAACATCCATGCCAGTCCTTAAAATCCAAGGGGACTTAGGTCTACAGTCTCTTTGCTAAGATTTTTTTTTTTTTCCCGTCAGAATAAATGGAAGCCTTCACTGGAATGAGCACATGGAAATTATAGCTGTCACGTCGTCCATTAAAAGCAGACATTCAAGTGGGATATTATCTCACTTTACTTTTTGGTCCTTCAGAAGTCAAGGGACAGGGTGTTAGATGTGAGATGACCATAAGAAGACTGGGTCCTGGCAAAGATCAGTACCCAGCATGAAATGCGCCCACTTACTTGTTAAGTGCTTAAAATTTTCACCCTTCTTCCTGCCCTGTTCTGCCCTGAAGCTGCAGATTCATTAGTATCAATTGGTTTTCAGGGTGTTTCTATCTCTGGGCCACTGGGTCCTGGATATGATTACTGCCTGATATTTTCCATACAGTGCTTCCATTTTCAATCATCTTATCCACAGTTGGCCTAATGTCACTCTTTGAACCTTCACAGAGGAATAATGTAAATGTTAGCTTTTGTCCTGTGCATAACTAGGGAGGAAAATGCCTTAGACTCATCTACACTAAACATTTCTTTGCAGACACCTCAGAGAGGACAGCCTCCATCTCTGCCCACAGCACACCCATTTTCTGAACAAAATCAAAGAGTTGTTCTTGGGGATGTCCTTGGGGTGACAAAACTTTCTGTAGGCGGTGCAACTTGTGCTTCCAAGGATTTGAAGAGCATCCTCGCCTCCCCCCACTCACCCATATGTTATTGTCAGTTCTTTCGCAAGGGTGAAGGCAGAGGACATGTTTTGGAAGGACAGTCTTTGGTACTCTTGGCTTGTCCATTTTGTCGGGTGATCTCCAATGGTGGAGGATGAGTGTGTTGATTGGATTAATTTGAAGTTGGAATATAATAAATGGTTAGTGTCCTTTTACTCTGTTGTGTTTTGAAGTGTTTGTCCCTGACAGCCATTTGGCAAATAATCTGGTTGTCCAAAAAGATTTTTGGTTTTTTTGATTTAATGCTTTAAGCTTTTCTTATTTTTTTTTTTTACTTATAATATTAAACGCGTAAAAGCGATTTTAATGACTTGTCATTGAAGGTATACCCTTCTGCCTCCGTCTCCCCAAATGGGCACGCAAGAAACATCACTGCTGAACAGTCTGGAAGTAAGTTTGCACCACCAAAGGTCAGTATGGGTTGTATAAAAGCCAGGACTGGAAGCAGCCCTGCCACCCCAGATAATAACATCAATTCCAGAAAACATTGAGAATACAAACCCTCGAAGAAAGAGCAAAATTTCTCTGTCATGTAATGATGTTTGATTTGGGCT
Organism: Pongo pygmaeus; assembly: GCF_028885625.2. Taxonomy (NCBI): domain Eukaryota; kingdom Metazoa; phylum Chordata; class Mammalia; order Primates; family Hominidae; genus Pongo; species Pongo pygmaeus. Next base: position 82,186,289 of record NC_085930.1, read on the forward strand.
AAAAGGAATGTCAATTTTACCAAGGTCTTAAGTTCTCTTTTTGATTCCACTTTTATGCATTTTAAAAAGTTTTCTTAGCTGTCTTCCTTGTTTTCCAAAAATATGCAAGTCCTGATCCTCTTTTGTCCTTCTTGGGGTCCCCAGGAATCAGAGAATACAATGTATAAAACTATAGCACCAGCTGGGGGGAGGTGCGAGGCCGAGGCCGTCAGATCATCTGAGGTCAGGAGTTCGAGACCAGCCTGGCCAACATGGTGAAACCCTGTCTCCACTAAAAATACAAAAAAAAAAAGAGTCAAGCATGGTCGTGGGCATTTGTAATCCCAGCTACTCCGGAGGCTGAGGTGAGAGAATCTTTTGAACCCCGGAGGCGGCGGTTGCAGTGAGCTGAGATCGCACCATTGCACTCCAGCCTGGGTGACAAGAGTGAAACTCCATCTCAAAAAAAAACAAAAACAAACAAAAAAACTATAGCACCTGCTTTAACCTTCCTTTCAATCATGGTAAGCTGTGGATTTACAGAAGCTCAGCTCCTGCTCCCTCAGTTTTTTATGAGTTGGATCACAGATCTTTCTTGATACAAAGTGGAAACCATTTCCCTTCCCTCCCCTCCCCTCCCCTCCCGTCCCCTCCCCTCCCCTCCTCTCCCCTCCCCTCCCCTCCCCTCCTCTCCCCTCCCCTCCCATGCCTTCCCTCCCCTTCTCTCTCTTTCTTACCTTTCTGTTTCTTTCGCTTTCTCTCTTTCTGTCTTTTCTTTTCTTTCTTTGGGGAGATAGGTTCTCACTCTGTCGCCTAGGCTGGAGTGCAGTTGTGCAATCATAGCTCACTGCAGCCCCAACCTCCTGGGTTCAAGTGATCCTCCCGCCTCAGCCTCTGGAGTAGCTGGGACTAGAGGCACATGTCATCACACCTAGCTTATGTTTGTATTATTATTATTATTATTAGTAGTAGTAGTAGTAGTAGTAGTAGTAGTATTGTAGAGAACCACTGCACCTGGTCCCCATTTTTCTTGCTTTTTTTTGAGACAGAGTTTTGCTCTGTGGCGCGATCTCAGCTCATTGTAACTTCCATTGCCAGGGCTCAAGAGATCTTCCCTCTTCATCCCAAGTAGCTGAGACTACAAGTGTGCATCACTGCAACTGGCTAAATTTTTTGTATTTTTGGTAGACACAGGGTTTTACCTTGTTGCCCAGACTGGTCTCGAACTCCTGAACTCAAGGGATCCTCCCACCTCCACCTCCCAAAGTGTTGGGATTACAGGCATGAGCCACCACACCCAGCCCTGACCCTATCTTCTTTTTGTTTTTTTTTTTTTTTTGGAGTTTCTATTCTCTGTTTCGTTTTTTGAGTTCTATGGATGTGAATAAGCTTCCTGCCGTAAAGAAGACATCATTATTTATTTCTATAGCATTTGTGTACTACCATGGAGATGACTTGGAGCATCAGTTGAGGGGTCCTGTGGAGTGATAGCTAGCAGATGGATAGAATAACTATTATTAGTGCTGCTTCTCCCCTCTGCCAGTTCTCATAGCAGACATTGCTAATTGAACACAGTACTTTTTCTCAGCAAGCCTGTGGCCTATGAATCTTCCTCTCAAGGAGTGCCAGCCACTGATAATCTATAGCGCTTGACTGAAATGTATTTCCACTCCCTTCTCTAATTGTTTTGATTTACTACATGTGAAATTGGCTGATGGGATATTATTAATAAATAGTGGCACATCTTTTATTTTGATACTATCAGATTCTTTTTATATTATCTCAGTTTGCTAAGCCATCTAGCCCCTTCCAAATTAGCTTTTTAAACACATGCTCTTTCTTCAGATGTGACCTGACAAGAGAGACAGACAACCCCCAGAAATCCCTTTCAGGTGATGATGCTGAAATAGGCCAAGTACCAGTTCTCCTTTGAGCTGTATAACTCTTTCTTAGGTACATAATTCTTTGCACATGCAATTGAAGGATCGCCCAGGAAATGGATGTGGCCTTCATCCAGGAGATAACGTTGAAGTATGAACTCTTTGCCCTTTGGCAAATTGCCTGTTCCCCTCATTCTAAATTTCTAGGAATCTAGGTCCTGACACCCTACATTCTTTGATATCTCCATAGACCATAATCTAGTTGAATCTACCAGAATTATTTATGCACCATAATGAAAAAGAAAAATAGAGAGGCTTTTTCTATTCACTCATCTTTCATCGTTATTTTAACTTATATTTCCCTGGAACTTTTCTGTCTTAACTATAAAGTTTAAAAATGTTGCCTGATAAACAGTGCTTGTAGTCCATTTACGTTTTTTGCCTAATGCATGAAGAGAAATTTGAAGTGTCCAGAATTCATAGTTTCTCCAAAATAACCACTGAGTCAACAAGTTGGTGTTGTGTATTTTTCCCCACTTTGGACATTTATAATAAATTATAATAATTCTCTCTTGAAAGATTAGAAAATCTCTCCTATTTTTTTCCTGTAAGGTAGCTGTAGGTGGATTTGTTCTGTCTTATTTGTAGCATCAGAAGTCATGTTTTTTGATTCATTGTATTTATAAGGTAAAAAGGAGAATCAGTTCACTTTGTTTCATTTGAATGCAAAACAAGAAGGAAGCATGTTTGCAGGTGCTATCATGTCTAAACATCACTGTGCTTATGTTTAGTTATTTTTTGAGTTTGAAAGCCTACATCTTCATCTTTCCTTGTCAGGATGTATAAAATTGATTCATGGTTCATTTAAGTAAAGAAGCTATTTTAAACCAAATTGTCCTCATTGAAAGAAAAGGGGACTCTTGCTGTCAGCTGCAGAAACATGATTTTTCACCAAAATGATCTGTTACTTAACAAAAAAAGTAGATTTGCAAACTTGCTTTTTTCCCCTTCTTATGATTAAAGAGTGGAGGGAAAAACAAGTATCTGGATAGTCAGACTCTACTGGAATTTTTTCCCGTTCTCTGGCAAGCCTGCCTTACTTGTAGGTGTATCTCAAATGGAACAGAATGTGTGAAAGCCATTTAAATGATTATTTGATAACTTAATAAAGGAAAATGCTTCAAGCCACCACCCCCCTCCTACAGTTGATAAGTGATGCCACCTACTGTGAAAATATTTTACAAAACACTTTCGTTTTGGAATCAGTATCAAATAGTAATTTTAAAATAAAACATGTGTAGAGTTTTCTCTTGGCTCTTCCCAGTTTTGAGAATTCACAGTGAGCCCTGTACTCTTGAGTTTATGCACCCACCTTTCTTTCTTCCCCAAGAGTATTACTTTACTCACAGGTTTGGCTTAGCAGACTTTAGATGTTGGTTTTTAGCTAGGGATTAACTACTAATATATTTGTGCTTAATTATTCTTTTTTGGATGGTAGTTGCACTTTGTACTTCAAAATACTATCTGTTTACTGTCATAGGTAAAGGAGATGCATTTTCCCCCTCCTGTTCCTTTGTTTCGGGGTAGGGGAGGGTTTTAAAGACTTTAATCATTCATGGGCATTGAACACACAGTACTACCTCTGAGGGCAGTTTTGTCTGCCCAAGGCATTCTGCTATGTAAGTAGAGGCTTCTTGGCACCAGAAGTCAGGAGCACCACATGCACTTAGAATTTCACTGCATTCATTCTATGAGAAATTGATTCAAAGAACAGCAGTTTTTAAAGAAAGTGATCCGTTTGAAAAGCTGCACAGTTTGCTTGGCATCTCTGAACACTTCACAGCTGCACAGTGACACTCTTGTAAGCCTGCGGACTTTGCAAGGTTTTGTTTTGTCTTTTTCTCCTTTATCCCCCACCCACCCCTCCCCAGTGGTGTCTGCTTTGGCTGCTGGTATCTTTTCCTGCAGCCCTGCTGTTTGGCACACCTTGTAGAACTTGAGGCTGCCTTAGGAGCTCTAATTGTGAGTAGCAAGTTTGCAGGGAGTCCTGGAGGTTGCAGCGCCACCGAGATGATCTGAGCTTGACAGAAGTGGCACAATTATCCCTAAGTCCTTGATGAAGCAGTAACCCTTAAGGAGGATACTCAAGTGGCCGTGGAGCTTTCCAGAACTGAACAGAATGGGCTCCTCTGTCAGTGCAGATTAGCTCTTGTTGTTGTTGTTTACTAGACAGTGGGTACCTTAATGAGATGGTGTGGAGAACCCATTGCAGCTGATCCAACTTCCGGCGTTTATTTTATTTTTTTAAATTTCAAAGCTCCATTCTTGACATTGACTAGAAAACAGCTGAAAGAAAGAGACATGGCCCATTTGCATATTCTACAAGGATAGTGTGGAGCCTGTATGATGAAATCTGAATAAATACGTGGATTTTGAGAACCCTTTTTTTTCCCTGACAGTATTCAACATTAAGTATATACTTAAGCAGTAATGACTCTGAAGCTATGCTTTGCATTCATGAACACACTCCATAGGGTTACGCTTCAAGCACTAGGTGAAGCCAAGATTTTCTGAATTATGTTTCATTGGGGAATTTTTACCTTTTTTTCCTGTTTATGACAGTCATTTCATCTGGTTTTATAATGAGGTCAGGAACAGGTGAATGTAAAATAATACTAGTAAGCGGAGTGATTTCTGTGTTAATGATTAGGCTATTTTTTAAATTAAAAAGTTCTGGTATTTGAAACATGCTCAGTACTTTAAGTACACTTACTAGTAATTAATCAGAATGAAAGATCTTAATGTTCTCTGATTATGTACAATCATTATAGCTACCTGTCTGCAAGAAGTCAGGAGAAACTGGTATCTTGGCTAAAACTGGGGGAAAAACTGGTGTCGTCTTTGCTTATTTTTCCCATTCTCCCAGTAAATACAAAGCATTAGCACTTGCATAATATAGGGGTGTACTTAACTCCTTCCTCCTAAAAGGCCAACTTTCCCCCTTTATATAATACAGGTCTGCTCATTAAACCAATAACCTTTAAAAAATGAGACATCAAAAAGAAAAAAAAAAACAACCAACAGTAAAAGCATTTTACTAGGAAACCCTCTTAGAGCACATTTTAAACATCTTTTGTGTTTCCACATATCAAGCTACTTTATGGACTTTTGCTGTGGCATTGCCCTTCAACGAGAAAGCTTTTTCCATTTTGTACCATAAAGAATATTATTTTTCTGCCAGCCAATTTTCTCTGTTAGTCACTAATTGGCTACATAAATCTCGGGTGTTGAGAATGAGGAATGTTTCAGTGTCATAGAGTGTAATCTTCACCCTTATTTACCAATTCATTAAGATTCATTGATGCAGGATCGGTGAGAGGAAATGACAACATAAATCAGACCTCCAACATAATGACCCTAATCAGTTGGGAATTGCTGGAAATGTCATGATGAACTATGTCCTTGTGTTAGTGCCACTGTACATTGTCATTGCGCTGCTTTATGAGTGGGACGCATCTTCCTGACACTGACTGTATTTAACGAAAAAAGAGTTGTTAAAAACCTGATTCCATTAAAGCTATGAGATCCATACAAGGTCCTGTGGTGTTTAGCCTTGTGCCCTTTACCTTCATTGTAACTGCTTAATGGAGCTGCAGTTTAATGCACATTTAGAGTACACCTGAGTAAAAACTCCACAGGAAAAAAAAAAAAAAAAAGCAGGTTGATTTATGGCTTGTCATGTCTTTATTTAACCCAATAATTTCGGTGTGTATAGAGAATTGAAGATAGTAAGTTCTCCACTTAGGTACCAAATCTCTTGTCACTAAACTGAGGAAACATCCCAGTGACCTAGAACTCCCTAAATATCCTCTCTTTCCGTGACGTGTTGGATTCAAACCTCAGTCTCCACAGGTTTGCTGATGGTAACTGCTGGTCATTCCTAGAATAATGTGTCAATTCAAAATTAGCAATAGAATTTGACAGGGGCTTCTGCAAAGAGGTTTCTGGACACCCCCCCCACCCCACCCACCCCACCATGATATTGATTTGATTCCACCACATTCTTGGAATTGGTTACTGGAAGATCGGGAGTTGCATAGCTCATACACATTCTTCGATTTAATATAGTTATTCATTTAGCTGTAATGAATTAATTTGGCGACAGTTTTGGACTAGCCCAGAAGGCAATCCTCCTTCCTCTTTACTTACTGCTTATTAAAATCTTGCCGATGAATAGCAGGTAAATACGTTTCAGGATGTGAAGATTGAAAATTGTCACTTTATACTCCTTTGACTGTTTTTTTTTTTTTTTTTTTTTAAATTGAGCATGATGGTAACCATTTTTTTTAATCTCAAAACAAATCTTTAATCTATGGTACAAGGCTGAGAAAGACCTGTAAGAGAACAAGACAAGTTTACTTAATCTTGACAGCCCTGGGTGTAATCTCACTCTGCTTGTGACAAGTCAGACTGTAAGATTTATAACTCCTTAATCAAATGTCTAGAAGTCTCAGGAAATGTTATCATAGGACTTCCTTTCACATGACTTACTGAGAACTCAATAGACCGTTAGATAAGCTCTAGACTAAGCTGGACCTTAGAATAATTTCGAATTGACTAATAGTTTTGTGGGGGGTTTCTTTGGCGGGAGAGTGTTTTCAATTTGTTTTGACAAGTGTATGTTTACAGACTCATTATATCAGAGGGCTCTGTTGCTTCCAATAGGAAGACACTGTAATTTTTCATGCCCTGTGGTTGTGGTCTTCACGTAAACGCTATTTGTGTTCCGAATCTTAGAGCTGTGTGGGAAGGGGATCTGAGGAGACATGAGGATCATAAAAGCTGCCCGATGTCACCATGGTCACGTGCTTGTGTGGCTGTACAGGCAGACTTAGACGAGAGCAGGGGACTGCAGTGGGCTCTCAGCCACCGTGTGTCAGTGGAAGGATGACTAAGAGTGTGAGAACCACTGCATCGCTAGAACCGCACCAGCCTTCTCATGTGGTCCAGGAGGCCCGGCACCGCCATTACCACGAAGACCAAAATGACTCTCCCCACCCACAGCCAAACCAGAGTCGTCCTGTGCGCCCTGCCCTGTCATCAGAGGGGACTGTCAGCTGCCGTCTGACATCCTGAGTGCTTTGGCTCTTACCCCAGTCTGACCAGTGTGACTGTACAGATCCCTCTTCTTGGCCGGTGACAGCGCACTTAGTGCCTTTGCAGGGAGCCTGAGAACGAGCAAGGTAGTGCTTGTGGGGAGTGAGCAAAAGAGAGACTCAGAGAGACAGAGTGTGAGATGGAGGTGGAGAACGAGACTGCGAGAGGAAAATGACAAGCAGAGAGAAAGGGATAGTAAGAGGAAGATGGCAAACTGAAAGGGATAGAGACTGTGTGACAGGGTGAGACAGAGTGAAAGAGATTGAGACAGAATGAGATGCAGAAGGGGGTAGAGAGGGAGTGAGAGGGAGAGAGACAGGAGAGAGAGTTCTGGAAGGAGGAAGAGAGAGAACCCTGGGAAGCAATAGGGACCCCCAGAGTAGACCCTGCCATCACTTGTGCCTGGAAGAGGCTCTTGCACAGGTGACGGGCATTTTCAGGATGGCCTCCGGGTGGAGTTGGGCAGTGAGGCTGGCAGGAGTCACATCTGGGCCTGAGGCAAGTAGCCCAAACTGAAAAGGCAATGCTCTGATGTCAGCCTCATCCATCTAGACTTAGAACAAGGATCTTTACTTTGAAGAATCCCAGCCTCCCCTACAAGAAAGAGCCCAAGATTGTTACCATTTCAGACCTCAAGAGCCAAAGCAAGACACACCCGTTCCTAACCAGAGGGACCTGAGTTAGCTCTAGGAAATGGGAAGATTCAATTGATGTAATTTCAACTTCTTTTCCTCAGAGGCGTCCAGCAGCACAGGCTGCCAAAAAAGTGCCCATGCCCTTGATGTCTAAGCAAAGTGACTGTAAAAATAGAAGTAGTGTCTCAGAAGTTTTTTCTCTGCCCCTGTCTCTCCTGAATCTGAACCAGGCTGTTTAAAACTTGGCATCACTCAGTTTGCAAAGCTACCATTTGTTTCTAGAAAGTGAAAGTTTTTTTTGGTGAGCCCTCTGAAACTCAATGTTGCCTAAATATCTGAAGACATGATTTTTCTCAGTCTGTCTTGGGCCCCTGTGCCCAGTCTCTCTTTGCTGCACCCGTTCTTCCTCTGCACTAATATGCCCTCATATCCAGCTTGTTTCCACAGATGTGATTTGGTTTCTGTTCATGTCTCCACTGTTCAAAAGATTTGTTTCCTCCACCATTAGTATTTGAGGGAGAACTCCCAAAACCTAGGGAGGGGAAAACAAGTGGGCAGAGAACTAGAAATGAGATGAGAAAAATAGCTAGCTATTCCTGGCAAGGAAAAACATCTTTACAGTAACAGGAGTGTTTAACAGACAGACAAAATACCTTCAAAATATGCAAATCTCTGTTTATCTTACAGAATTCTACAGGGAACAAATCCGTAGCATTAGCAATTATGACTTAGCTCAGAAATTTTTTTCCTTCCTCGTCATAATTATAAACATCAATATCGCTTAGAGCTTCACGTTAAAATGTTTTTCTCCTACTTCTTTTAAGAGTTATTTGTTTAACATGCTTTTATTATCCTAGATGATGTGATTTGGGAAGAAAGTATTAATTCTCTTATCAGCTCTGTTTCCTTTCCAGTTGTTCAGAGAATTGAGCTACACTAGTAGTTTATGAAGTAGGAGGTATTAAATAGAGAGCTCACTGCTGATCAGATTGAGCCACTTTTGAACTGTGGCTATCCAGGCAAAGGGGATTGACAGCTTAGCATTTATGCCGCAAATGTGTTGGAATAACATGGCAACAGAATCACAGGCATCTTCACTTCTCTCACACTGCCGCCTCCCAGCTAGTGCCTTTGTATCATTGAAATTTTTGAGAAACAAGATGCCTTAAGTCCTTATCCGATGTTGCTTGTTCAGTCTGGCTTTGTGAATATTGTTCCTTGAGTGTGGTTTTGAAGGTGGCTGTGTTTTATTGTAGGTATTATATAGGTCATGTATATTCTATCATTCATTCATCCACTTAGGCACTCATTCACTCATTCAAAATATTGACTGTGATGTGCCAAGTCCTGGCAGATTTGGGTACCCTTGTAGCTGAGTATTTCTAATTCTCTTAAACACATTGCCCTACATTATCATGTTAGAATAATGTCAAATATAACCTTGTCACAACAACCAGTCTGTCGGGTGTCCTTGGCCTGCAGTGCTAATCTGTGATTATTTTCTAATTTGATGCTGGCAACTCACACAGAACCACTGGGTGAGGGGGTGGTTCTGTCCCATCCGGTCATTGATTCATTTATTCAACAAATGTCCACCTACTGTGTGTCACTGTGCTGGGTGCTGGGCCCTCTCCCTTTGACTTGCTGGATAATTTTAGAAGCTTGTCCAGTCTCACTGGTTTTTTGCTATGTATGTTTTCTGAGACACTTCCAGTCCTCCGTTTGATCACAGCTTCCCATCTCTGCCTCTTGCCCATCACTTGTGCGGATTGTACTTAATCACTATCCTGTATCCACATCCCTCCACACCCAGCAGAGAGTCCATAAGTAGCCATTTCAGTAGTACCCGCTCTACTATCTCTCCCTCCCTTATCCCTTCTGCCACTGCAGTGGCTCCCGCAACCCCCAACTTCATCTATGATCGCATCCACTGTTCTTCCTAAGGGAATGAGTATGGCTGGTAGCTCTCCCAAAACCATGCTGAGTCCCTGTATGCAGTTCTGCATCCTAGATGTAACTGAGCAAGACCTCATGGGCTCATCAATCCCAGTGTTTATGGTTTTAGAGTCCTCTAATTCACTACAGTGATGATCCTAGAACTTGACCACCACCCTTGAGCCTCTGCTATATCCTCACCAGAGTTCAGCAGATGATTTAATTCTTCTTTTACTATACAGATGGTACAACTCGTTAATCTTAATTCCTCTAAATTCAGAATCTCTAACTTCTTCTTCTTCGATCACCTTCTTAGTCTATGAGGAGGAAGAAATTAGCAACTCACTGACCAGCTACCATACTAGGGAGTGTGATTATCCAAGCCTAGACTTTCCATCCTTCCATTGCCCATGACCTATCCACCTATCCATCCATCCAGCAAACTTCTGCTGAGTGACTCCTAAGCATCCAGTACTATTAGGCTTTACTGAAGCAGTGATGGGGTACTCCTGGCCTGAGCGGAGAGCCATCTGGTCACTATCGTATTACAATGAACCTGACCTTTGGTCAGCGTAAAAATAAAGTACATCTTGAGTACTTTAGAATGAAATATTTTCTTTTTCTTTTTTTTTTTTGAGACGGAGTCTCGCTCTGTCACCAGGCCAGAGTGCAGTGGTGCAATCTCGACTCACTGCAAGTTCCGTCTCCTGGGTTCACGCCATTCTCCTGCCTCAGTCTCCCAAGTAGCTGGGACTACAGGCGCCTGCCACCACACTTGGCTAATTTTTTGTATTTTTAGTAGAGACGAGGTTTCATCATATTAGCCAGGATGGTCTCGATCTCCTGACCTTGTGATCCGCCCACCTTAGCCTCCCAAAGTGCTGGGATTACAGGCATGAACCACCGCACCTGGCTAGAATGAAATATTTTCTTTTTAAAGGTAATATTTGAACTGGGTTTGAAAGCATTCATAGGAATTGAGGTCAATGTAGGAGAAAAGGTGCCTCCAAGAGGGGGAGAATAGCATAATGTAGGTATGAAAGAGTAAGGTATGTTTGGAAAACAGCAACTAACAAGGAAAAGTGCTGGGTTCATGGAGGAGGAAGCAGGAAAAAAGTCTGGGAAATTATGCAGGAGACCTGTTATTCCATTCAAAGGAGTTGAGACTCTTTTCAGAATGGGGGAGCTTGGGGAGCTTTCCTGGCAAGGGAATGACTTGATCAGAATGGTTTTTGTTTTTAATGGTGTTTATGGTTCAGCTGAAGGTTCTTTGAGGATTTCAGGAGAAAGATGATGACAGCTGGATGATCGTAGTGGTGATGAGAAGAAAGGGGAAAAGTTTATTCGATATATAAGATTAAGAATTGCCAGGTCCTGTTGAAAGACTGAACATCAAAGGAGTTGACAGTGACCTTTCCCTGATGGGGCAAAGTAGCAGGTTGGAGGAGAGAATGTTGAGTTTGGGAGCCTGATGAACTTAAGTGGTAGAAATAACCGGTAAAGGAGAGAAGGGCTTGTTGGGGATCCAATCTGTGATCATCAATGAGTAGGCAAAGGTGAAGTATATGTGGAGGGCAAGGGGGACCTTGAGCAACACCAACAGCGAGTGGGTTGGGGAAGACAGTGAAGTATTTGAAAAGGACCAAGGCTTTGGGAGGCAGAGGCAGGCAGATCACCTGAGGTCAGGAGTTCGAGACTAGCCTGGCCAACATGGTGAAACCCCATCTCTACGAAACATACAAAAGTTAGCCAGGCATGGTGGCAGGCACCTGTAATCCCACCTACTCTGGAGGCTAAGGCATGAGAATCGCTTGAACCCAAGAGGCAGAGGTTGCAGTGAGCTGAGATCGTGCCACTGCACTCCAGCCTGGGTGACAGAGCAAGACTCCATCTCAAAAAAATAAAAATAAAAATAAAAATAACAAGGGAGTGAAGGGTTTTTGAGTCAGGCTGAGCACCAGAGGATGTGCTACCAGGGAAGCCACGGAAGAATTTTCAAAGTGGCCTCCAGTGTCAGGTGTGACAGACACCCTCTGGTCTTTTGGGCTCGGCAGTGTTACTGGGTGTGTCCAGGGACCGCCTGCATGTTGTGAATGCTGCCTCCTGGGTTCCACCCCAGCCCCTCGCATGGATCTAGGTGAAGGACTTGGGGTGTTTTTTTTTGTTTTTTTTTTGATATGGAATCTCGCTCTGGCACCAGACTGGAGTGCAGTGTCGCAATCTCGGCTCACTGCAACCTTCACCTCCCGGGTTCAAGCGATTCTCTTGCCTCAGCCTCCTGAGTAGCTGGGACTACTGGCACATGCCACCACGCCCAGGTAATTTTTGTATTTTTAGTAGAGACAGGGTTTCACCATGTTGGCCAGGATGGTCTTGATCTCTTCACCTCATGATCCGCCTGCCTCGGCCTCCCAAAGTGCTAGGATTACAGGTGTGAACCACTGCACCCGGACGAACGACTTGGTTCTAATTGGCTTCAGAGTTTAGGAACTACTGTCCTAGCCATAAGCATTGAGTCTGCAACGCAGAGTTGTAAGTAAGAGGTAGAAACATAGAGACAGGACCCTTCCAAAAAGCTTAGCTGCGTGGAGGAAAGAGGTTGCAGGATGGGAACTAGAGGGACAGAAGAGTAACCCAGAATAGTTTTGGTCTGAGTGCCTTGAGTGTATTTATATATAGACTAAAATGAGGGAGGCCGTAGAGATGCGGTAGAGAGAAGGAGGTTGGTGTTGGAAGAATATAAGCCTGGAAGACACAGGTTTCAGAGTGAAGGTAGAAAGTGAACAGCCTCTTATTTTCAGAAGGAAAGAAGGGAGGGCAGAAGGATGAAGGTATTTGATGTTGGATGGGGGATCTTCCTTTTGCTTCGCCATCTTCACATCATCCTCCACTTCTCTAAACCACTTGAAACCATTAGCCACCTCTTCCTTCTTTGAAACTCACTTCTAAGTTTTCTGTCACTCTCCAAGACTCTACCCTGGAATGTGCCTCTAGAACAGTGGTCCCCAACATTTTTGGCACCAAGGACCAGTTTCGTGGAAGAGAATTTTTCTGACCCAGGAGAAGGGAAGAGTTGGGGATGGTTAAGGAGCACGCAACCTAGATCCCTGTCATGCACGTTTCACAATAGGGTTCCTGCTCCTATGAGAATCTAATGCAGCTGCTGATCCAACAGGAGGCGGAGCTCAGGCGGTGATGCTCACTCACCTGCTGCTCTCCTCCTGCTTTACCGCCCAGTTCCTAACAGGCCCCAGACCCTTGGGGAGCTGGGGACCCCACTCTAAAGTATAGTGGGTGGAGATTGGATGACTTTGATGCTCATATTTTTGTCTGCTAGCTTTATATATGTGTGTCTAAGTCTAAGTATTCTTGGCCTACAGGTTTTCTTATTTAAAAGAAGAAAAAAAGAGGATTAATATGTACCTCACAAAGTAGTTGTGAGGACCAGAACTTAGTAAATGTTATTCTTCCTGTTTCCTAAGTACAGGAATTACCTATGGTTTGTTCTGAGGACCCTTCCTTTCTCCTCATAATCTTTTATTTTATTTTATTTTATTTTATTTTATTTTGAGATGGGTTCTCACTCTGTCACCCAGGTTGGAGTGCAGTGGTGCAGTCTCGGCTCACTGCAACCTCCACCTCCCAGGCTCAGGTGATCCTCCCACCTCAGCCTCCCAAGTAGTTGGGACTACAGGCGTGCACTACCACACCTGGCTAATTTTTTTTGTGTATTTTTGATAGAGACAGGATTTTGCTATGTTGCCTAGGGTGATCTCAAAACTCCTAAGCTCAGGCGATCCACCTGCTTCAGCCTCCCAAAGTGCAGAGATTACGGGCGTAAGCCAGTGTGCTGGCCCTCCCCTCACCATCTGACTCATTCCCTTTCAAGTGTCACCTCTGTGTTGATGCCTCCCTGCTAGCTTTTGTTTTCATTTCCACTTTACTCTGAAAATGGCCTGTTCCCTCACTTGGCCGTTCTCACAAAAGCATCACTTGGGCTGAGAAATATCATTCATGTTGCCTCAGTTCCTATAATCAGTTACCAGGTCTTTCATTTTAGCTGTATAATATTTCATTCATTCATTCATTCATTCACTCATCTGACATTAAATTATTTATCAAACTGCCTGGTATCCTGTTAGGGGCAAGACATGATCCCTAGCTTACAGGTAAACATTCAGAAAACTAGAATTCAGTATAATGATTACTCTGCAAGAGTTTAGTATAAAACTTGATGGGGCTCTTCCAGATCTGGTGGTGGAGGTGGTCTGCAAAAGCTTTCTTGGCTAGAGGTGAGTTGTGAGGTTCAGTGGGAATCAGCTCCACCAAGGTTCATGGCGGAGGTGGAGAGGTAGAGGCAGAAAGGCCTTGGAGTACTCTGCATGCCTGGGAAGCAGCTGGTTGTTAAGTGTGGCTACAATGTAGATAGATAGGGTGGAAGCAGAGGAGAGAGAGAGAGTGGGGAGAGCACTGCAGGGGCAGGTAGGCCAGATCCTGAAGTGTGTGCTGCACGCAGCACTGCACAGTAGAAATAAAAGGAGAGCCACACGAGGAATTTTAAATTTTCTGGTAACTGCATTCAAAAAAGTAAAAAGAATAAGATATAAATTATAGTATTATTCTATTTAATCCAACTTGTCCAAAATATAATTTCAGCTTGTAATCAGTATTAAAAATATATGAAAGATACATTTTTCATTTTTTTCTTTCATACTAAGTTTTTGAAAAATCATCTCAATTCAGACATTAAAATTTCATTGGAAATACTTGATCTGTATTTAGATTTCATAAAACTTAACGGTTAAAAGAGGAGATTCACATACCCAAGTTGTTCAAGACATACTTAAACATTTTCTGATGACTGAATTAGGTATTGGTTTTTAAATTTAAATAAACTTTCATGAAAATCACACATTTATTAAAAATTTAGTCCTATATTCACTCTAGCCACATTTCAAGTGCTCAGTAGCCACATGTGGCCAGTGGTTTTTCTGTTGGACAGAATAGGCCTGGAGGATATAGGCCTTATAGAGACCCAGGATTTAAATCAAGTGAGGTCACATGATCAGATGGGCTATGGCATGGCCAGACTAGGAGTTGCATTTGTTCACATTCAGAGTTACAAAGTGATGAGGGCATGCTCCCAGGCAAGGGTATGGAGAGGCAGATAATATTTAAATAGGAGGTAGTGTGGGTGGGAATTGGTAAGATGGGAAATAAAAGAGAAGGAAGATTATTAGATAATTCCTTATTTGGAATAGGATTCCTTCCCTGAAAACCCAGGAATAGGAGCTAGCTTGATTTTAGAGCTTGGAGAAATAAATAATTTCAGTTTGAGGCAAAATTTGTGGCTCTTTTAGGACATCAAAGTGGAATTGGCCAGAAGGTTGTAGGAACAAGGGACTGCAGCTCTGAGAAGATATTTTGGTTGGGGAAAATAATTCAGGAATCACCAGGATACAGGCATGAGCTGAAGCCACAAAAACGTTAAGGACTTCCAGGGATAGTGCTTGAGAGTAGGGGCCCCATAAACTACAGTTCTGTGCGCTAAATCCAGCTGTCACCTGGTTTGTAAATAAAGTTTTATTGGAACAGTTGCAAAACAGCCACACCCATTTGTTTACAGATGGGTTGGGTTATAGTTGCTCCACAACAGCAGCGCTAAGTAGCTGGGACAGACAGCATCTGGCCTACAAAGCTGAAAATATTTTACTGTACAACACCACAGAAAAAGTTTGCAGACCCCTGCTTTAAGAGTTTTGCAACACTGAGGCCTTAACTTTAGACAAGATGCATTATTGAAGAATGAGCAGAGGAAGCGGATGCTCATTAAAAAGGATGAGAAGGAGCCATCAGAGATAGCACCAGAGAACCAGGAATGAGGAGGACAACCTGGAGGCAAAGAGAAGAGAGATTTTCTTTTTTCAAGAGAAATGATATGAATGACAGAGTCTTGTGTCATCAAAGTTTAAGTAAGGTAAGGATTGAAAACTCTCTGTTGAATTTAGCAACTGGAAACTCATTGGAGTTACCATCACTATCAGTTACTTACCTTCATTAAATTTGTACATACATGGAGACCTATTACATCATATTCTAAATTTCTAAAGTTTGTAAGTTCACGGGAAATGAGGAAAGGGAAGAGGTGGGACTTTGGAGAGCTGTTTTAAGGAGACGTGAACACACCCAGGGGCAGTGCTATGCAAGTTTCCCCATTCAGTGTGATGGACTCAAGTCACCTCCGCTCATTAGTAATATGATAGGGACAGTTTCAGCAGAGGTGAGGCAGAAGCGAGCTTGCAGAGGTGGAGCCGGGGGAGGGGAGGATGTTGACACAATGAAGTATAGTTCTTTCAGGCAGCTGGCATTCCCAGGGAGAGACACTTGAGGTTGAGGAAGATGATTTTATGATTGGTGAACCTACTTGTTGGAGGGAGAAGTAGAGTTTGGAGAGATGAGTGTTCGATGAGCAGGGCACTCTGGAAGCAGGGAGAAGTGGATGAAAGTGTCCTAATTTGTCCCTAATTCTCTCTGCTTTAGCCCCATCCTGAGTACTTCTATCAGATTTCACTTCCTATAAAGCTCATTTCATCCCAGCCCTTCCCTGCTCCCTGCTAATGTAGGGTTCCAACTCCAGTCTTCTCTGTCAAGCCTGGCCACTTCTTTTCTCCTATTTGCTTGCCTGCCCCAGCCCATCTCAGCCTTCCCCACTCCCAGCCTCTTGAAATATACTACTCTACTCAAATGTCTGGGCATCACCTAGGTCTTGCCTAACCTGACCCATAATAGGTGCTCAGTTTGGTCATATTTATGAAGTAGAAGCAGAAGCAAAAAAAATCACAAATCATTAAAGTTTTAAGGAACATAATAAATTTACTTCTGAACAAGAAATAGAACTCATTGCTTTGATCCCTTAATAAAAAAATAAAAAATAAAAAAAAATCCTAGGCTGGGCACAGTGGCTCAACACCTGTAATCCTAGCACTTTGGGAGGCCAAGGCGGGTGGATCACTTGAGGTTAGGAGTTCCAGACCAACCAGGCCAACATGACGAAACCCCATCTCTACTAAAAATACAAAACTTAGCTGGGCATGGTGGCACATGCCTGTTATCCCAGCTACTCGGGAGGCTGAAGCAGGAGAATCTCCTGAACCTGGGAGGCGGAGGTTTCAGTGAGCCGAGGTCATGCCATTGCACTCCAGCCTGGGTGACAGAATGAGACTCCATCTCAAAAAATAGTAATACATTAAAACATAAAATAAAATAAAAATAAAATAGAACAAATTCTTATAGAAGTGTTCTCTGTCACAGCACTCTTGATGCATGGGCCAGGTAATTTTTACTGTAGGGGCTCTGCTGTGCATTGTAGGATGTCCGACAGCATCCCCAGCCTCTCCCCACCAGATACCAGTGGCACAAGCCCCCTCCTCCAGGTGTGACAACCAAATGTCTCCTCAGACATTGCCAAATGTCCCCTGGTGGGGGAGGGACAATTAACCATCAGTTGAGAACGACTGCTGTAGAAGGACAGATTGTTAGGCAGATATTTTTTCCTGATTTTTTTTTTAAATTCCTGGTGTATCCTTTTCCCTCATACTTTGCATTTTTAATTGTTGGACCCAAAGGAAATTATCCTCAAGGTACTTCTTATTCCAGGCAATAAAAATGGAAACCACCCATTTTTGGCTGCTTACCAAGTTGCTGGTGGTGCTATCCTATCCCATCTTACATACATCAACTCAGAAAAATCAAAGTAGGAGCCCCAGTGTGTGAACTGATGATCAGTATCATGCAGCTACTATACCTTAAGATCTTGAAGGCTTACCTGAAGCACGTTGCACCTGCCCCAGCTTCCCAGCCTATTCAGATCAACCATTCTGTTTTGACCTTCTTGAGTTGAGGGGCATTCAGATAAAAGTGAGGTCAGAATTCTCCCATCACAAATCTATACCTGTTGGAAGGAAGCCAAATTTGTGGAAAAGAACCAGAAATTTGTAAATACATGGAGACTTATTAAATCATACTTAAAATTCTTCAAGTTTGTGAGTTCACGGGAAATGAGGAAAGGAAGAGGTGGGACTTTGGAGAGCTATTTTAAGGAGAAGTGGACACACCCAGGTGCAGTGCTGTGCAAGCTTCCCATTCAGTGTGATGGACTCAAGGCGCCTCTGCTCCTGGGGTGGGAGTTGTCAGTGATGGGGATTTGGTTAGGAGCCCTGTTTGATTCCTGTTCAGTCCAGTTTTCTTGCTGTATAGACACGTGCCAGGTGCACTAATAATCAACCACTTGTATCCACAGTATAAGGTGCAGGATGCTAATCCTATCTGCAATTATTAGCATGTACATTCTTGACTTCAACAAACTGCATATACAAAGGAGAAATGCTGCTGAAAAGCCAGTTAAAGATTTTCTTTAGATTTCGAGGCTTTAAAATGATAATCAAAAGACTGCTTTGAACTGGGCTGGCTTGCAGTATTACCCTCTGCCCTGCTCTGCGTTTTTCCCTTTAACTACAACTTGGTAAACAAGAGCTGATTCTTAACAATAACCCAGAAAGTTAGTGTTGCTCTCTAAGCTGTCATTAGAAGAAGTGTTGACCTTATTGATGTTATAGTCCTCATATAGCCAGGAGACAGCAGAAAACCACATTTTATTTCTTTAAGTTGAACTTCACGTTCATTTTATGATGGGGAGAAGAGTATTTGCACTTGAGAATTTTCCAGTGGCCTCCCGAAGGGCTAGGTTTTATGAGCTAGTAATAATCACTGTGATTTATTGAGCACCTACTACATACAAGGCACTTTACATATGTTATTCCTCTGTGCTCTCAGGACACTGTGCATTTTTCATGGTAGCACTTATAAAAATTCTAATCTCCACTTATTTGTATGGCTAATTGATTAATGTGTGTCTTCTTGATTAGATAATCACCTTCATGTTGATGGAACTGTATTGATTTTTGTTCCATGTTGGCACCCCAACACTTAGTACAGGGCCTGGCATATTTTGTATTAACTATAGAATAAATATTGCTTAGAAAGATGAGTGAAATCAGTTGCAGAACAGCATGATTTTATAGATGAGGAAATGAGAATAGGGAGTGGTGGGATATCTTGTTGCAAACTTAAAAATTGGCTGAGCTGGAAATCAAACCCAAGTATGTCTGCCTGTTTTCCACCAGACCTGCCTTCTTAAACTTTAGTATGCATGTGAATCACCTTGGGGATATTATTAAAATGCAGGTTCTCATTTAGTAGGTCTGAGATGGGCTCAAGAATTTGATCAAGCTGCCAGGTGATGCCTTTGCGGCTGTCCACAGAACCATGCTTTGTGTAGTCATAGCCTGCAATACAGTTGCAGTGCAAACGTTGATCACTTTCTCATCTGTTGGAGGTATATGTGGTTCTATTGGAAACTCTTGTCATGAGACAGATCCCTTGTACTAGTCTCCTATGGAAGGTGCCACAGGGGTCTACTCTTGGATAAATGCATTGGCTCTTCTCATCAGTTGGTTGTGCATAGGTTATGATCCTCTCTCTCCCCCTCCTCTCTCTCTTTTGGGGGAGAATGTGGTCAACAATGGCTGTGATCTTTGATGAATCTTAACTCAGGTATTTAGCATGCTCGTTATTGGAGCCCTGTTGTCTCCATTTACAGGTGAAGAAAACTAGTAATTTTAATTCCCTATTTTAGAGTGTTGTTCCTGTCCCAAAGATGTCCAGTACCTCCACCCCTCACAGCTACCACGGGCATGCCAGAGAGTAGCAACACCCTTTCAAAAGTTTCTTTGGGTGTTTAGTTGATGAATGAATCCTGTTGAGAATCTGGCATTATCAGACATCAGATGGTCCCGCCATTGACCCTGTAGTCATCCAGTGGCCCCAGCACTCAGCAGGTGAAGAGAAGTGGCCCCACTGTTGGTACCTGTTCTACCTATTCAGGGCATCTCAAGCCCTGTCTTTCTCATTGGCATGTTCGTGACAGTATGATTAAGGTAGCTTGATAAAGGACTTCTATTTCTTTCTGAATCTCCTCCCAGGCTCAGCACTTCCCCATGGGGGAGATCCAAGGTCTAGGTGCTTATGTGGACCACGTGATAGCACATGGATGGATGGGTGGAGCATATCTCTGTGCGAAGAGGCCCCTCAGCCAGAGCTGGACTTGCCTGTCACCAAGCAGGCGGATGCTTTTGTCCCAGCTCCACCTAAGTAAGCTTTATCACCAGCTTCTGGCTGTTTCTCAGATTCCAAGTGCAATCCTTGCTAACTGTAGGACAATATCTGCATTCTTGACTTTTAGGCCGGCTGATTCTGTGTACTTCCCAGCCATTCACTCTAGATCCATTCATCGTCGTAGTACCTGATTGGAATCCACCGCACCCTTCATTCATCATGTAACACAATGTTACCATTTTTATGTAAGATTTGAATATATACATATGTATGTTGCATTTTATTTTTTTTGAGATGGAGTCTTGCACTGTCGCCCAGGCTGGAGTGCAGTGGCACGATCTTGGCTGACTGCAACCTGACTGCAACCTCCACTTCCCGGGTTCAAGCGATTCTCCTGCCTCAGCCTCCCGAGTAGCTGGGACTACAGGCACCCACCACCACACCCGGCTAATTTTTGTATTTTTAGTAAAGACAGGATTTCACCATATTAGCCAGGCTGGTCTCAAACTTCTGACCTTGTGATCCGCCTGCCGCAGCCTCTCAAAAGTGCTGGGATTACAGGCGTGAGCCACCGTGCCCGGCCATGTGTATGCTGCATTTGAATTGTGTGGTGGTAAAAATTGAAGGGGTGCCTTAAAAAAGATTTACTTTAGCTCTGTATTTTGAAAAAACTCTTTCAGATACAGTTCTTTGTGGTGTTCAGCTGTGTTAATTGGTCTTGAAGGGTAGCTTAATGAGAAAAGGTCTTATGCGTTAAGGACATCATTATATTGTTAAAATTCTGCTGAATGTAAATAGGCAGATGCCTGTAGTTTGTCCTGAATCCTTTACTGAAGGGCTTGCCTTAGTTGTCTTCACGTGGACAAACAAGGCACAGGAATTATAGATGATGAATGAGGAATATACCACTGATGGAATTTTCTTAAAGCACACCATGTGTTTCCACATCTTTCTTTTTATATCAGAGTTTCTCTCTTCATTTAATTTTCATTTGTTTTGGAGTGTTATTTTGGATTTAATCTATGTAAACTATATGCCCATGCCTTTGGATTAATGGACTTCACAAAGGTAGTGATTAAAGTGTACAGATGTGGGAAGCTACAAATACGAAAGGAAGTTTACATTTTTCTCTTTTTATTCATTCATATATATATATTCCCATTTTGTAATTCCTTAGCATCATGTCATTGTTCCCATAAAAATATACTGTATTTTCTGAAATGATACAATCTATGAAGCATTTCCCATTATGTAGACACCATGTCTTTAAATTATAGCAATTTCTTAAGATTTTAAGGCAAAATGAGCTCTTATAAGTGTGATTAATAGCAGGGAATGAGGCTAATGCTGGGTCATCAGTGGCACTCCGTTACAAAAAGGTTGGATTAATAAAAGCATCCATCTTTTTGACCAATAAAGCATTTGAATGATATGCTTATAGTTCTTATCTTATAGTAGTTACTTGCTACTAAATAAACTCTGAACTTGTATTGTGGAAAGGCGGCATGACTTAAGTGGCTGATGCACAAGTTTTTTGATGGTGTGAGAAATGGCAGGCCTGGATGGGAGGCTCATTGTTGGAGCTACTGGTGTTTAGGGTGTCTTCTACAAGCATAATAACCATGAACTAGGAGCCTCATTTGGTTTGGGGGCAAGTGTAAAGAATCTGGCTTCTTGGTTGATTATGTCTTTAGCAGTGTAAGTGTCCATGTAGCCCCTCAGTACGTGCTTTGTGAGTTGCACTGTTAGGAATCCAGTGCTTAAGGGTCAAGATTATAGCATGGAGGTTCATGAGGGTCTCTTAAGTCTCCTGTAGCTCGATTGCCCAATATACGAGCCTTGTACCACTCACAGATAGGTTGGGAGAGGATTTTTCGGTGGCTCATAAATCATTCACCAATTCTCATTATTGTGGTTCAATGTTGAAGCAATTCCATTTTCAATTCTTTTTTAATCCTTCTGATAAAGCCAAGGAGAAAGTCTCAATTTGGTACTAGTATCTTTAATCTGTCTCTACCAGTTGTAAGCTCATTATTTAACAAAGAAAGAACATGGTTCCACTCAGAGCCTCTGAGAAGCAGCAGGATCTAGCAGAATTTAATATCATTGGTTAGGTTTTATTACATGCATTATAAAAGTCTTTCTCACCTACAAAGGGTTACATACTTTTTTTCCATTTGAAGAAGTGATACAAAGTTTCCTCTGAAGGTAGATTTATTTATCAAAAGTGAATCATTTTTAAAAATAACAATATGGTAGATGTGGATGGAGATGGTGAAAATAATGAAGATAGAAGTAAAAGTGAATGCATGGGGCTTGGGAAACTAGCTCTGGTGTCCACTAAGATGCCACAACCTTTCTGAGATTCTCAGAATCTGTAAGATTTTCATTCTGGGGAGGAGCTGTGAAAAGAAAAATCAGTCCTTCCCAATCTTGAGTTAGCCCAAGGCCTCCTTAGAACTATTTTCAATTTTAAAAATAATTTATTGAACAGCTTATATAAAAGCCTTCTTAATGTACTTTTTTAAAAATAAAACTTTTACAATTTGGGATTCATGGGAAATAAAATAAGTAAACTGGGTACATAGAAGTAAAACTAAATGTGAGCCCGGCATGGTGGCTCATACCTGTAATTCCAGCACTTTAGGAGGCCGAGGGGGAAGATCACTTGAGGTCAGGAGTTGGAGACCAGCTTGGCCAACATGGTGAAACCCCATCTCTACTAAAAATACAAAAATTAGCTGGTTTTGGTGGCACACCCCTGTAATCCCAGCTACTCGGGAAGCTGAGACAGGAGAATCACTGGAACCAAGAGGCAGAGGTTGCAGTGAGCCAAGATTGCACCACTGCACTCTGGCCAGGGCAACAGAGCAAGACTCCATCTCAAAAATAAAAATGGAAAAATAGAACTAAATGTGGGTTAGGGCAAGTTTAACACCACTGCTGGGGAAGAGGAAAGAAGACACATTATTTATCCTGCTCGTGGTAAGGAATAGGTGAAACCATCTTCAAACAGAAAAGAGTTCCCCATTCAAGAAATGATTATATGCCCAGGTTTAGCCTAGCTTTGAAAACTCCAGGACTCAATTATGATTTCCCTTTATGAAGGGAAATGGTTACAACTCTTTGGATTACCATTTAGAATTGTCAACTATGTTTATAATCTTTTACTAATATTCTGGTTCATCCAGGGTTCAGGAAAAGAAAATAAAAACTGAAGCTCAGGAGAACTGGACAAGAGCTGAAGTACAGAGAGTGAATCATCAGCATTTTCTCCTGAAGACAGGACAGTGAGGATACCAGGACACAGCCCTCCACTTTGACTTTTTCATTTTATTTTATTTTTCTCTTAGGTTTTCACTGGGGTGTTGGTTATTGAAGCCCCATCACTTTTCTCTACCTCCTAGTCGTCCATAGGGTAGTGAGCACGGAATCTGAGAACGTTCTGTTCTCAAAACATTAGAGGAAGATTCTCTCTGTTAGTTGTTCCAGCAGCCAGACTTGCATCATCATTCAGTTGAGCAAGTCTGATTTTCTTTCTCAAGGGCAGTAGAACAGCTCCAGCCCTAGAGGGCTTTTAAGGGAAGTTCTTGGTGTCCCTTCCCTGCATGTCCATCAGGTGTTAACAGGTCCTTGAGCCTGAAAAATGGCCTCCTACCAGGGCACTGAATGCTCAGTGGAAATTTTCTTCCCCTGACATTGTCGAGGCCTCAGGGACTATGTTGATTTGGGGAAAGATGATGGTTGGCAGAGAGGGACTTAGGAAACAAACCACAGAGCAACAAAACAAAAACATGAAAGACAACACACTAGTTGCTTTGTGACTTTAGGTTTGCAGAACAAAGATTAGATAATTGAAGCAAGGCCTGGAAACAAGAGCAGCTAGAGAAGGTTGAGGAGTTTATTAACAGTGGAACTCCTGAGGGGGATATCTGTTGTGGGGGTTGGGGCAGACCAGCACAATTTTTGTTACTTTCTTTTTAGACAGAGTGGAAAATTCCAATAACCTGATTGTTAATCATGTAATTGCCAGAATCCACTTAGGTGTATCTTTATTTTTTTAATGTCATTTTCTCATTTCCATATTTTGCTTTGGATATCCAGCAGACAGTGTTTTGCTGCACTTTGCACTGACATCATGCAGAATTTAAAAAAATTAGCTAACTGATTATAAGTGTAAGATATAGATAAATTACCAAACTGTTTTTCAGTATGTTTTGCTTATTAAATTTTAAGTAATGGAAGGAGGTTTTTCACATGTATCAAAATTAAATAGTTTAATGGTGTTAAAGTATCTGTAAAATAGATTGAAACTAATGTTTTAATTGCAGATTGTGTTTCTAAATATAGTATCTCTGATAAGGCATGATAACTTTCTTATAACACACAGTAAGCTGCTTTATGTGGTAGTACACATCAGGGAAATTTTTAGAGATTAAACGTTTCTTAACACTTTTGTTAGTGTACACACCTAACTTATTATTCATTCTGGGCTTTGAAGAGCTAAGATTTTATTGATAAGCTGACAGAATGAACCCCTGAGTGCTTATATGGGACATCAACTGATTATTTTATTTTTTGGTATTTTTTAAGGAAAGCATCATAAACTGATACAGTTGGATTTTTGCAGAGTAGTTGAGAATGCTCTGCATCTGTTTGTGGGCCCACTGGGCTTAAAGGTATCTTAGAATAGAAGCTTGATATGGGGAGACTGGAGCATTAAGGTTTTCCTTCTGGATGAAACATTAAAGATTCGAATCTGTGTTTGACCCATATATTTCATTGATAAAAGAAGATGAGCCCGAGAAATGAATGCAGAGTTACTGAAGCATGAAAACATTATAGTGCTTTAAAGCTGTTTTCAAATCCAACCTTTAGTAGTTTAAACCGTGTGGATGCTTTATTTTTATCTGCAAGCCAGGAAATAAAAGGGTATTGACTGAGCTCTCTTGGTCTTATTTTGGGGTGACTGACCTCTTTTTCTTAGAGGGGCCTGTTTTTTGTTTTTGAATTTCTAAGTAATGTCACCAGTAAAGAGTTAAGCGGATCTGACTGGCTTCACTCTGGCTTATATGATGATGAGTAATGTGATGTTGGTAACAGCAAATTGTTGTTTATAAGCAAACATGGCATTGTGCAAACAAGCAGGCTTGGTCTCCAACCGGTTTGATTTCATGGTGGTCAGCAGCTGATCTATGTAACATACAACCTTTCTGCCTCTCTAAATGTCAGAAGAATGACTGTTTGTTTATCTTGCCTTCTTCCCAGCTGTTTACTCTGTAATGCATTTACCTCGACCTTGATTCTCAAAGAGTGGCCTCTTTCTCCTCCCCAGTTCTGTTTACGTTAGCCCTGCCCCTGGTGTCACCTATGAAATCTGTTGATTATTCCACCTGGTTAATGTTAAATTGCTCTTGTAAGATGATGTGTTTGTTCATAAACACAAATGCTGGGCCCCTTGTTTACTGTACCCATGGCAGCAATCGTTATTAAACAGATATTGCTTTGTTTGCGGGTGTGAGCAGCAGTTTATCCTGCAAGGTCTGTTTAACACACACACACACATACACACACACAAACTTAAATGCTAGAATTTTGATAAAGAAAGAAAAAGGGGAACTTGTCCCTGGAATGTGGTTGAAACAGACTTAGGTTTGCTTTTCTTATCTTTTGCTTGGATGAAGGGGCTGGCGAGATTAGCAAGTTGTTTGGTTTTTCTAAGAGATTTCCTTAGTGTAATGATATCTATGCAGTTGTTTGCTTTTTTCTGAAGGGAGAGAGCTCTCCTGAAAGGCCACTAGCTCAGTAATAAAGAATCAGATGGCTAGAAATTTGTTTGTGGAACAAACAAGGACTTAGAAGATGTAGGAGAAAAAGTCTAGTACTATGAACAAGGCAGTCACCATTGAAAGGTACAATCCTTGGATTTTGTGTTATTGTGTCTATCTTGCATGTTGTCCTGTAGGCTTGATATGATCCTGTTGGGTACATGTACTCTTTGTCAAGTTTGAGAAGGGAGGATTAACTTTTACTTTGATGTGTTCTGAATAAATCCTCCCTGCCATAAATGAAGATATTTTAACTGGAAAGAAACTATACAGTTAATATGCATAATGTATTTTTAAAAGCCAGTATTTTTACTCTTACCTGTGGTTCTTACCTGTCCATTTTAAAGTGAGTTTATGCTTTGTATCATTTCTAGTTAAGTAAAGCAAGCATGTGGCTCTTTATCTAGTTTGGTGTGTGCACATGACGCTTGTCCCTTGGACACTGGGAGCCACCTTAGATAAGACCTGAACATTAGCCTGGCCTTTGTCATGTTTTGCAAACAGCAGAGAAAACTCTCAGCTCGCATCATATCATCATTTGTTTTTTTTTTTTTTAAGTTATTGTTTGTTGCTGTTTCTGAATTTGCCTTGTGTTTCAATATGAGGCATGCTCTCCTAGCATTTGCTGTAAATTACAAAGATACAACGCCGACCAGGGTGAGGGTGAAGGCTGGAGGGTCATGACCTGCAGAGGCAAATGGTGGTCTTTTATATCAGAGAAGCGTTGCTCATCTGTCTGTGAGAGCAACTTTCAGGGGGGAAAATACATATATGTATATTGGAGTTTTTGAAGGATAAAATTAAATAATTGTTCCTTTCGCACAGCGGAGAAATGCAAGCAACAGAATTCTGATGGCCCACATTCATTACATTACCATGATGCTGTGAACATATTGTTCACTTTGGCCACTAGAGCGGTGAGGGGCTTGAGCCAAAGCGGGAGATACGTGAAGTGTGTCATCGAACACGCCAGTCATTAATTGATGCTATGAACCTGGCCTCGTGTACATTAAATGATAGAAAATATAGAAATGAAAAAAAAAAGACTTTTCTGAACTGGTTGTTGGTCACTTTATTCCACTGGGCTATTTGTGAGAATTCAGCTGTTTGAATGTTCAAATGATTAAAGTTCTGCGGGCTTTGTTAGTTCTCAAACTTAAAATCTATTTTGTTCTGTAAAAATGCATTTTAATTAAGCTCCCCAGAACACCTGGCCCCATCATGCCTGACCTTCGGAGGCTTCCTTGTGGCAAAGCAAACAGCCTAGCACTGGATTGGCAAAGCTCCTTTTCAGTCTCTATTTAATTATTTGAGCTCCTCGGGATTAATATGCGAGGGAGTGGGTGTGCATTCTGCTTTGTACTTGTTTCCTAGAGCGGCTTCTTTCTAACTTCCCTCGTTTGCCCACAGTTGCTATGATTACGGCACTTAAACTCTTGTCTATTAGGAAAGAAGGGAACCAAGACCCACCAGAGCTGAAAAGCTAAAAAATATAAATTTAGACATCTGTAATTTTTGGAGCGGGGTCAACTTGTTATCTGTGCTCATTGGTGTCTTATAAAGATTACAGTATCCAAGAAAGTTTGATGAAGACAGTTCTGAAGAATAAGACATTTACAGTTGCTCTGAACAACTTTACTGCCTTGGCATTGGAATGCAGAAATCCTTTTTTTCCTTGGAAATATGAAGTCTCCTGTCTTCACATTGAAAGCCTGGTGAATAAGGGGGAAGCCTGTGCTTTTGTTAGGAAGGTTATTTTATTTACCACCCTATCCCGCCAACTCTATTCTGAGTCATGAATTACAGGGAAAATTAAACATCCTATTGTCTGCCTTCTCCAGCCCATCTGAATTGTCCATATATATATATTCAGTATTTCCAATGGGTTTTTGTAGGATATTTCATTGGTTGATTATCTTTCAATGTTTAATGAGATCATCCTACTTCTCTTAAGACCTAACAGATTTAATGGCTTGTTACTTTCGGAGTTTCAGAACACCAAAACAGATAAAGAAGTGTACAGGAAATAGAGTATTTTTAAAGTTGGAGGCCAGCACAAGCCCTTGATCTCATTTGATCAAGAGGTTGGCCTTGGAATTTTCTGTCGTTTAATCATTTAGTCAAACATTTAGTAATTATGTATTAAATTCCTGTTATGTGCAAGGCATACCTGAAAGTTAAACTTGAGATAAAAGATGTATTTATTTATGATTCTTATGAAACAAATGGAGCTGGGAAAGTGGACAAGGAAACTATTTTAATCTAAATGCTTCTTCTATTTAATTGATAAATATAAACTATTCCTGGTTTAATTGATAAATACAAGTTAGTTTCTATTTCTTTTCTTCCTCTTTTGAAGGCAAGAAAGCTGCTGTATTACATTATTGAAAATAAGCATGGGTTTTCTAAGTTTTTGCCAATTTAGGGTTCCTTGCTTGCGTTGGTCATCATAGCTATAGATGCTCCCCACTGGCCATGTGAGATGCATTCAAATGCATCTCGCCTTTGCTTACGTGTACCAAGCCCTGCCCTTCCTGCGTTCCAGAGGGCAGGACAGGTCAGTGGCACCGTTTGGACACAGATGCTGTGTTCTCTAGGAGGGGTGCTCCTACAGCTGGTTTGTTTCTCCTCCCTGGGGAGGCCCGACTCCTCACTTCCATGATATTCTTAGCCTCTACTCACCTGAGACCTGGAATGATTCCAGTTTCACCCTGATATCCCGTACGGCTAAATGAGTGGCCACACTGGTTTTGTTTTTGTTTTTTTAAAAACATGCTTTTGACAATTTCATTGCTCCTGAACTTTTTTTCCAGAGGGGCTAAATGAAATTCCAGATTTTTAAAGATACATGTAGATAGACAGCTATGGTGCATGATAAAGTTGATAATACATAAATCATTTTTAACAACAGGTAATATGCATAATTTATGGTGTTACAGTGCTATCTTTCTGATATTTATGATGGATAATGTTCAGTTTTGGCCCTCATATTACTGCTTTAAATTATACCACAAGAAAATTAATGAGAAAGTAGATTTATGGGTTTCATTTGTTTGTCAATTCGGAAATTAATTGGGTGTTAATTTTAGCCGTCCCTCATCAGACCAGGACTGTAGTATGTGTGCATTACTTTGCATTCATTGTAGCTTACCTCCCATTTACTGTGGGTCACTAGCTTTGCATACATTAAAATAGCCCTCCGGCTCATTCCCTTGATTACTTTTTGAACTGCCATGCATTAGAAAATTTACGCCTTTCTGTTATAATTATGAAAATGTGGTATTGGAAGACGGTGCCTTCATAACACAGTCAGCACACTGACTTTGCCTCCTAAACTTGGCTCTTGGGTAGTCTTTCCATGAAATGGGACCCATGTCAGTAGGACAGTGGATAGACAAATGGCGGTGTCTGTAGGGTTCATTCATAATTTGTGGAAGTTATCTCAGGTGAGAAAACAATTGTCTGATCTAACTCCGTTTCTCTTGTTTTGTTCTTTCTCCTCCCGTCTACCCCCGCTTTTTTTTTTCTTCAAGAGTAGCCCATCCAAGCCCATTTGTAGGCACTGACTCTACATCTTGGGGCTGCCATCTTTCTGTCTCCTCACCTGCTTCCTTAACCACTAAGTCTCATTTGTCATTCCCTCCACCAGTCAGTCCCTCATCTCCCAATGCCACTTGCTCCAGCAGCATCTCGCCAGGTGACGGGTGAGCAGTGTAAAAGCATGGCCCTCATGCTAGCAAATGTGATGTCTCCATTGTTGCAGTCCTCTACTGAGACTCTGTGACTTTCATCTGGGATTTCTATTGCTTGATTCCCTCTCTGTTGTGAAGAGAGTAACACCCACACGGGCATTAAAGAGTACAGATCTGGTTTAATATCCTAGGCCACCCTACTGTTTGCCTACTAGGGGAAAAAAGTCTGTGGAGCTGCACCCTACTCCTTAAAACTCCTTTGTTTGTCTTATGTTGCCTTGTAAACCCTTTGCACATTGAAAGGGAACTAGTTCGTTTGCTTGATGAGAACCAGAACTAAATGTATGCTTTATATCATAATATAGACAGCTGGGTCTTCTTTTTTCCTCAGTGGCATGAACACAATTATTGAAGGTTTTAAATCTTAATGATGCAACATGAGTGATTTTAAAAGTGCCTCTCTTAGAGCTAAAGCTAGTCTGAGTCTCATCCTTATTCTTTCTCAGTCTACAAACTGCATGGAGTTAACTGACAATAAAGTAAGAGGCATGTGTTCAATATTTCCAAAATAATGAAATCTACATAGTGAAATTCACATTCTTTTCCTTCCTTCCTCCCTCCCTCCCTCCCTCCCTCCCTTCCTTCCTTCCTTCCTTCCTTCCTTCCTTCCTTCCTTCCTTCCTCCTTCCTTTTCCATGAGCTTCTGTTATCTCTTCAGAATTGCATGCCATCTTCCTTTTTTCTCTGCACATGGATGAACGATGAGAAAGAGAATTTTTCTTTTCGGATTGGGGGGGTGGACTGTGTAATTACTCTAATAATTTTCCTAATAGTGATTTCACCATTAACTTCTCTTCTCCCCATAGAAATAGAAACATATTTTACAAAACTATGTTTAGTTTAATTTACACATCCTTTTATGAACAGACCAAGTTCTTTAAGGGCATTTATTCTGCTTCATATAAATAATTGATCAGCCAAGTTAATTTACTTCTGCCTGACTTGGTCAACCTTAATTAACTGCCCTGGAATCAAGACTGAACTTTTTGTTAGCTTAAAATCTTTCACAAGCATGATAACAAGGGCTTTATTTTCCCTAAATTTTCAGCATCAACACTGTAACCAAGGAAATAATCATAATAATAAAGCACTGCTTTAATTTACTATAAATACATTGGCCTGGACATTATGAATTTTCCAGAATACTTCCAGAGAGCAGCTCTGTTGGCAACAGCAATAAATAAGCATGCTAAACTCAGTCCTTGTCCTTTTCTACAAGTCCCTCCAGCACAAAAATCGAACGTTTGAAGTCAGTAGCTCTGTAATGTTTCCAAGCAAGATGAGAAGTAGATCATTTTGGCTTCTTTAGGCTTTTTGACATCTATGCAATTGCAGCATTGACCTTTGTAGGGTTATATTAAATGGATCACGTGATTTAAACAGGCTCAGTTCATCTGGAGATGCCACACAGGAAGGCAGAGGAAGATTTGGTCTTGTTTCTGGAGGAAGGACTTGTTTGTGGGTATGATGGGCCATACCTTTGTATTCAGGCACTTTGTATGATTATACAGTGTTTCCTGCTGTCAGTATGTCATGGAGCAAGGCAGTTGGTTAGTTATAGGGTTAGTTATTCCCCCAGAGAGAAGCAGAGGTTATGCAAACCGGGTGCCTGGGACAAGCTTCCTCGAAGAAAAAAGGGTGCAACGTCCCATGATGGAGAAGATAGATTCCTCTCCTATATATTGACTTGATTTCAGTTGACTCTAATAGTGAAAACTCAAAAGAAAAAGACAGTTGTTTGCAAAATAGTGCAGATGCCTTACATCATTGTATTTTAATGCTTTTCTTTGTCCTCCTGCGACTCTCATTGTTATCTTTTCTGGAATTTCCTTAGTTTTCTTTTCATTAATTTCCTTATCCACTACCCAGCGCAGGACTTTACAAACTGGAGATTCTTAATAATGGACAAGTTCATGTCTGAAACAGAATAGTATGGCTACATCTATCCCTTAATCGATTGAGCTTTAGTTTTCTTATCTGTGAAATGGGGATAACATTTACCTGCCTTATCTCCCTCCTAGCCTTGTTACAAGTTTGAAAAGCACATCAGAGGGCTTTTGCAATTTGTGAAGTGTGATACAGATATAAAGGCTTATTAAATGACTTGGAACATTTGATAGAAATATTGCTGGCCCAGACACTGTTAGAAATGTTCTTAGACATTGACACTCCTATTTTTTCACATGTGCTTTTCAAAAAGCTGTTTTCTCCTGATTGGTGTGGGAGATTATGGGAAATTTTAAATCTTCCAACCTACATACTACTGTTAGCACTTGACTAATTAAGGACATCCTCAGACCAAAATAATCCTTTATGCAATTTTGGTCCCAAAGCCTGCACTCTCACAAACCTGATTCACAAGCCAAGCTGCTTGGCTTGATGCCTGCAAAACTTGTACTGGAGGACTTGGCAGTCTGCTTTGGAACTGCATGGAGCAAAAACAGGGCCTTCTCATCAAATTGTGTATTGGAGACTGTTCTTACTCCACCCACCAGAATGGTGTCTCACCAAGGAAACAAAAGCAGGACCAGTCTCTTAGACACCTGCTCTCAGGCCTGGGATCCCGATGGTCACATAGTCTGAAAGCAGCATTCTACCTGCAGTTCTCTTCCATCAGGACAGGATATTTGGCTAAATATTTATGCCTCATTCTTAGGGCAGGGATAGAGTTTATATATGTGCAATGTTGTTGTCTTTTGGGGATCAAGTCCCTGGTATGGGAAGGTATTCCCAGAAGGAAAAATATCTATATATATACATATTTTTAAATCTATATCTATAGATTTTTTCTTTACGTATATTTGAGATATATCCTGATAATTAGATGGATTTCCTTGCTACCTACTCTAACACAAATGCTCTCTTACTTAAATACCTAACACTGTGCCTTTTCCTATAATTCTTTTTTGTCCCTCCCCCTGCCCCCTTTTTTTGAGACAGAGCCTTGCTCTGTTGCATGCTGTCTGCTCACTGCAACCTCTGCCTCCTGGGTTCAAGCAATTCTCCTGCCTCAGCCTCCCGAGTAGCTGGGATTACAGGCATGTGCCACCACACCCGGCTATTTTTTTTGTATTTTTAGTAGAGACCAGTTTCACCATGTTAGCCAGGCTGGTCTCGAACTCCTGACCTCAAGTGATCTGCCTGCCTTGGCCTCCCAAAGTGCTGGGATTACAGGCATGAGCCACTGCACCCAGCTCTTTTCCTTCAGTTCTGTACAAAGGGGCAAGTTTGTGGAAGAGAGACTGAAACGCCCAGGGAAAAGTACCTAGGTTTCACTAATTCATTTCTTTTTTGGTGATGAACAAGGCACTCATGTTGTCACAAATTATCTTGTTACCTGATTCTTATATCTTAGGGAAGATTTTGGTTATTTTTGATAGGTGCTTTACTCTGTGGACAGTAAGAATATAACTGCAATTTCTAAAGGACTGTAATTATTAGAAAGTCTGATCTGAAGACATGAGAACGAAAAAATAATAATAGAAATCAAGAAACGATAGTGAATCAGCTGTTACTTCTGAGTTTGTTTCCCACCTGCTAGTGAAAAATGCCATTCTCAATCCACTTTAGAATTGGATCAACTTAAAAAATATATACGTCTTTTGGGTTTATGAAGAGTCTATATCAAGTTGGATCATGCTATACAGTGAAAGGAAATGAAGAAACATGTGAATTTTTCTGCTTTTAATTTTTCCATTTGGTTTTTGTGCAAGTCTGCAGAAAACAGACTTCATCCAATTTCTAGCAAGAAAACAATGTCCTCTAAAGATACCCAAAGATTGAAATTTCCCTGTTGTCACATTTCATGTATGGGGCAGAAATCTGTAGCATCGGTTGTACATATGTCCTTCCACAATTGGAACACATTTGCGTAAAAATTTCCTGCCCTTTAATCTGGGATTGGTATTTCACATTAAAGTCTTAATTATTCAGGCGTTTCTCAGCTTTCATGTTTGAACTCTTCACTTCCTTTAATGATTGTTGCTTTTCCTTTTCCAAATCCTGGTCTGTGAACTTGGAGTGTGACCCTGCCGTTTTCATTGTTTTGCCCCCACTGAACCTCAACTTTAAAAATACACATTGTGGTTAAGAGCTTCGACTTAACTGAACTGGTTCAGATCCTGATTCCACCATTACTAGCTGTGACACGTAGTGGACAAATTAAATAACTTGTGGATCCTTAGTTTTCTTATCCGCAAACTGGGGGTAACAATCATCAGCAGCACTAAATTGGAGAATATGTGTAAATCACCTGCATTAGGGCCTGCCTGACCCAACACTGGTGATGAGTAGATGGTAGCAGTTGGTATTAGCAAATGCTGTCTGTCTTTTCTCATCTTTGGACATCTTTTCTGAGCCAAGTGCTGAATCGGCTCTCTGGGATAATGGTTTTGTGCCCAGAGAGTAATAAGACTGAATGTGAAATGTATTTACACCTAAGTGATATTTTCTCTCTTTTTTTTTTTTTTTTTTTTTGTGAGATGGAGTCTCGCTCTGTAGCCCAGGCTGGAGTGCAGTGGTGCGATCTCGGCTCACTGCAACCTCCGCCTCCCAGGTCCCGGTTCAAGCAATTCTCCTGCCTTAGCCTGCTGAGTAGCTGGAATTACAGGTACACACCACCATGCCCAGCTAATTTTTGTATTTTTAGTAGAGGCAGGGTTTCACCATATTGGCCAGGCTGGTCTTGAACTCCTGACCTCGTGATCCACCTGCCTCGGCCTTCCAAAGTCCTGGGATTACAGGCGTAAGCCACCACACCTGGCCCTAAGTGATATTTTCTAGCTACTCATTTTGCACCCTATTTTTTTTTTCTTTTGTTTTGAGATGGAGTCTCACCCTGTCACCTAGGCTGGAGTACAACGGCGTGATCTTGGCTCACTGCAACCTCCACACCCTGGGTTCAAGCAATTCTCGTGCCTCAGCCTCCTGAGTAGCTGGGATTACAGGCGCCTGTCACCATGACTGGCTAATTTTTTTTTTTTTCTTTTTTTTGTACTTTTAGTAGAGACAGAGTTTCACCATGTTGGCCAGACTGGTCTCGAACTCCTGACCTTAAGTGTTCCACCTGCCTCATCCTCCTAAAGTGCTGGGATTACAGGCGTAAGCCACCACCCCCAGGCCTATATATATTTTTTCTATTAGAATTTTAGTACCTTCGGCCAGGTGCCATGGCTCACAAGGCCTGTAATCCCAGCACTTTGGGAGGCTGAGGTGGGTGCATCACCTGAGGTCACGAGTTCAAAACCAGCCTGGCCAATATGGTGAAACGCTGTCTCTACTAAAAATACAAAAATTAGCTGGGCCTGATGGTGGGCACCTGTAATCCCAGCTACTTGGGAGGCAGTGAACAGAGATAGCACCACTGCACTTCAGCCTGGGCGACAGAGCAAGGCTCTGTCTCAAAAAAAAAAAAAAAAAAAAAAAGAAAAGTGTAATATCAACAAATAGTGCCTGCACATGTTAAAATTTAATGTTTATACCTAATATGCTCTATAGGATGACTTGCTGGTTTTTGAACAAAGGAACCAGATAGAAGAAAAATTTAATCTTGGGCTGGGCGCAGTGGCTGCAATCCCAGTACTTTGGGAAGCCGAGGCGGGTGGATCACGAGGTCAGGAATTTGAGACCAGCCTGACCAACCTCTTTCTTTACTGAAAATACACAAAAAATTAGCCGGACATGGTGGCGTGCACCTTAATCCTAGCTACTCGGAGGCTGAGGCAGGAGAATCTCTTGAACCCGGGAGGTGGAGGTTGCAGTGAGCCGAGATTGCACCTCTGCACTCCAGGCTGGGCGACAGCGCGGGACTCCATCTCAAAAAAAAAAAAAAAAAAAGAAAAAAGAAAAATTTAATCTTGAATTCTAGGTTTACCTACAAATACTAGTTTTTCTAAGGGTAAAAAAGTAGTATATTTAAAACAATACTACTGAAACTTGAATTGGGAATGGCAGTTTCAGACCCGAAACTAGGGGCCTGGCCCACTAATGAGGGGATAAGTTGAGTGAAAGAAAATGACAACTGTTTACAAATTTTGGCAACATTTAAACCAAGGCCCTTCTTATGCACAACAACTGTTTTAACAGCTGCTTTTTTTTTCTCCCCCCCACCCACCCCCCATCTTGGAAATCCTTGTATCAGGTTTTTGAGTCATGATGCAAGAATCTGGGACTGAGACAAAAAGTAACGGTTCAGCCATCCAGAATGGGTCGGGCGGCAGCAACCACTTACTAGAGTGTGGCGGTCTTCGGGAGGGACGGTCCAACGGAGAGACGCCGGCAGTGGACATCGGGGCAGCTGACCTCGCCCACGCCCAGCAGCAGCAGCAACAGGTACTGGGCTTTGGAGACTTGGGAGGTGGAGGGCGGTGGATGCGAATTTTACCGCTGAATTTTACACTTAATCACGATCTCGCAATCAGTGTTTTGTGTCCACCTGTCTGTCCATCTGTCTTTCTGTCTGTCAGTGGCATCTCATAAACCATCAGCCCTCTAGGAGTCCCAGCAGTTGGCTTAAGAGACTAATTTCAAGCCCTTGGGAGTTGGAAGTCCTGCAGGTCCCCTTGTGGGGAGCAGTTGCTGAGACGAAGATGAGTGGACCTGTGTGTCAGCCTAACCTTTCCCCATTTTGAATAAAATTATTCTTTGGAGAAATGGTTCCCACTGCTTTCATGCAAAAATAAAAATTAAACGAAAAACAGGCTTAAGCCTGTGAAGAAGGAAATAAGAGCTAAGGAATAAAAGAGAGAAAAAGAGTAGATGAGTAAGGAGAGTTGAAATATACATAGACAGGCGGAGATGGCGAGATAACAGCCAAAACATCTAGAACACGGGCATCACTGTAGGAAGCTGCTTCCCTCTATGTGTAGGATTTGGGGGTATAGAGTATTTAACATATGTTCCCTTTATTCATGCAGCAGTGGGTTTGTGGCTAAGTCTTACTGCTTTAAATTATCTCTTATTGGTGCCTCCCCAAAATGTACATAAGTTGGGATGTACTCATTCCTGTTAGTTATACTTTTTACAGGTATGGAACTGGCTACCTGTGAGTGACTGGTAAAATATTTCCAAATGGTACAGGTGACCCAAGAAATAGTGTTCTGTTGTCAAAGTGTTGATAAAAATTCAAATAAGTAAACAGCATTTGCTTGAAGACTGGCTTTGGTTTTCCAGCCTCTCTCGGAATCAGTAAATATTATTAGGCTTTGTTAATAATAATAGATGGTTTATGACCTGTTTTGTTCTTGATTTACTTATTCAAAACATAGTTATGGTGCCACTCAGAAACAGGTGAATTAAAAAGAATGAAGTATCTTTGGGCCTTTCTGAAAGCTGCAGGAACTCTTGTGGGGAGGAAGAAGATAGGAACAAAATGCTTCTCAAATCATTTTCTTGGAATCAGTGTCGGCGAAGCTAAGCTTGTTTGGGATGCAACTTGGAGAAAAGCTCTAAACCATGTTTTATTTTCTCGTTGCAAAGAGTTTTTTAAGGAATAAGGAATGATTAGATTGTTAGCTCCTTACAAGGTGGTGGAACCAACATGAGCCTGTGGAACCTGTTGGGAGAAAGATGCAACAAAGCGAAAGAAAAGAAAAGTAACAGACCAGCAAAAGTCTTAATTCAGAGGACTTCCTGCAAGTGATTTGATCTTTCTTTCATTGGCAGCCCAAACCCATTTGTGCCTGCACCACAGGCTCACTTCAGCTGGAATTTGTGATGTTTGTTGTGTATAAACTTTGTGCATTTAAGTTAGTGCAGATGGCCAAATTCCAACCAGTGAGGTTGTTAGCAAAACCCAGCAGTAGATAGTAAAAGGGTCTCCGTGTATTTGTGCTAGTACATGTTCATGTGATGTTCTCAGCCATTTTATTCAGAACAAATAGTTAATGTTGTTGAATGCTATCTTCTATGCCCTTACCAGACAAGTGTCAAGATTGACTATTTCTTTATGAAGCACTTGAGTACTTGAGATGGGGCTACTGACTGATGTGGTGATACTAAATAATTAATATTTAGAGTACATTAATTACATAAAAGGGAAATTCTGATTTTTATTTGAGGAGCTAAAAATCATTCAGGATCTCAAAGTAGTAAGCCAGGCAAAAAACTTTACATATAAACCATCAAAACATGTGCACACACACATGCGCCCACACACACAACAGTGATAACAAATTGGCTACATAGAATAAAATTATAAAAGCATATTTCACCAACATCTTCCTTAAAAAGTATCAGTTGCAAACATATTTATCCACATCTTCCTTTGGCTGTGACCACTTCGGAAAATTTGTTGTTATGGGTTATTGATACAAAGGTCAAGAAATATATTATGATTAGACTTTTATACTGTTTTTCAATGTTTTTATGACAGTTTTTTCTCCGTATGTCATTGACACATTTTGGGAAGAAACAAGGCAGTGGGGTCTATCATTGTGGCTAAAACCCCCTGTATTGTGATTAGCAAAGCCTTTTGAAGTCTTTTAAAATATAACATTGACAGCTGTTCAACTCCCCTAAGTATATGATAAGGCTTTTAACAGGTTGTTGGGGAAAAGGGAAATCTGTAGATGAAATAAGAAGAACTACAGGACTGAAAATATTTCTCCAGGACGAGAGTTATCAGAGTTTTCTTCCAGACTGAAAACTGCAACAATTAGACAGTTTGGAGAAATGTGAGCATTCTACAATGGACTATGGTTGTTTTCATCATTTTTATTCTACAGGTTTTTACTTGAAGTGAGAATACCAGCAGTGAGAAAATCACAGCCATGCTGAATTCATTACTGCGGTAGTCACACAAAACCACGGATAAAATTTCAATAACTGCAGGCCACAGTTGAGTAAACAGTTGCACTGAAATTTAATTCCTGTTGACTTTTCCCCCATTCCTCGCCAGGGGCACATTCAGATTCCGTAGTACAAAGACAACAGGGGTTACAGCTTTGATTAATGTAGGACAGTGGAAGAGAATTAGAACTGTAAAATATGTTAGAAGTCCATGGAACACAAAGATCTGGCTTAAAAGGGCCTGGTATAAAAACGAGTTAATTATGCTGTGTGTTATATTGAATGTTGGAGGATTTTCCTGTTGCACCAATACCATCATTGAGGATACGGGGAGAGTTTTTACTCAGTGCCAGGATATAAAATAAATAAATGCAAACCTTTCCATGTTTGCTCCATATTATCAAAGATAATTACAAATTACAGCAAATGCCGTTTTCAGAATGGGAGGGCCCTGATAAAGATTCACTATGGAGTGCACTAGTTCCATAGTGAGTTTTGTTTATAGGTTGGCTTAATTGCTTTCAAATGGTATTGTCATTTCTAAAAATTAGTTAGTTGACAACCTAGAGAAATGGGGCAAATCTGGCTTTTCCATCTTCTTTTGAAAAATTAGAATATCTGGTAACCTTGGGCTGATAGTCCCACAAGGGCAACAATTGTTGGGAGATGAATTGCTATTGAAGACAGGGAGCCCTCCAGCCTGCTCTCATTCCCACCAGCAGCATTGCTCATTTATGCCTCTAGGTAGTGGAGTTGGCGATTCTGGGCTGGAAGGTAGACTCATCACTCAGAAGCCATCAGCCCAAGAGAGGTGCTGCCATTAGCTGGTAGAGCCCGCCAACACACTCACAAAATGTCTTCCTTCCTCATGACTAAATGTATTATCTCCATAATGTTTCAACTCTATTTATGTCTGAGCCATGAAACTATTATAACAATAGTTTTCTAATAATATAATTTGATAGAGTTTCTGAACATTTTCTTTTATCCATTGAGTAATTCTTTACCCGATACCATAACTGCTTTTTATTTCCTATTATCCCTGCACCATTTCTATGTTTGTAAAAGTTGTATTGGATGTGCACTGCTCCATTATGAAACTCAGCAACAAATACTATTAGCAATTACTAAAGTTTTTTTTTTTTTCCTTAAAGAAAGGATTTTAAAATGTCCAGAACAATTTCATAAACTGTGTGGATTAATGCATTTTAAAAGTCTTGAATTTTAGAAAGCAGAATTTTATTTCCATATTGCTGCAAATGAGAGCTTTTTCAGATAAGCATATTACATAGAGCATAATGTTTAGAAGTTTCTCCATATACAGCATATGCTGTCAGGTCAATTAACAGAATGCATACTAGAAAATGTTTATTCAATAAAAATGAATAGCTGTTAAATAAAACAGCTATTTCTTAACAACATTCCATTTAATGATGAGGTTTTTGTGGGGTTTCTTTCTTTTCTTTTCTTTTTTTTTTTGGTACCACCTGGCAGTTTTATTGTCTGCAAGTCACTATAGAGAGAGCTTTGGTTGCTGCAGTTCTGAGGTGTGGCTATCATTTTATATGAAGAGAGCAGTTTAGAGGGAATCTGTGAGAAAAAACTTTTAAGATATGCCGTATTTGGAATTTGAACATGTATTATTTAGAGAGTGTGGATAAGCAAAGTGTTTGCTTCCCGTGGCTTCTTTCTTTGACATCTGGTTTAAGGTGTTGGGTCTTGTGGCCCAGAAGACAGTGAGTATGTTTTAAGTTAACAATGTAAAAGAAGGAGAGAAAATGTGAAATGACTAGTAAGGAGGTGGGAACGGTAGATAGGGAACTTCTCTTGAAAAAGAAGAAGGGGAGTAAAGAGGACCCATCGGGTTGAATTTTTCCAATGAACCATTGAAGGAGGTCAAAGATTAGTCATTTCCCAGAACGCAAGAAGCTCAGAGAAATGGGTGGGACTCAGGCAAAGAGTGTAGTTATGTACATTCAAAGGAAATGTAGAGGCCGGCTGTGGTGGCTCACGCCTGTAATCCCAGCACTTTGGGAGGCCGAGGCAGGCTGGTCACTTGAGGCCAGGAGTTGGAGACCAGCCTGGCCAACATGGCAAAAACCCCATCTCTACTAAAAATACAAAAATTAGCTGGGCATGGTGGTGCACAACTGTAGTCCCAGCTACTCAGGAGGCTGAGGCAGGAGAATCACTTGAACCTGGGAGGCAGAGGTTGCAGTGAGCCAAGATTGCATCACTACACTCCAGCCTGGGCGACAAAGTGAGAATATGTCTAAAAAAAAAAACCAAATAACGGCTGGGCACAGTGGCTCACGCCTGTAATCCCAGCACGTTGGGAGGCTGAGGAGGGCAGATCATGAGGTCAGGAGATTGAGACCATCCTGGCTAACACGGTGAAACCCCGCCTCTACTAAAAATACAAAAAAATTAGCCAGGTGTGGTGGTGGGCACCTGCAGTCCCAGCTACTCGGGAGGCTGAGGCAGGAGAATGGCGTGAACCCGGGAGGTGGAGCTTGTGGTGAGCCGGGATCGCGCCACTGCACTCTAGCCTGGGCAACAGAGCAAGACTCCATCTCAAAAAAAAAAAAAAAACACACACACAAATAAACAACAACGACAACAAAAAAAACAAAGGAGATGTAGAAAATACAGTGCCAGAGGAACCTGGGAGAATCAGGTATTGATATCCCAGGGTCCTCTGAACATGGGAAATGGTATTTGAGGGACCATAGTGTCAGTGTTTTAAGTGGGGGAGGAGGGTGGAAATCCTTTTTTGTTTTCAGCATAAAGAAATATACAAGCAGGCTGCGTGCAGTGTCTCATGCCTGTAATTCCACCATTTTGGGAGGGCAAGGCGGGCAGATTCCTTGAGCTCAGGAGTTTGAGACTAGCCTGGGCAGCATGGCAAAACCTCGTCTCTACAAAAAATACAAAAGTTATCTAGGGGTGATGGCACATGCCGTTGGTCCCAGCTACTCATGAGGCTGAGGTGGGAGGATCCCTTGAGCATGGGAGGTCGAGGCCGCAGTGAGCTGAGATGTTGCCACTGCACTCCAGCCTGGGCTGGGTGACAGATTGAGACCCTGTGTCAAAAAACAAAAAATACGCAAGCAAATGAAAATTATTTTCTTCACATTCAAAATGGCAAAATCCATCCCTTCGTCAGTTTTTGTTAGTGAAATTGCTG
Source organism: Pongo pygmaeus (assembly GCF_028885625.2). NCBI lineage: Eukaryota > Metazoa > Chordata > Mammalia > Primates > Hominidae > Pongo > Pongo pygmaeus. The sequence continues at coordinate 82,227,602 of NC_085930.1, forward strand.
GTGGATATTGAGTAGAAGAAGAAAGCTGTCCCACAAACATTTCCAGCTTTTTAACTGCCTCTGTGAGAAGCAGTGCCTGCAAGAAATAGCTGTTGGTGTCTGTACTGGCAGCAACCACCACTGGATGAAGGTGCTTATTGCATCTCATTCTTTGCATCTCATTTTTACCCATAGGCCTCTGGGGCACCATATTAAAATTCCAGAGGCCCTTGTTTCATAAACCTTATGGGAAGTGACGCAGGTTATATGGTGTGGATCTATAGGTGTAAAGACTGGGTAGCAATGGCTGGGTTGGCCATACCATTCTACCACTTTTTTCTTTGAAAAAGGTGGCTTATGAACTTTGTTAGAAATGCCCTCAAGTGGCCTTTCCCGTTGTAGCTGCTGGAGACTGACTGTGTCTGAAAGGAGGGTCTCTTGATGCTGACAGGGAAAAGCTGATCAGCACCTCTGTGTCCTAGAAGGGGAACTTCCAGGAAGGGGGCATAGAAGAAGGTATTATTAGTATTTATTGAATGCCTTCATGGGGCCAGGTACTGTGCTGGGGGCTAGCACCTTCCCTTGCTGGTAGGTAAAAACCCAGCTGTAATTTTAAAGGAATTGCTATGCTGAGATACACTTGTATTGAAGACCTTGCGTAGTTCAAATAATGTGAAAAGTATTGATGGTCAAAAATATTTTGTGTAGGAATCAATGCCACCAAAATGTTAGTGGTATCCATACAAACAAACTGAAACAAAACTGAGACAGGATTCAGATAATTCTGACAAATAAAGAAAAAGCAGCCACAACACTGACCCCCCCACATTTTCTTAATTCCCTTTGGGGCTGTTTCTAGAAAAGGCATATTTCACCCTGAATGCTAAATTTAGTTCTCTACTCTGTTAGTTTAGACCTGCCTTCCATCAAAATATTGTTGTCAAAGATTTATGTAACTTGTGATTTGAGGCTTGTATGAAATTCTTTCAAGTTTTGATTACTAAACAGTTGTGTGCCATTAATCTCTCCATTGAAAATTAAAATGGCACGAGAAGCAAAAGAAGAAAAAAGACCTGTAACAGAGGAGAATGTGGTAATAGAAAGCCAGGTGCCACATTTCATTATGAGTGAAGTGCACCCTCTTGACTTCAAGAGAAAGCTTTGCCACTTTGAAAAGGTAATTTTAAGCCCTGACCTGTGAGCTAATAAAAAAAATCATAAAAAAAGAACGCCCTATCTCTTGTCTACTCACAAGTCCGTTTTTGAACTTTCAGGAGGTATGACTTTAATGGTAATTTGTTGACAGATTAGTTTCAGTGATTGCCAAGAGTTTGTTTTTGCAAAACTGGCAGGTCCTATCTGCTCTCTGAAGGCAAGGAACCTACTTTGCTGTTTTGCAGTGGCTTGCGTTTATCGACAACTAGCGCTGAGCAGGCAGAATTGGAATGTTTATATAATGTAAACCTATAGTTCGCCTGATGGAGTCTAGTGTACTTTTAGGTAGTGCACAGATTACTTGATAAAAAGGGTTACAAGGTGACTGCTTTTATGACAAAGAAGAATAGCAATATAAATGCCAGTGGTACACTGAGCCACAAGAAGGAAGTTTATGTAGGGAATTGAACCCCATGTTAGAAAGTTTCTTTTCATCACTTTGTCTTTGAACTCAAATCTATTGTAATTATGAAGTGTTACTTGTAACATTCCAGAGACCCTTTGCTAAATACTGTTTGATTTGATTCATAAAAATAGAGCCACATTATCTCCCCTCCCCCACCCCGAACAAGAAAATGTCGTGAAGAGTTTCCCATACTGACCTTGTCTCAGCTTTGTTGCAAGTGGGCTCATAAGTGAGCTCCACTAGAAAACAGCTGCAATTTATGTCTTTGATCATTTGCATATTCTTTCATTTAACTTTTTTTTTTTTTTTTGGAAATGGGGTCTAGCTCGGTCACCCAGGTTAGAGTACAGAGAGTACAGGATTGCTATCATGGCTTACATGGCTTACTGAAGGCTTGACCTCCCCGGGCTCAAGCAATTCTCCCACCATCAGGCTTCTGAGTTCCTGGGACGGCAGGCCAGCTGTTTTTTTTTTTGTTGTTGTTTTTCTTTTTGTTTTCCTGTAGAGATATGGGTCTCACTATATTGCCTAGGCTGGTCTTGAACTCCTGGGCTCAAGCGATCCTCCTGCCTCAGCTTCCCAAAGTGCCAGGATTACAGGCATGTGCCACCACACCCAGCCTCATTCAACTATTTATTGAGCCTCCGTATGTGGAAGAAAATGGGGGTGGAGGGGGAACTGATATGTTAGGTGCTAGGAAAACATGGGAAAATAACTTAGAGTTTACTTAGCTAGAGCCTGAAGAATAACTATGGAGGCAGTAGGAAGATGAGAAGATGGTGAAAAGGCAGATTGGGTTCAGCTTATGGGAGGGTTCTAAGTAGAGAAGAAAGATCATATGAGAGGTGGTGTATTAAAAGTAAATGAGAAGGTTTAACCTAGTTGGCTTGGAAGGGAAGAAATCCCGGAGAGATGAGTGGCCATGACAGTGTTACTGCAGTTGGTCTGACATTTAGTAATCGGTCACTAATGTGGCCCCAGTGAATTGAGGGCACCCTGTTGTTGATCCCTCCTGGCTTCTTGAACATCTTCTCCTCCATCAGAATCCCTTAGTGAAGTCTTAAGTTCCATCAGGGAATGGGGGCCGGGATCACCTTCTTCATTACCTGGTACTTCCGCAGCACACAGCATTGTACCTGATGTAGGGCAGTTCTGTGACAGACTGTATTTATGAATGAGTGAAACAGAAAGAGAAAGGAAGTACTAGATAAGAAGAGATTGTTGAGGGGAGTATTGGGAAAAACAGGACCTTTTGAATTATGAGGTATGCAAATACCAAGGAGTGGGAGTTACCAATGATGAGTCAGGATGTTCCATCTTAATGACTGGCAAAATGGGGGCACCATGAAACAGAAAGAGAGGGGCATGGGGAAGAACCTGAACTCTTTTCTTAGCTGCCACTAGGAGGTTAAGAACTTATAATAAAGGATGGGCTTATTTTGAAAAAGTCATTTTTTAAAAAGACTTTTACAGAAAGACATTCTATGTAGCTAAAACACACTATTTTGATTGCATATGTTTATTTGTGTTAAAATTATCAAGTATTTTCCCTTTAGCCTTTGACAGTTACTAATGAGTACATCTTCCAAAAGTCACATGGGAAGTACTGATAAACTGCTTGTGTTCCTATTGATCATGGAATGGGCTTATCTCTTTGAGAGAACAAAACTATGAAGTTAGATCTTTGATAAAGTCTTTGTTCCATATTGACATAAGCTTCTTAGAGTGATTTTGTTTTTAAGGTGGTGGGGGAGCGTATGTTGTGTTTCTTTTGTTGGAAAAGTACAATGTGCAATTATTAAACAGCTGGTGCTATTGGAAGACTCATTTAGGAGGTATAGATTAAACTGCCTGGGGACATAAAGACCTAGTCTTCTTTGTGTATTTAAATTTAGCCACGCCCAGAGAGGGAAGGCAGGAAGCAAGCTCTGTTTTTCTCTTTAGTCCTTCCATGTGGACATTTTGCAGGATCTTCTGCATAAACTGATAGTGAAGATACCGACTGTGGAGGGTATTGGATTTTTTTTTAAGGTTGGTAACCCTATGTTCCCCTTGAATTAATTATGTTATCCCTATTGTTAGACAGCTCCTTTTTGACTGTACCAAAAATAAAATGAACTTCCTAACACATTAATCTTCAGCAAAGTTTCTTCAGGTAGACCATTAATTTCAGAATTTATTATCCACACAAACACAACTGAGTTGTCAGTATCACAGCCACCTATTAAAAGAGACAACGCAGCTGGTGGCTCACGCCTGTAATCCCCTTTGGAGGCCGAGGCGGGCGGATCACCTGAGGTCAGGAGTTCGAGACCAGCCTAGCCAGCATGGCGAAACCCCATCTCTACTGAAAGTACAAAAATTAGCCGGGCGTGTTGGCATCCACAGCTACTACTCAGGAGGCTGAGGCAGGAGAATCGCTTGAACCTGGGAGACAGAGGTTGCAGTGAGCCAAGATTGTGCCACTGCACTCCAGCCTGGGCTACAAGAGCGAGAGTCCATCTCAAAAAAAAAAAAGAAAAAAAATAAAGAAAAAAGAGGCAAAGCATCCACTGATCCTACATTCGTGTTTTTATCACATTACCTTGTCTCATCTTCAACTTCGGTCTCTCCACATTGAAGGGAAGGTGACATGATGTCTTCTTAGTCATTCAAATCCAATAACTTTTCATCTGAAGGTTAAGTAGTGAGATATAAACTAAGAGACGATAATATCAATTTTATGTTCACTGAAGGGCACAATATACCTCTTCCTAGTAGAGGGAAAATTGTGCGTAAAATGTCTTTTGCTTTATAACAGCAGAGTCATGCCTCTCAGAGCCAAAGGAAGGAATATTTTTGGAAAAAATTAATAAAATAAGAGGTAGCATCCTAAAGGCAGGGCAAAAGTGACTTTTTATTATTATACTTATTAAGTGTTAATTCTTCAGGGCTGCATGATACGAAGTAGTTCTCTTTATAGCCTCCTGTATTGACTCTTGATATACCCTCTACAAACTCAACAACCTTTTACAAGGTTAAAGACTGGGAGAGAATGACATAATGCTCATTCTTTCCTGACTATTTTTAGTCTTAATGTGTATGATAAATAATACTGTGATAATATTGCTTACCTTTCCTCATTTTTTTCTTCCTATGGGTGATATTTCCATTTCAACTCAGTAGGAATTCAACATCCAAAAGCATTAAGTGAAAATACATTTACAGTGTGTATTTTTATGATTATATTCTGATTTTCCTCATTCAATTTCTATTTCTTATAAAGACAAAGTTTTGTGCTGTGTGCTATATGTATATATCACATGTATTTATATAGACTTACTGTATCATTAGTAGTTTTTTTGTTTTTTGAGATGGAGTTTCACTCTTGTTGCCCAGGCTGGAGTGCAATGGTGCGATCTCAGCTCACTGCAGCCTTTGCCTCCCAGGTTCAAGTGATTCTCCTGCCTCAGCTTCCCTAGTAGCTGGGATTTCAGATGTGCGCCACCATGCCCATAATTTTGTATTTTTACTAGAGACAGGGTTTCACCATGTTGTCCAGGCTGGTCTCAAACTCCTGACCTCAGGTGATCCACCCGCCTCGGCCTCCCAAAGTGCTGGGATTATAGGCGTAAGCCACCAACCCCAGCCCATTAATAGGTTTTTAAGACAGGAAAAGCATCACGCATAAGCTGAGTATGTGACATTCACAGTTATAATTATCAAGATTATATTCTGTAATGTAGTGATTCACAATTATAATTGTCAAGATTGCATTCTGTACATAATTTTAAACTTGTCTCAGCTGTTCATTCAGTACCTTCTTTGAGTAGGGGCTAGGTATAAGGCACTATAAGTCTGCAGACTACACCAGGAATCGGCAAACTGTGGCCCTTGGGCCAGATCCAGCCTGCCACCTAGTAAATAAAAGTTCTGTTGAAACACAGCCACACCCGCTTGCCTACTGTTGCCTAAACTGCTTTCATGCTGCAGCAGCAGAGGTGAGTTGTTGCAACAGAGATTGTGTGACCCACAAAGCCTAAGATATTTATCTGACACTCTGCAGAAAGTTTGTCAATCTCTGGATTAATAAATGGCAGATGTGACAAGATTTGCCTTCTACAAATTTCTACCCTTACTTTACAGTGACAAAACTGAGGAAGCATTCATCATTCTTTTCTAAATTCTCTCTGAAAAATATCTGTGTATTTATACTATATTTTTTTTTGTTTGTTTGTTTGTTTGAGACGGAGTCTTGCTCTGTTGCCAGGCTGGAGTACAGTGGCCCTGTCTCAGCTCACTGCAACCTCCGCCTCCCGGGTTCAAGAGATTCTCCTCTCTCAGCCTCCCGAGTAGCTGGGACTACAGGCTTGCGCCACCACACCCAGCTAATTTTTGTAGTTTTAGTAGAAACGGGGTTTCACCATGTTGGCCAGAATGGTCTCGATCTCTTGACCTCATGATCCACCTGCCTCGGCTTCCCAAAGTGCTGGGATTACAGGCATGAGCCACCGCACCTGGCCATATGTATACTATTGTTTAAGACTTTGTTTCACAATTTCTGGAGTGGCAAAATGACTTCTAATTGTCATCATTCCTCTAGAGTTTCTTTCTAATCATTCAGCTGACAGCATCTTACAAGTTAAAAGTTTTGACGTTATTGGTGGTTAAAAGAATCTTCAGCCAGTCTAGTAAGGAAATGGAGGTTGGACTCACTTAGTGAGTCACTCACAGAGCAGACAGATGTCCTTGGCCCTGGCTCCTTGCCAAAGAAAATTAACATAAAAACATAACCTATCTTACGTTCATAGTCCTATAGTTGGCTAGAGGATATAAAAATATATTATTCTCAGTATCACCCTGCATGCAAAGATTTCATAATTTAATTAAGGTGCAGTAAGACATAAACAGATAACATGAAAAGTTTTTACAATTTTTAAAGCAAATTGAAGATAAACTGTAGAAGAGATGTATATGACTAATTGATAGGTGAGTGATTTAGGTAATAAATCTTCAGTAGCCCGGAGAGGATGAATCTGTGTCTATGTTGGTGGGATTTTAGACCTTGGTGAAGTTAGGAAAGAGTCTCAGTATGTGCACATCTGCTGATTTGTTTCAACCTCTTCCATCAGGAGATAATGGATGATAAGTATACACTGAACTATATGGGTTTGGCTTCTGACGTAGAGATTTTAAAGACCCCAAAGCTGTGTCTTTTCCATTTTGCCATTTTAAATTTTGAGACAAGTAAGTTTGGATTTGTACTTGGAAAGACTAGAGGCACATGGTGAGGAGAGGTCTTCTTATACCATACTGTAGCATCTGAGCTTATTGGTCTCCAGGAAATGGCCTGGGACTATCTGTTTACCCAGGCACGAAGTTGATTGTATGATTTCCAGAGATTAGATGTGGGCTGACAAGTGTGATAATTTAGTTGGTGTTGTCCATATTTCACAAACGTTTATATTGAATTTTAGCTAATTTACCTCTATTGATAATGGAGCTAGAATAACTGAAACCATAATACCTAATTTAAACATAGTTGCCGAATCTGAAGGCATTTGCTCAATTTAGTTGTTTATGAACTGACAGGATTTCTGAGGAGATGGTGTTGCCCTTGTATTTTCTCCCTTCCAACTTTTCTTCTTTCCCTTCTTACTTTCTTGATCTGTTTTTAAGCTTGTAATTGGATCACTTATATCTCACAATTTGCAAAAATCTGTACTGGCATAGTCCATATCTCTAATACTTTTTTTTTTTTGAGACAGAGTCTTGGTCTGTTATCCATTCTAGAGTGCAATGGCTTGATCTCGGCTCACCGCAACCTCTGCCTCCCGTGTTCAAGCGATTCTTGTGCCTCAGCCTCTTGAGTAGCTGGGATTACAGGCTACTGCCACCACACCTGGCTAATTTTTGTATTTTTAGTAGAGATGGGGTTTCATCATATTGGCCAGGCTGGTCTGGAACTCCTGACCTCAGGTGATCTGCCTGCCTTGGCCTCCCAAAGTGCTGGGATTACAGGCGTGAGCCACCACACCTGGCCTCTAATACCATCATTTTTATGTTTTGCAGGTTTATGGCCCCTCCTTTGTGAATTTGATAAAACCCAAACAACTTTTTCCCTGAAAAGTGTGTGTGTATGTGTAATTTTGCAATTGCAATTTCATCTACAATATGCCCCCCCAAAAAAACATTATACAGCTATTCTGTATGTTAATTAGATTTGCCAAATGTTTCAATCTTTTGACAAATACTCTTAGGCTTTTCTGTGATTAGTTGATGTTAACTATGTTAGTGACCTGTCTATCTTTAATTTGGAAAAGGGTTCCTCTTTTGGAAGAATGCTTCCCAGTGTGTCCCTGGAATAATTTCTCAGATATTTAAAATGTAGCACTGTACACACCAGCTCTGAAGCAAACTCTGGAAAGTAAAGTCATATAAAGCAATCTGTACCAAGAGCCATTTCATGTCTATTCAAATGTAAACACCAGATTTACACACTCTTGAAATTCTTCTAACTAACTACAGAACCCTATAAACCAGTTGAAAGATCTTTGACTAAATGAGCACAGATTACAATAAGTGATACACGTAGCACAGGCAACCCCTTATATGGCTGAAGGCAGTGTAAGTTTGTACACCCTATTCTGAGGGTATTTTGGCGTTGGACATCAAGAGGCTTAAAATAGTCACACCCTTTGAATCAGGGATACAATTTTACTGAGTGGCTCTGTGGCACTCAGCAGTGGTTCTCAAACTTTTATGTGTGTGAGCATCATCTGAAGGGCTTTTTTCTTTGTTTGTTTTTGAGACAGTCTTGCTCTTGTTGCCCAGGCTGGAGTGCAATGGCGCGATCTCAGCTCACCACAACCTCCGCCTCCCGGGTTCAAGTGATTCTCCTGCCTCAGCCTCTCAAGTAGCTAGGATTACAGGCATGCGCCACCTCGCCTGGCTAATTTTGTATTTTTAGTAGAGACAGGGTTTCTCCATGTTGGTCAGGCTGGTCTCGAACTCCCAACCTCAGGTGATCTTCCCACCTCGGCCTCCCAAAGTGCTGGGATTACAGACGTGAGCCACCGTGCCAGGCGCTGGAGGGCTTCTTAAAACATAGATTACTGGACCCACCCCTAAAGTACTTTATTCTGTAGATCTGGGGCAGGGCCTCCAAATTTGCATATCTATTTCTAGCTCTTCTTTGCTGCCAGTTGAAGAACCACTGGCAGAGTTTAACAGCATAGCCTGTGGAGCCAGTATGTTTGGCCTGAGTCATGGCTCTGCCACTTGCTAGTTGGGTGACTGTATAAGTTTCTCTGTGCCTCAGTTTATATATCCATCAAATGGAAATAATATTAGCATTTAATAGTCTAAATAAAATGTATCAGGCTTGGAAGTTTGCACACCACATGGTAAATTGTCTGCAAACATTAGCTTTTGGTATTCTTTTTTTTTTTTTGAGATAGGGTGTTACTCTGTCACCCAGACTGGAGTGCAGTGGGGCCATCTCGGCTCACTGCAACCTCTCTCTCCTGGGTTCAAGTGATTCTCCTGCCTCAGCCTCCTGAGTAGCTGGGATTACAGGTGCACGCCACAATCGCCCAGCTAATGTTTTTTGTATTTTTAGTAGAGACAGGTTTTCACCATCTTGGCCAGGCTGGTCTTGGACTCCAGACCTCAAATGATCCACCTGCCTCGGCCTCCCAAAGTGCTGGGATTACAAGCATGAGCCTCCATGCGTGGCCAGCTTTTGGTATTCTTATCATCATCACCACCACCGCCATCATCATCATCACCAGGAATTTAACCTACCGAAATAATGTGAGGCATACAGAAAGATTTATGCCTAAGGATGTTCATTGTAATGGTATTTACAATATGAAAAATTAAATGCACCCTAAATCTCTGACCTTAGAAGAAGGGTTAAAAAATGCTAACATATAAGTTTGATATAATATTAATTATATACCCATTAAAAATGTAGAACATTTAATAACTGTAAAAATTATCATAATATAATGATTGCTGGGGGAAAAACCTGAAAGCAACATGCTGTCATTGGTTTATTTTTGGGGGGGTCTGTTAATGGGATTATAGTTTATTTTATATACATTAAGCCAGGCATGGCGGCTCATGCCTGTAATTCCTGCACTTTGGGAGGCTGAGGCTGGAGGATCACCTGAGCTCAGGAGTTAGAGATCAGTCTGGGCAGCTTAGACCTCGTTTCTACTAAAAATTAAGAAAAACAACAACAACAAACTTAGCTGGGCATGGCGGCACTTGCCTGTAGTCCCAGCTACTCGGGAGGCTGAGGTGGGAGAATCACTTGAGCCCCAGGAGGTTGAGACTGCAGTAAGCCATGATTGGTTGACAGCAAGACCCTGTCTCTATTAAAAAAAAAAAGAGTATATATATACACATACACACACGCATATATATATATAGTTTACACTTTTCTGCATATCTCCAAATTTCTACAATAACATGTATTGCCTTTATAATAAAAATGAAAAGTTATTTTTAATTTAATTCGCATTCACACTGTTGGAAAACTTTTGTGAGATATATAAAAATGATATATATAAATGGCAGAGAATACCTGCACCTTGAACAAGATTTATTTTTTGCATAGGAATAAGGGTATGCAATTTTTGCAGGTACAAGGATTTTCTCCCATAATGTCTTTAAGTTTTCCGCTACCACTTAGCTGCTCCCTGGTGTTATCTCTCCACAGGGAGATCTCTGCCTCACTTCTAGGTGCTTCCACCATCAAATTTGACAACCACTGCTCATTATCTAACATTTTGTGACAAAAATCACTTTCATGTCAATAAAAAGAGTATGGATTTTTAAAAACCCACATTTGTTTTCTTTTTCTTTTTCTTTTTTTTTGAGACAAGTCTCCCTCTGTCGCCCAGGCTGGAGTGCAGTGGTGCGATCTCGGCTCACTGCAAGCTCCGCCTCCCACGTTCACGCCATTCTCCTGCCTCAGCCTCCTGAGTAGCTGGGACTACAGGCACCCGCCACCATGCCTGGCTAATTCTTTGTATTTTTTTAGTAGAGATAGGGTTTCGCCATGTTAGCCAGGATAGTCTCGATCTCCTGACCTCGTCATCCGTCCTCCTCAGCCTCCCAAAGTGTTGGGATTACAGATGTGAGCCACCGCGCCCGGCCACATTTGTTTTCTTTAAATTTCCACCACTGCTCCCCACTTCTAAGTTTCTTCCCAGTCTGTGTGGGCTTAATCATGTCATATGTCCACAGTCATTACAGATACACTTCGTTGCTTACCCCACTTCATGTTGTTTCTGCTAGAGACTGATTTAAACTGCCCTGGGGAGCTGAAAAAGGCAGGAGGAATATTTTATTGGAGGCATTTTGGATTGCCACTGATGAGAGTTGAAAACCCACCCACCAGCGCCTACACTCGATGAGTGAAGTTGGGCAAGTTTTGCCATCTCTCAAAGCCTCACTTTTCTCATCTGTAAAACAGGGCAATAGAGATAACTTTCTGAGAGGGTCGATGTGATGAATATGCTAAATAATTTATTGACCTTGGCATAATAGCCAACCCTTTAAAATGTGCTCCTTACTTTATTATAGTCCTCTCTTAGAATCTTTTGAAGACTGGGAAAAGCCATGGTTGAGGTCTTGGGGACCCAAAGGTGGAGGCCAGGAGGGAATCAAGTTGTTCTTAGAACTGTTCCATTTTTTAGCCCACCTCATCCGCTTTATATTAAAATCCAGTCACCTTGGGTCATTGTAGACATTGCTGTTGGAGACGTCTAAGGAGAACCCTCCTCCATGGAAGTACAATTCTTTCCTCATTGAGGTGATAAATGGAACTCAGTACGAATTCCTATTTGACAAGCAAACCTTCATTTAGAAACTGACCTCTACTTGGAGACTGCAGGGAACTGGTTCTTGTAGGCAGTTAGTGCCCCAATTTACCATTTTAGAAAAGAAAACACATATCCTAATCAATACAGAATTTCTCCTCCATACCTACTAGCAACATTACTGAAGGGGCCCCACACACAAATGTTTTAAATTTAGACGCAGAGTTAAGGACACAGTTTGCCTCCAGAATCTGAATTGAATCAGGGTTTTATTTCAGATAAAATCTTTGGGGCTCATAACTTAAAAAACACAACTTTTACTGGCATTACGCAATTTGCCACGGGTCATTTAGCAAAATGTTTGTATATGTAAGCCCAGGTTCTTCTTTTTAAAAAAGGAAGGGTGGAGGGCGGGGATTGGATTTTGCTAAAATCCAGGTGGCGTTTCAGTTTATATTTAATTTTAATTGGAAATCAAATACAGGCAAGGGAGAAAAAAATCTACCATGTTTTCTTTACTAAGAGTATCCTTTGGGGAGAGGAAGGACACTGCCAGCCAGATTTTAAGAAGCAGCTTTTTTATTGGCATGTCTATTTTTTTTTTTCTGGCTAAATTCTTGTGCCTGCATTTTTTTTTAAACATCTACGATTTTACACGTGGCAATGACTTTCATGTCTCAATGTTCCTTGCTGCCGTCTTTCTATATTTTCCATGGGATTAGTACCTAGAACCAAGACAGCAAATAATTATATACTACGTATCATCAGTAGCTTCCTAGGCTGTTACCTGGTGAGTCTCTTTTTTAGGTTCTAGTCTGAAATAATACATGATTCTTGTGGCCCGTGTTGATTTCTGGAAGGCTGAGGAAGTTTCTAAAGAATCAAGAACAAGAAAAACAAAAAGGTGGGTTTTTTTTTTTTTTTAAGCAAGAACTTTAGAAGGTCCTCCAATTTCTGAGTATAACTAACTGTAGGTGCATCTCGTAAAACTCCCATAAAATATTGGCAGAGAGACTATGGCATAATTAGAGAATGGTTGCTGAATGTGCTGGAAGAGGTGGCGAGACAGTCACTTCACTCCACCAGTGCCTACAAAATATCCCATGTGCCAGAGCTGAGTGAAATCCTCAGCACTGGCTCTGTGTAATGCTTGGGTGCAATTCAGATGTTTTCAATTGGAAGTTGAATAGCAAATAATTTTGAATTTTCAACTGCACAATTAATGACACATTCGTTGTAGAAAAATTAGAAGATGCAACTAAGAAAGCAAACAGAGAAAAGAAGCTATATCGCTTGCAATCCTGTTTAATGGAGGTAACAACTGTTAACATTTCAGTGGATACCCTGTTTTCCCTTTCTTGTAAAAATCATGTCTTCTCATTTTATGTATTTGTATTCTCATTGCCACCATCGAACATTACAGACAAAAAAAGAGCTAGCAGTGATGTTGCTGATGAGTGAAAATTGTGAGGGTTAATTCTCTTACATGGTGTTTCACATTTTCATCTTAATTTCACATTTTGTGTGTTTACAGTTTTAAGGGAAAATTCATGTTCTTGGTTTCAAATGGCATCATTCATGGGCTAATGTTTTCTAACTCCTCCCCTCTTCATCTTCTTCCAGCTGTGCCAGGTAATTCCATATTTAGGCACAATTCTTAAACAATTATTGTTAAGACTTGTATAGTGGCTCACACATGTAATCCCGGCACTTTGAGAGGCCGAGGCAGGTGGATCACTTGAACTCAGGAGTTCAAAACCCTGTCTCTACTAAAAATACAAAAAAATTAGCTGGGCGTGGTGGCAGGCACCTGTAATCCCAGCTACTCGGGAGGCTGAGGCAGGAGAATCGCTTGAACCCGAGAGGCGGAGGTTGCAGTGAGCTGACGTTGTGCTACTCAGCCTGGGTGACAGAAAGTGACTCCGTCTCAAAAAAAAAAAAAATTATTGTTAAGAGGAAACATTCAACATGGTAAAATAGGTAGGCCATCCTAGTTTCAATAAATGAGTATACTTCTTCCTTTTATTGAAAATCCTAAACATCTTGTCAATTTTTTTTTTTTTTTTTTTAAGACAGAGTGCCTCCTAGGTTCAAGTGGTTCTCATGCCTTAGCCTCTCAAGTAGCTGGGATTACAGGCATGCACTACCACACCCAGAAAATTTTTGTATTTTTAGTAGAGACAAGGTTTCACCACATTGACCAGGCTGGTCTCAAACTCCTGGCCTCAAGTGATCCACCTGCCTTGGCCTCCCAAATGCAGTGATTACAGGCGTGAGTGAGCCACTGCAGCCAGCTGTCAAAGATGTTTATGGGTTAGAAATTACTGGCCGGGCGCGATGGCTCACACGTCTAATCCCAGCGCTTTGAGAGGCCGAAGCTGGTGGATTATGAGGTCAGGAGATTGAGACCATCTTGGCCAACATGGTGAAACCCCGTCTCTAATAAAATACAAACAAATTAGCCAGGTGTGGTGGTGCATGCCTGTAATCCCAGCTACTTGGGAGACTGAGCCAGGGGAATTGCTTGAACCCGGGAGGCGGAGGTTGCAGGGAGCTGAGATCGTGCCACTGCACTCCAGCCTGGTGACAGAGCAAGACTCTCTCTCAAAAAAAAAAAGACTGACTGGGTGTGGTGGTTCACACCTGTAAATCCCAGCACTTTGGGAGGCTGAGGCAGGATGATCTCTTGAACCCAGGAGTTCAAGACCAGCCTGGGCAACATAGCAAGACCTCATCTTTACTAAAAATAAAAAATTAGCCAGGTGTGGTGGCACATACCTGTGGTCCCAGATACTAGGAAGGCTGAGATGAAAGGTGAGCCTGGGAGGTCAAGGCTGCAGTGAACCATGATGGCACCACTGCCCTCCAGCTTGGGCAACAGAGCGAGACCCTTTCTCAAAAAAAAAAAAAAGAAAAGAAAAGAAACTACTAGTATTATTAGTAGTAAGAGTATTAGAAGTAATAATAATAGCAATGGAAAATTTATGGAAAGCCTCTGCTCTCCATACTCATGCTTAGTACTCTACCTGTGTTAGTACAGTTCCTTCTCACAAGCACCCTGTGAGCTAAGTACTCTTAAAATACCTGTTCTACACAGGAAGAAACTTAATTAGCTGCCCATGCTTGTTCACACAGCTTACGACTGGACAAGCCCAGATTTCACCCTACATCTGCCCGACTCCAGAGCCTGAGCTCTTCATCAGAGCTCTCAAGCCTCTCTTACTGTGTTTGTTTATTGTGGTGATGATCAGTTCATTCTGAAAGGATTTCTCCCATTTTGCCTGCTCTCCTTCCCCATTGAGTTTCCTGAAATGTTTTGTCATTCAGAACCATTCCGCTTCAACCCAACTTTTCTTGCTGAGTTCAGAAAGCAAATACTAAGTATTCCCATAGACAGCAGCTTTTCCATTTCCACCCTCTCCTATTTTCAGATGGAGCCCTTATTTGTAGCAGATGTACCTAATTTTACTCTTAAGCAACTGCGCCTTGTAACTTAGGTTGGTTTCATTTCATTTCAACGGGAGAGAGTCCTGCTTCACACCTGTTGCCGTGTGTCCTTCCAGTGAACACCCAAGCCTGGCACCGTCAGACCAAAGTTAGCCTGATTCCATCTGTTTCTAAAACACTTTGATTGGAAGGCCTTTGTTTTCTTTGATCTTCTCTTCTCTTCTCTTTTCTTCCCTTTTCTTTTCTTTTTTTGAGACAAGCCTTGTTGCTCTGTTGCCCAGGCTGGAGTGCAGTAGCACGATCTCGGCTCACTGCTACCTCCGCCTCCCAGGTTCAAGTGATCCTCTTGCCTCAAACTCCTTAGTAACTGGGACTACAGGCGCCCACCACCACACCCGGCTAATTTTTTGTATTTTTAGTAGAGATGGGGTTTCACCATGTTGGCCAGGCTGGTCTTGAACTCCTGACCTCAAACTATCTGTCCACATCAGCCTCCCAAAGTGCTGGGATTATAGGCGTGAGCCACTGCACCCGCCCCCCTCATTTTTTTTTTTTTTTTTTTTTTTTGAGACAGCCTCTTGCTCTGTTGCCCTGGCTGGAGTAGTACAGTGGTCCGATCATAGCTCACTGCAGCCTTGAACTCCTGGGCTCAAGCAATCCTCCCACCCCAGCCTCTCAAGTAGGTGAAGCTACAGGCACATGCCGCCAGTCCCAGCCAGCAGGCCTTTGTTTTATCCAGAAATAGCAGAAATTCGGCCGCGCCTCTGGTGGTGACGTTTGCAGCATGCTATAGGCAATAAAGCTAAGGCATTAGGGTCCTGAAGGATCTGAACCATACCTCCAGCACAGAAAACTTTTCTGATTGCTGTCTCCTTTGACTGCTCAGGGGAATGGAAGTATTGCTTCTAAGAATGGGGAAGTCTGGGTTTATTAATAAGGCTGCACATAATAAATTGCAAGTAGTGGTGGTTGCAACTGGTATTTTATAGACAACTGAAAAGCAGCTATTTTGTGTTTGACATGGTCCTCTTTATTGCTCTTGTGTTTGGGAACATGGAACCAGAAGACTTAAACTGTAGACTTTCTCCAGGTGCCCCAAACAGCTGTCACACACTGACAGGACGAGGGAAATACCTTCTGTGTTTTCTTAGTATTATGTAACAGGCTTGAACCCTATTCTGACCAACAAAAATGTATTTGGATAAAATATTTCTGGTACCTTGTGTTTCTTGAGGAAATTATTCACCCAGCTTCACTGATTAATGAGTTAGTCCTTTTGAAGTTGCCACAGTTACTTTCGTTATTTTAATAACTGGGGAGAGTGGATTATTTTGCTTCAAGAGTGATTAGCTCTGTTGACAAAATGTCCTTTGCTCCCTGAGTGGTATTTTGTGTTCCTGTGTCTGTGTCTCACCTGCTTTGCTCACATAGAACACCACTCCAGTCAACAAAGAACAATTGCTTAGCACAATAAATAAAAGATAGTACTCACAAACGATGTATGATAGGACTTAGGGTAGGAGTTTTAAAGATTCATAACCTACAAGTCAAACTATGTACATTTCCCTAGCAGCAAAAGCATATATTTGTTTCCGGTTTAGGAAAGTCTTTACCTTTCATGGCTTATTTTATGAAGTCAGCTGATCACCCGGAGTCCGTGAGTCCTTGCTTTACCATGAAATCACTAACATGTTAGTTGGTCACCATTCTGGATCAGCACAAAAGCCCAAATAACTAGGCTACAGAGGATCATTTTTAGTCTGTCTTTATCTCTCTCTCACCTTTGAAAACAAGCTGGTGGGTCTGCTTTTGAAAAGAACGGTGGAAAAGGCTGAAAAGCAATCTTATTTGAAGAAAAGTCATCAACTGAAAATCTCCCAGTTTTGGGGCTGCTATTGGAGAGGCAGAGAGCCTCCATTCCTTGAAGGTGTCATCACGGCCACATACGTGTTGTCAGTGCAAAAAAGAGACACACTTGATGGGCCAAAGAAGTAAGTCAAGCTATTTTGATTCCCAGAATGAGAAATGAAGTAGATGCATGTTTCTGGGTGGCTTAGATATTTGCCCCTCAAGCTACTTTGAAAGTCCAAAATAGGCCGGGTGCGGTGGCTCACTCCTGTAATCCCAGCACTTTGGGAGGCCAAGGCGGACGGATCATGAGGTCAGGAGTTCGAGACCAGCCTGGCCAACATGGTGAAACCTCATCTCTACTAAAAACACAAAAAATTAGCGAGGTGTGGTGGCAGGTGCTTGTAATCCCACCTACTGGGTAGGCTGAGGCAGGAGAATGGCTTGAACCCGTGGGCGGAGGTTGCAGTGAGCTGAGATCATGCCGCTGCTCTCCAGTCTGGGCAACAAGAGCGAGACTCCATCTCAAAAAAAAAAAAAAAAAAAAAAGAAAAATTTATCTACTCCAACTTGGTCGTACCTGCAATCTGCTGTGTGCTTGATTCTTCTACCCTTCTCTTCCTACCCTGGGGTATATTGGAGTGTGTGTGTGTGTGTGCGTGTGTGTGTGTGCATGCATGTGCATACATTGTGTATTCGCTTTGCTCCTTATTCCTTATCTGTAGAGTCATAGAATTTCTAAAATTCCTTAGATGATCCAGACTCACATTTTATGGATGAACAAACTAAGCTCAGACAAAATAAAAGCTTTGTCCTTTGATTAACTTTTGCATGGATGCCCCTGATGTATTTAGAAACAGTCTTGTGGGGTATGATGTGGACCCTTCCATGATCTGTGAAGATGGATGAAATCAGGAATTTTATTTCTATGGTACTGACACTATTAACAACAACAATTCATACATAGGGTGTGTATGTATTACTATGTACATGTATGTCTGTGTTTTCCTGTTTTTTTTCTTTTCTTTTTTTTTTTTTGAGACAGGATCTTGCCATGTTGCCCAGGCTGGAGTGCAATGGCTATTTAGAGGCACCTGGGCTCGAACGAATCTCTTGCCTCACCCTCCCCAGTAGCTGGGACTACAGGTGCATGCCACTGCACCCAGCTTACTCTTAAATTCTTACTACCAATTATTGGGAAGTGGGTTTTTCCCCCCTCCACAGTAATCTTTCTACAATAAGGATCTGTAAACTCTAAATTTTCTTTAAGTAGTAAAAAAAATTGTTTTTGGCTTTGGAGGCTGTTCTTTCTGTCACAAATACTCCATATGAAAGCAGCTGTAGATGTTACATAAATAATGGATCTGGCTGTGTTCTAGTAAAACTTTACTTACAAAAACAGACGACTAGGGCAGTAGTTTGCAAACCCTTGTTCTAGACCATGCATAGATAGATATTTTTTCTGCGTACAGGGTGGTAAAGTTCCCCTGCTAATCACATGATACTTAAAGGTTGGTAACTTTATTTTGTCACTTTCTTCTTCAACAACAATCACAACAAAAACTTCCCCATTTCATCCTTCCCACCATGGTTGGTTTCCCAACCCCCATTCCTTAAAGCTTCCTTCATTGTGGTTTTCCTGATGACTTCAAGCCCATGTTTTCTTGAATGCTGTTGGAAAGAGGCTTAGACTTCCCAGAATATGCCAGCAATCCCTGGTGAGATGACTTCACCCTCATCTCCACATCTAGTTGTTATCAGCCATGCAGGAGATAACCTCGGTAATTCCTTACTAGATATTCATAGTCTTCATGAACTGGCCTATTGTCACCCACATCCCCACCCTCACTTTAAAGTTGCCTTTCACTGAATTTCTAACTGGAATGTGTAGCATCTTAACTTTGGCCTAGGCCTTCTCCTTCTCCACATCTAATGTATGGTTTTACTAATGTATGACAGAGCTAATATGTTGCATCAGAAGATCACGCTATCCTTCTATGCTTGCAGGACTTTTTATGCAGGGCAAGAACTAAGGCAAAAAGTGTGTGTGTGTGTGTGTGTGTGTGTGTGTGTGTGTGTTTTCTAAATTGAGGCAGTTCCCATTCTAGAAATTTTGTGAATAGAGTCAGGCTGATTGGGTAGTGATGGAGAGGAGAAGAGAGAATGGAGACTGGGGTTGAGACAGTCTCATGAAATATCTTACTGGCTGATTATTCCTATCCAACTATGATGATTTTTCAGAAATCTTTGGGGATACTGACTCATTTTCTTAGGCAACAGATGAGAAACTTTCGGTAGAGGGGGAAAAAGGTGACCTCTGGACCAATAGGGAAAAAAAAGCGATCTCTCAAGTTTGCAAAATGCATGAGCTCTTGCAAAAAATCTGAGAATGTTGATAGAGGTTTCAGCCAGCCTGGGTGTTGCTGCTGTAACTTACCCTGTGATTTGAAGCAAGTCACTCACTCTTTGAGCCTCTGGATATGACTTCATTTCTAAGTTTACTTTTGCCTCTGAAACTGTATGTTGCTTCTCTTATCTTAAGTTTCTGAGTAAACTAGAAATCAGACTCAGTTTGAGATAATTGGTGCTTCAGTAATTTTTGGGAAAGGTGGTACCTCACAAATCAGTGGGCAGGGCAGCCCTTTAAAAATGGAATTCCAGGCAACTAACGAAATTTCCAAGCAACAAGTAAAAATACCAACAGTGAATCCAGAAGGAAGAGGGAAGGAAGATAGAAGGAAATCCTCATTTTGAACACAGGACCAATCAACAAGGTGGGATGCAAAACTCTTGGTGAGAAAACCTGGGATTCGGAGTCCATGCCCTCCTACCTTCTGTCCTGGTGACCTTAGGCAGTTGCTTAGCCTCAGTTTTTTCATCTGTAAAATAAGGTTAATAATAACTGCCCTGCACACCTCAGAGGAGTATTAGAGGAAGCAAATGAAGTGTTATAGGTCAAAATGCCTGGTAAGCAATGACACACTACATAAATGTAGGTGTCATCATTATTGGATGCAATTTTCATTTGCTTTACATTCTTTGAGACTCTCACATATTTTCAAACCTGCTGGATTCCCTCGAGACCCTTCATGTTGTAGGACTGCAGGGATTTAGTTCCTTGGGATTTCTGTTGAGTAATTCTGCACATAACCAACAGGGCATTAAAAAGCAGGCATATATCTATTTTTCCAAGATTTTTGTTCTTTTCCTTTAGTGTAATATATCAGAAACTTTTCATTTTATAACAAAAGGCACTGTTTGTGAATTTTCTTGTATTAAAAAAAAAGTAATGGAGGACTACCCTCGAGCTTCCAGAAAACAAAAGCCACGATATCCATGATTAAGCAAAGGAGGCTACATGAGATTTGGCAGGAAGGATACCAGGTTGGGTTGTTACTTATCAAAGGAATATTTGCTGTTGGCCTTAGTATAATAATGTTAATGAGATTATTAGGTGGGGGAGATTTTTAATAAATAATTGATAAGGATTAGAAAGTGCCTTTTCTGCAAATAAACTTCAGAATAATTAATATTCATGGACTCTGTTTGTCAACAGAAAAATGTAAATGAAGAGCCGGTCCCATCACCAGACACACGTCCTGAAGGACATCTGTAAGATAGGGTTAAAGACAGAAAAGCTGAATGCAGAGGCCTGGCCCAGACCCCAGCCCTGTGTGTCAGTACAACTTTTCACATTGTTACATACACATTTTCCAGTCTGCGTCTCCCTCTGAAAGAAACCCTGAAATTCAGGTTGCTAATAGATTGTTGGTTGCAAGTATGAAGGACAGAGGAGGTAAGAGAGAAGGGAAGTTGCTAATACAAAGGCAGTGTACTGAAAGTCACTTTTATTTCTTATTTATAATCTACATGCACACTCTGGATAATAGATGACACTGCTCATTCAGTACTTTAACTTCAAAGCAGAGAGAAGCCATGGATGACAGAGCCGGGAGCGGGAATACAAAGGTACTAACAACAAGAGGAAAAATGCCTGTTTACGGGATTGCATTTGTTAGCACGCTCTCTTCAGATATTGTTCCCCCAGGAATAGCGAAAATATGTGCAGCGCGAACAATGATTTAACATCTGAAAATGGTACTTAAAGAGTTTCTGTCTGGTAGTAATGTGATGAAGGCTTCTGAAGGGAACCTGGGGACTTCATTTCTTCTATTTATCTATATGTCTCTCTGGTTTTAGTCAGCGGTAATTGCATATTTAACCCCTCAAATAGCTTTAACCCTCACGATGCCAACTTTTTACCCTGTATAAAATGTGCTTTTATCCCAGCAAAGGCAGACTCAGAAATTCCCTTGCCAAAAAATTATTTAAATGAAAAGAAAAAAGTGAGTGTGTGTTTGTATGAATGGATGGAAGGCTGGATGGATGGATGGCTGAAAAGAAGTTATAGCAGCATTTTGCAGTTAGTTTTAGGTGAAGAATCATGCCCACCTTCCTGGTTTGGAAGAAGACCAGTTAAAGTACAGATATTATGAAGAGTGAAAACTCCAACAAAAAGAAGAAAAGAAAGAAAGACGGACTAAAACAACCGTGTTTTTATTTTGAATTCATTGTGGCTGGAGCTCAGAGAGGAAAGAGAAGGCCCCATGGAAGGAAGTTGTAGATGGACGCTGAATCAAGAGTATAAATTTGCCGCTTGCCTCAGCAATATGGTTTTCTCAATTAGTGGTCGTTCTGGGAGGCCTGCTTAACAGCTTATGCGAAACAAATATTAACACAAATTGTATAATTATATCAAAATCCCAAATTCCTCAAAGATGCAAAATGGTTTTCAGCTAAGAATACACGAGCAATAAAACATCCTATAGTCAAAAGAAGCACACTCCAAGGAAACCATGAAGACTGGATCCGAGCGACTTTCACAGTTTATTTTCATGGTATTTAAATTATGATACCAGTGGGTATTTTTAATTAGTGTGCACTTGTCTACATAAGCCATGTTGGCAAATTTGACTCATTCATACAGTAGTTGCTGTAAAAGAGGCCAGCACAGCCTGCAGGAATTAAAATTAAAAGTTTCTGCAAGCTGTTGTCGACATGACCATATCTCATTAACTTTAAAAATGGAGATTATTTGCCTGAAAGCTTGATTTGACTAGCAGTAATCAAATATTAGGCTCAACGGAGTGAGGGGTGTGGGGGGAGCGTCATTGTTGTGATATATACCGCTAAATGTTTTGCAGTTCACTTTAAATAGCAATATAAGATTTTTGTTTTGACAAAAGGGATAGGAAAGAGAAACACAGACATATGGCCTCGAAAGTATTATTAGGACAGTTTTATTTTAGATTAAGACTTATTATTTACTAAGTTTGCTGAAGATAAATACGATTGTGCTGATTACCAGTTCTTCTCTCATTAAGCAGGCTGATTAATTATCTGGAGTAGCTCCCCCTGCTTCATCAAAGTTCAGGTATTGGAAATGGGGCCTATCTTATGATTATCTTTTCTTTTTTCAATGCTAATTGGCATGAACCTTAAATTTGTACATTCGATTCATCCCATTGTTTTAACTAAATATGATGGAGGTTGCAAAATTGTGCGTAAAATGAACCAAAATAGAAAAGCCTTCTTCTTATCTACTCTTTAAATAGCTTGTTATTTGAAATAGATATCTGAGCAAAAAATCTTTTTTTTTTTTTTTTTTGCCAGTAATTAAGGAGCCTAATGTTGAAAACCTAAAGTAACTGAAATATGGTAGACATGGGCTCATTTTAGACCCTGTTTTATATTTTCTCAGGCACAAAAGAACATTTCTAATGCATAAGGATAAACTATAAGATGAAGATACATTTGGGGTGGGGGAAGGAAAGATAAAAGGTGCAGTTAAACAAAAGCCAGAAGATAAAGTCTTACACCTTTTTATGTCTTTGAACTGAGAACATGCTCTGCATTTTACTGAAGGAACATGAGGCTAGAATGTAAGTAACTGGTTTTTGCATTAGGCTCTCCCTGGAGGTAGCAGAAAAATATCATGTCCCTGCATGAAATGTGAATGTGAAATCTACCAGAAAGAAATATTTATGACCATTTTATGCTTGATTAGGCTTGGATGACATCTGTTAGAAGACAGGGACTGGACAAAGAGAGAGACGCTCGGGGGCAAATGTTAACGGAGTTGTTTAGAAGACGCTAGGGCAGAGGCGTCCATTTACTGCCAGGCAAAACACAGGAATTGTGTTAGCAAGAGTGCAGCTGACAGGCGTCCACTGTGATGGAGACACTGTAAACTGACTCGATGAAATAGTCAAATACAGCTGTTGATAGTCACTGCACCACCTCAGTTTATGGGCAGGTATCTAGGCTTAACCCTGATCCAGTAACTTGCAGAATGCTGGCACCTTAATCAAGTTACATAAATGTGACTCAGCTGTAAAAGAGCTCATCTACACTTTTTCAAGTGAGTTTTACACTCTCCTCCCATGCGGGCTCAGCAGCACTGAGAAACACTTCTCTATTTCTCTGTGAAAGGAGAAGTAATTAAATCTCAAAGTTACCACTGTACCCGTCTATAACCTGTCTCTTTCCTTATCTTAAGTTTCCCCTGTTTAAAAAAAGAAAAATCTAGGCCCCTTGGTTCTATAGAAGTACTTCATCACTTTAAACAGTGCAAATGTTTGCCTAAAAACGGGGGAAAAAAGTTTTCCAGCACTGGCAAACATTTTATCAATTGTTAAACATTTCACTGTTAAAGTAAGTGCTGTTTGTCTGAAGAAATGGCTCTACCAAGAGTGGAGGTATGAGCAGTTATTTTATTCTGGTTCTTTTCCCAGCTTCTTTTCCTGTAAATTTTCTGTCTGGAATGCTGATGGGAAATGTTATTTTGTTTTTGTTTGCAGCAGTTCTGTTGTTTTGATTTTGTCTGAGTGGTATGGAAAACAGTACGTCACTTAGAGTGGGTGTTTTGTCTACCGGCCATTTGGCCATTGCACATATATTTCTCATACTTATTACATGATGACAAGGGAACCGACAAGGCACAATTTTCCAGTTGAATTTTTCTTTCCAGTTTAATAATAGTGAAAAAAGAAAACAAAGTTAATAGATTTAGCAGTTTGATGGTACTCATGATGTGATAGCTGACTTTGTTTTTTTTTTAAACTCATTCCTTGTGGTTAAGGAGGTATTTAGGTAAAGGTCAGATTAATGCATACATCAGTTTCTGTAATAAACTGTATGTGGTTACAGTGTTTCACATTTTGCATAGAGTTGTGAAATACGGTAATTTAAGCAGGAAAATTCATAAAATGATAATAAACAATTTTAACATCATTCCTATGATTAGCCTGGGGTACTCTTGCCCTGGTTTTAGGCCACACGTAACAAACCTCTATCAATAAATGTGTCTTAATTAAAATTATTTGAAATGAAATTTGGATGAAAACCCAGCATACAAATCTCAAAGAATAACTTAAGGCTGTTTACTGGCTCAGTTTGGACATGCTTTATCTGAAATCATTCTCAGCATTTGCAATGTTAAGGAACATATTGCAGGAGTGTAGAAGTTAGCTCTACAAGTAAGTAATTTTTAGTGTAATACAAAAATATAAAATGGAAACCATGATTAATTTTTCAGTTTCTCTCTGCAGATATCTAATCATTGTACCCATGGACCGCCAAAGGCTCCCATTAAAGATTTAAAATGCAAGAGGAAGGTAGAAGCCAAAAGATGGGATTTGGGATTAAATAATGTAAAATAACTGCAGGGCAGTAATGAAGTAAAAGCTATTGGTGCAATAAGACATCCTCTCAGACTTTTTTGGGATCCACTTAAAATATTGACACTGACACACAGTGTCAGAGATGTGATACAAATAAAATTATTTGTAACTGGTGAAGTTATAAAACCATGTTTTTCATCTTTCCAACATTAGCTTTCACCAAATAATAATAATCTATAATAATAACAACATCAACAAGAAACTGTCAGAAAAGCTCTCTGAAAATTCACACGTGCTCTCTTAACGCTTTGAATACTGCCCTGTTATTAAAGGATTTTGCCTGCAATGTTATACTAATGTATGTTGCTTCTTCCTTGAGGATTTTAGTTATAGATGGGGAAACGCAATGGTTGGGGGTCACCTGTGTATGTACAGCGTGAGTTTCTTCAAATCAAGGGAACTTTTATAATCTGGAAGAAAGGGACATCACCGCCTTCGTATATAAAAGCTGTCAGTGCGGTCCAGCCGGGCTTCTCCAGGCTCTGCTGTACTGTCTTTATCACTTTGCTCAGTTCCACATAATAACATCTTCATCTGAGATTGCTGTGGCACAGGGGAACTGCATTTGTTGATCAAATTTGGCTGGATAACACTGTGATCTCGTATCCTGAAGTGCGGAGATGTGCCTGGAATATGTAAGTGCAAAGCTGGCCTCTTGATTGATTGATTCTGCCTGTCAGAGAACAAGATAACCGGATCAGTAAATACCCTGTGCACTTCAACATCATCTCCACAATCAAAAGTGAGGGCATCACGGGGCTGGAAAACACTGGAGCATGATGGGAATGCACACAATTCAGAAGGATCGTCAGGAACATATATATGTACACACACACACACAGAAAATAAAATTCTTTGTGTGTGTTTCTGTTTTTGTTCTTTGTTTTTTTAAGAAAAGGACAGCATTAAAAAAGTATTTTCTGTGTGTTTAGAATGCTTTCTGGTTGTAAAAGTAGTTTATTTTGCAGCAGTCATCTTGGAGGTGTTCAGCATTTATTATAAAAAGTTGTTATTCAAGTTTTGTTTACAGAAGAGATTTAGAATGCAGATTAGGGAAACAGAGCTGGAGAAGAGGCCAGTAGTGGTCTCAAGCACAAAAGGAGCTTGCACCCAAGAGTTGCTCCTATTAAAATAAACAAGAAGTTTAAACAGATGGGCCAAACACATGTAAACAAGTTGTTTAAACTTTTTACTAAATTCCCAGGGAGTGCCTTTCAAAATTAGCATGGGTTGCCAAATTTGGTGTTTAATTACACAGAAAGTTCAAGAAAAGTTTAAAGAATGGAACTGCGTGAATCTTTGGAAGATGGGGCCTTAACAGGTCTCCAGGTGTCATTAATGATTCATGGCTCCGTGATGGTCACGCTAGCGGCTCTTGTCACCCCCCACTTGTTTGTGTTCCTCTCATGTACTTGTCTTTTCCTATCATAAGACTATAAGCTCCTTGAAGGCAAGGGCTGCCTTTTCTTCCTGTGTCTATGCCGCCATTTTCCTGGAAGACTCCTTGCACATACTACACAGAAAATTGCGAGTGGGCGAAGGAGGCGCTAAATATTGGGCTGTCTTCTTAAGTGTTTCTCAGAGTGATTGTTGCTTCCTGAGGTATTATTGGTTACCAGAATTTGGCTAATGTTTTAACCTAGAGTCATTCTTTTGGGGAACTTGTTTTCTTAATGTCAAGCAATCTAGTGAGAATGTTTAGCCTTCTGTTTTCATACAAAGTGAAGGATTGAGTTCAGTTGCTCAAACATGGTGCTTCTGTTACCACCAGTGACATAGTTACTTGATGATCACGTTGCTTCTCATTCTACAACCTGGACTAGTGACTGATGGAGCCTGTTGCCTGCCTCACCTATGAATTTTGCACAGACCTCCAAGTGGTTTGTGGCATGCCATGTGGCATTCTGGTTGTCTTGGATGCCTCTGGGTGGGTGATGTCTAGACCATTCTGGCCATATTTTTTCTTGTTTTGTTTTGTTTGGCTTAAATCGACACCTGTCCCCTTCCTAGTTTGCCTCCATGGACCACATGGCAAATTTAAGGCAAGGCAAGGTGGGGTTTAGAACCAGCCATTAAGACAAGAAACTTCTGTCTTCGAAGAAATTTCTCCTGTGGAAGGAAGGTATACATTAGTTAAAATAAACATTTCAATAGAGATTTTTATATAGCGAAACCAGCTCTCACACTTAAGAAAAAATTACTACCACTTTTGAAATGTCTGGTTAGTCCTCTGTGACTGACTTGTTTTTTATTCTAAATGATTAAAAATGCCCTTTGGCAGAATTGGTCTCCTTAATTTTTTGAATATAAAGAAAGCTTAAATGAGGTAAACGTTCATTAAACACAAAAAAATGTGTGAGGTGCTGATGATTTTAGAGAAGTCATTCTGGGAAACAGGTTTTGATTTTTTTTTTTTTTTTTTTTTACAAAAAAATAGCTTTCAATTTGGTAAAAGCTATTCCTAGTAACGTTTTATAAAATCATTTTCTTTTCAGGGTGTGTTTTATTTCCTTTCCATCCCTTTCAGGAAAGAGAAAGTGTTTTATTGGATATTTTTGTTTCAGTCCTTGTTTCCATTATTTTTGCCAAAATTCATGGGAGTTCACTTTCCATTTAAATGCCTGAAATATTCCTTGAAGAATCTGCATTTTGGGATAGCTAGGAAAAAGGCTATGTAAATTTGTTTAAGGGCTATGTAAATTGGTTTAAGGAAGAAAATAACAGTTGTAACTCTGGTCATCTTTACTCACTTTTTTCTTTACTTTATAACTTTGGAGGCAAATAATTTCAAGTATAATGCGCTGGAATGTGGGAAGAGGGGGGACATTTGGATTTGAAGTTCAAAGAAAGTTTGCTGTTGGTTGTATGATAAAACATATCTTAGTTTCCGAATGAAGGGAGAAAGTAAGCTTTATTCTTTGATAAAATGGTCAATAGATTTATTATAAGAAAACATAAAACAGGTCTCTAAAAAATGTGTACTCGTGAAGAGATTCGCTAGAAGATTTTGGTGAAAATAATCTTTCCCCTTTTGTGAATAGACTTTCTATAAAAATGTATTAGTCTCTGGGAATTAATATTGGGAAGTATCTGTTCAAATTCCATTCACTGTTTCTCGCAATGTGTTTTCTCCTTTGGAGCCAACTGTGCTTTCATTACTTTAAATACAGCAGTTGGGGCCGGGCGCAGTGGCTCACGCCTATAATCCCAGCACTTTGTGAGGCCGAGGCGGGCAGATCACGAGGTCAGGAGATCAAGACCATCCTGGCTAACATGGTGAAAACCTGTCTCCACTAAAAATACAAAAAATTCTCCGGGCGTGGTGGCGGGCGCCTGTAGTCCCAGCTACTCCGGAGGCTGAGGCAGGAGAATGGCATGAACCCGGGAGGCGGAGCTTGCAGTGAGCCGAGATTGCGCCACTGCACTCCAGCCTGGGCGACTGAGCAAGACTCTGTCTCAAAAATAAAAATAAAAAATAAAAATAAATGAATAAGTACAGCAGTCTAAGTTGTAGGTAGCATCCATGTTCATTTCTAGCCCTAACATGGAAGAGAAACCATCTGATTATATGGGCTACTCAT
Organism: Pongo pygmaeus; assembly: GCF_028885625.2. NCBI lineage: Eukaryota > Metazoa > Chordata > Mammalia > Primates > Hominidae > Pongo > Pongo pygmaeus. The sequence continues at coordinate 82,255,632 of NC_085930.1, forward strand.
TACTTCGGAACCAACTCTATTTCTTTATTTGGGGGTTGGACTGATGGCATGGGACCGAGCTTTCGTCTGTGCAGAATTTTACAGACAGACTCATGTTCTGCCAGGCAGACATTCAGCCCTTGATCTTCTCACAGTCGCCATGGTGAAGGAGAGCGAGCCCTTTCTGCGCACTCTCTGTGGACTGCTTTCTAACTTTTCTATTGTCATGGGAGAAAAATTTAAAAACTGATTAAAAGGGGGCAAGTGCATGGCTTCTATGAAAACTCTGCCGCTCTAAACTGTGGGACTGCTTGAAACTGTTTGTTTTGGCTGGCCTCGGTGGCAAGACTGACATATTTATGTAGCAAGCTCACATGTAATATTTAACTTGGAATTTTACACATAGGAATGATGAACTAAACAGAATATAAGGTTTTGTTGTTGTTGTTGTTTCCCTGCTTGTTCTGAAATGTGAGAAAATATCGAGTTGACAAGTTTCAACATGGTCACCTCTTGCTTGGCCAGCACAATTCATAATTAGCCAGATTCCTTGATAATGCTGCAGAGATTGAGCACTGAGCAGCCAACACGTTTGCTATGCAAGAGAGTTAATAAAATTTTTCAGTGCTGGAGGAAAGCTTATATACAGTAGTCTGTTTGTCCTGTGTTTCCACCACCTGAGTCACAGCCAAAGAAGCAATTGTCTACTACATATTTCAAACAGATGCTGAGGGGTAGAAAGGGTGACCAGAATTCACAGCAATAAAATCCTGCTAAGTTCCCTTGAAGGAAGTGAACTCATAAAATTTTTGCTGCTGACTTATTTGTCCACTCCTTTGAAGTATTGAACATTAATTTCACCTACAAATCATTGGCACCTCAATTTTTCATTGAAGTATCAGGACTCTTAAAGATATACCCTGGGTGCGCCTGGAAAAAAAGATTTGGGAAGCAGATCCACTAATTTAACTGTTATTCATGTGTATCGTTTTTATTGAAACCAATCCTAGTTACCGTCAAAATTCTCTAACTCAAAGTCCGTTTTCTTTCTAGTTTGTATTTGTTTGTGCATATAATTATAGAAAACACATTTTAGATGGAACACCAGCTTGCTTTTTTCAGTTTCTTTCTGTTGCATTGATACATCTTCTAATGGGGAAAGACATATGATGGTACTTGGAAAAATGATGACAGCCATAACTGGAATAATACATGCTACCAGGAAGATTTTATCAAGTGTAAAAAATAAAAATGAAGAGATCAACCTTCAACTTAAGTACCCAGTAGCTAGATTATCAGTAGACAAGGTCTCCTACCTCATTAATCTGTGGGCTTTGATTAATTAACATATGTGGATAAAGGGGTACTATGTTCCAAAGGAAGCTTTCTGGGTTCTTTTTCCACATGTTGGTAAGTAACAATGGGTGGGTTATAAGCAATTGCTTATTTCCCAGGCTTTCTAAGATAGCTATTTGCCATCTCTTTGCCCCACCTCTTTTGTAATTCCTTAGAGCTCCAAAAACTTTGAAATGACCTCCTTTTAAAAAAGGTTAAAAGATGCCAAGCATGGTGGCTCATGCTTGCAATCCCAGCACTCTGGGAGGCTGAGGCAGGAGGATCATTTGAGGACAGGAGTTTGAGACCAGCTTGGCCAGCATAACAAGACCTTGTCTCTACCAAAGAAAAAAAAAACAAAAAACAAAGAAAAAGGAGCTGGGCATGGTAGTGCACACTTGTAGTCCCAGCTACTCAGGAGGCTGAGACAGGAGGATCGCTTGAGCCCAGGAATTTGAGGCTGCAGTAGGTTAGGATTGCGCCACTGTGCTCCAGCGTGGGTAAGGAAGTGAGACCTTGTCTGTAAAAATAAAGAGCTCAGAAGAGGTCTCAAAGAAGGGAATGAAGAAACTAATGGGTCCTTTAATTTCCATTTGACAATTTGAGGACTTCCCTGTACTCGATAAAGTAGTTCCTACACACATCACCATCCCCACTCCCCATTTGATTTTTTTTTTTTCTTGGAGACAGTCTTACCCCGTTGCCCAGGCTGGAGTGTAGTGGTGCAATCATAGTTCACTGCAGCCTTGAACTCCTGGGGTCAAGCAATCCTCCTGGCTCAGTCTCCCAAGTAGTTGGGACTCAGGCATGTGCCACCTTGCCTAGAAAATTCTTTTTGAATTATTATTGGTAGAGATGGGGGTCTCGCTTTGTTGTCCAGGCTGGTCTTGAACTTCTGGCCTCAAGTGGTCCTCATGCCTCAGCCTCCCAAAGTGCAGGGATTATAGGCATGAACCACCACACCTGGCCCCATTTGATTTTTATCACAATGCTTATTATTTGCTGAAGTTATCCTAGGTAGATTTGCTTATAATTTTCATGCAGGATATTATCTTGACCCCTTTGCAGGACCTGTGACAGGATGATGGGGGTGACCTATTTACTCAGCCCGCCATGCTCAACCCCTTGCAGGAGGGAGCATGTAGGGGAGCAAGTGTGGGAGCCGGCCAGCCGCTTTGGCACTAGCAGGAACAGGCCCTTGGCAGCTTGAAGGTGGAGGTGCCTGCAACCTCAAGGCCCCAGAGGTCGCAGCCCCAGAGGTGCTGTCTTAGCTCTGCCGTCCATGGACAGCAGTATGTTATCAGCTCAGTAAGCCCTTTCCCTCATCGTGTAGGGCAGCTGTCCTCCACCAGCGAGGGCAAAGGGCCACTGTGACAGCCCTTTTGAGTACCTGCACTTGGTGGGTACCGAATTCTTGTCCAGTGCCCAAGAAGAAAGAAGTCATGCAGATGAATTGAAGGATGGTAAATGTGGAGAATTTTATTGAGCAATGAGAGCAGCTCTCAGCAGAGAGGGAAGCTGGAAAGGGGCTGGGAAGGGGGCAGGTTGCTCTCCTCTGAAGTCAAGCTGCCTCTCTGCCTCCCTCCTCCAAAGTCAAGTTGCCTCTCTCCAACGTCTAGCAATATCTGAACTCAAGTTGCCTCTCCTCGATGTCCAGCCACTTTTCTCCTCTACTGGCTGAGTTTGGGGTCTTTATAGGCCCAGGAATGGGGGACGGGGTGGGTTGTAGGTGGTTTTGGAAAAGGCAACATTCGATTGGTTAAAAAAACATTATTCAGAAAGAACCAACTGAGAGAGAGCAGGCAAACAGAAATAGAAGTTCTCACTTTGGGCTGAGGGTTTCAGGCTTTTCAGCCTGAAGGTGGGGCTTCACCAGGCACCTGCCCCTGTCTAAGTTTCTGTGCCTCCTGTCTCTATCAGTTTGACTTTTGCCACTGAATGTAAGTTCCAATAAGGTGAGGACCTTGTTTATCACATTCTCTGCTATATCCTTGGTGCTTGACAAATAGTAGGAACCCAGTAGATATTGGATTGGAATGGGCAGTTATTCAAAAAATCTTAACCATCTTAATGTTGGATGTCTTAATGGTGCTGGCTCCCCCTTCAGTCAGAATAAAACTTCTAAAAGGATCATATGGACAATGCTTATATCAGAAGAGATGTATGAACAAAGGCTGTGGGAAACAGTGGTTAATCAGAATTCTGGGCTAGCATTTAGTTGCGTTTGTCCTAGTATTTTGGCCAGGTTTCAGTTAGCTAAGCATCTCTTATACCCTGTAATTTAGTATATGGTTTCAGCTCTCCAAATAATGGCTTGCTAATGGTAAATGTCGTTTAACTTTCTAATTCAGGGGAGCTACCTGTTCAGCAGAATTTTAAAAAATTGTAAGTGATGATTGAAACCAGGTTAAAAAGCACTTAAGGTACATCTGGCTGTATGCTTGGTGTCTACTTCGATCGGCCTGTGGCTATCATTATTCTTTTTGACTCTGCACATAAACTGCAGGTAGGGATTTTTCCTCAATTGGTCCAGAACTAAAACTTACCTATACTAAGGTAGCTTTTCCCTTTTGGGCGAATAATGCATCCTTCTTTTAGTTGCTGTGATGTGGAATGTTGACTCAGTTTCTCTCCAGTGCCTTCAATTATAGGTGCCCATCACTGTTGATTTTTATCTATGTAGTGGTTCTTGTGACTTCCCCATTCCTTCTAAGGACATCTGAGTGTGTTGTTAAGTGATGCTAAAATTATAACCACTTAACAGATCTCTGTATCCACTGTTTTTGTTCATCCCACTCATCAAAATTTGGTTATTCTCTGTAAAGCACAACTCTGATGGCATCGTCTTGCTCCCTGTTTCTTAGGAAATTGAGTTTAAATTCCCTTGCTTGACGTGCAGGGAATCAGGTGGATTAAAAGTGGCCACACATTCTCTTCCATTCCTTTCATCAAGAGGTAGAGTCTAAGTGCCTTCTCACATTTACTCTGGGCAGCTGCACTTTTCACTTGCTTTGGGCAGTAGAATGCGGTGGAAGTGACACTGTGCCAGTTCCAAGCCTGTTGGCTTTCTCTTTGTTCTGTAGGAACATGCTTGCCACTGCTGTGTCAGGAAGCTTGGGCCAAATGGCTGAATGATGAGAGGTCACATGGAGAGAGAGGAGAGAGAGGATGAGAAAGAGACAGACAGGAAGAACTGAAGTACCCACATCTTGGAGGCCCAGATAAGCTACCAGCTGAATGCAGCTGCATAAATGACCCCAGCCAAAGAATCGCCTGGCTGAGCCCAGCCAATCCCCAGAATTTTGAGAAAAAACAAATTGTTATTTTAAGCCTCCTGTGTTTTAGGATAGTTTGTTACAAAGGAATAGGGAACTGAAGCGGGAACCTTGGAAAGCAAGCCTCAATTTATCCTCCCATTCTTATTCTACATTTTCTTAGACCTTCTAAAATGTCAGGCACGTGTGACTCAGAAACCCACAAAAATGATTAGTGCTTCTCTTTGCTTATGCTATGTCTTACTCCTAGAATATGTTTATACTCTATGCTTTGTACCTGGGAAATTCCTTAAGTTCAGTCACCCCCCTCTTTGGTCTTTCCTAAGGCCCCCATGACTCAATGACTTCTGACCTCTCTCAGGCTTCTGTACTTCAATCTGCATTGGTATGGGGTTGGGGGAAAGATGATCATTAACTATTTGAGCAAGTAACATTCTCTATGGAGGCCTTTGTTTCTACATTTGTATTAATTATCTGGCTGATTTTTCAAGTCTCAGCCTTCAGTATTCTAGAACAGATGCCCAGTAAAATGCTGTGCATTGGTCGTGGAATTGTTAATTGATCCGTGTGATCCCTTGAGGTAACCACTAGCCAGTGTAGCTATGGAGCACCTGAAATGTGAGTGCAACTGAGGAACTGACTTCTTTATTCTTATTTAATTGTAATTAATTAATTTAAATAGCCTCATGTGGCTAGTTGCTACCATTTGGAGTAGCAGGGTTTTAGGATTCTCTGGAACTCAAGTGGAAATATCTATTTTCACTTAACGCCAACAGAGGTTTGTCACTTGATTTTCACAAGATTATCAGCATTTGCTCTTCAGGATCACTTTTCAGGACCACAGATAAACAAACGACCCAGTGGCCAAAGTTTTCCCAGTACCTGACCAGCTCCCTCTTACCTTAAATTTTCTCTTGCATTTAGAATCCTCACCTCCACTTAGAGCCAATGCTGAGACCAGTTATCTCTAGGAGTGTAAATCATCCTTTACTTTTAATCACAGCCCAAACAGAGACCAACAGACTAGTGTGGAGTTGCGGTGTTTTACAAAACCCCAATAGGCCCAAATTGGGGGAAAAAAAAAAAAGAAATACATACACAGCAGTGTCAATTGAAAACCAGCCGGGTGGCAAGCACAGTGTAGTGAGAATGGAGCTGCCTTCGGCCCTTTGGATGACTGGAGACACGGTAGAGATATTGCGAAATTAACCTTTTTTATTGGTTCTTGAGGCTTCTGCAGTAAACGCCTCTTCTTGAAGGAAGTGAACAGAATCCTTGTGTTCAGCTTGAACTTAGCACATGTGCATGACAGTTCTACACTTAATCTGTAATTCAGCAGAATCAGGACCTGTGGCTGTCTTATATTTGGGCTAATTTTTCTTATGAGCTTAACTGTGTTAATTAGGTCGTCTTTTCTTTTGCTTATGTTTATTGTCATAAAAAATCAGTGGAAAAGTTGCATCCATTTTATTGCATTATAAAGTATTATCATTGATAAACCCATCGTGTGTGGATCTTCCTAGATCTTGATTTTTTTTTTAAACCTCTTGTAAGGTAGGAAATGGAATATTAGTAAAGCCTTCCTGCATTTATGAACCAAAAGTTGAAATATCATAGAAAGGACTGCTAAAGGTCAGTTGGTCTCAACTCCACCTCACTCTACCCAATAAGGGCTATTTATAATCAAAGAGAATGGGTTATTTGTGTAAAAAGCTCTCCAGGAAAAGAAATTCGCCAGCCTCCCTTGATGAAGCTGGGTCCGGTCAAGGAACTTACTCTTGAATCTTACTCAATTCACTTGCTAGCTCTCTTTCTTCTGCTGCAATTTAAGACAATTTTCTCTGTCCTCTCTTGTTATAGAAAATAACTTGTTGGCATCTCCTTTGTAATAACCTGTCATATACTTGAAGGCAGTTATTAAGTCACCCCTTAGCCTTCTCTTTTTCAGGCTAAACCATCATAACCCTTTTAACCTTTCCTCGGAGGCTCCATTTTCCATCCTCTTAATCATTTTACTTGCCCTTCTCTGGATTCTCTCCAATCTTTTACAGTTTTCCAAAAAACATGAAATCAGGAAGGAGGTCCTTCATACATTGCTCTAAGTTTCTGCTGATTTTCATGCGTTGTTTTTCTTTTAATTTTGAAGTACTTTTCAACTTTTTTTTTTTTTTTTTTTTTTGAGATAGGGTTCCGCCCTGTCACCTAAGCTGAAGTGCAGTGTTGCAGTCATGGCTTACTGCACCTCGACATCCTGGGCTCCAGGGATCCTCCTACCTCAGCCTCCAGAGTATTTGGGACCAAAGGCATGAGCCATCTCGCCCAGATCATTTTTGTATTGTTTGTAGAGGTGGGGGGTCTCCCTATGTTGTCCAGGCTGGTCTCGAACTCCTGGGCTCAAGTGATGACCCACCTTGGCCTCCCAAAGTGCTGGGATTACAGGCATGAGCCACCTTGCCTGGCCCTTTTCAACTGTTTATTTCTCCATTCAAGCCAACCTTTGACAACGTAACATATCAGGATTTGTGATCACCATTTACCTTTTTTTTTTTTTTGGAGTGTGGTCTGTGGGCTGAAAGAGAATTCCAGAGGTCAAATGACTTTACCTTTCAGTCTGTGTTTATCTGTATGTTAATTTGGAGTCCTTTTAGTTTACTTCTGTTATGTTGTTTACATGAAGACTTTCTCTGTTGCCTGTACCATACATGAAAAGTTTTAGAGCAGAACATTCAGCAGACAGTGAAAAGGGAACATGCTTTGATTACTGAGCTCTCATTGGTTTCATGATCCCTGCTCACCCCTGCCTAAATGGCAGTGTCTTTGTCATCCATACCTTAGGATGAGTGCCTCAGAGGGACAGCTCAGGAGCCTCCTAACTTTGTCTGCACTTGTCTTTCCCTTTCTGCAGGTAAGTGGGTAACATTCCCTGGGCACTATTTATTATATCATCTACTTGTATCTTCAAACAAGCTCAGGCTCTGCAGTTACCACTTTTATTTATTTATCTACTACCTGACTTCTCCCCTTCATGCACTCACTCACTCTTTCTCTCTCTTTCTTTCTTTTTTCTTTCTTTCCCTTTCTTCCTTTCTTTCCCTCGCTCCTTCCCTCCTTCCTTCCCTGCCTCCCTCCTTCCCTCCCTCCCTTCCTTCCTTCCTTCCTTCCTTCCTTCCTTCCTTCCTTCCTTCCTTTGTCTTACCCTCCCACCCAGTCTGGAGTGCAGTGGTGCAATCTTGGCTCACTGTAACCTCTGCCTCCCAAGCTCAAGCGATCCTCCCAACTCAGCCTCCTCAGTAGCTGGGACTACAGGCACATACCACCACACCCGGCTAATTTTTGTATCTTCTGATAGAGATGAGGTTTCACCATGTTGGCCTGGCTGGTCTCAAACTCCTGACCTCAGGTGACCTGCTTGCTTCAGCCTCCCAAAGTGCTGGGCTTATAGGCATGAGCCACTACTCCTGGCCTCCCTCCACACTTTAGAATAGAAGCTTCATGAGGACAGGCACCTTGACTAGCTTCTTAGCCCAACTTTGTATCACTAGCCTGTAACTAGCAAAGATTTCTTCATTAAAGGCCAGAATAGAAGTGAAGGAACAACCTGGTATCAGAAGATTTACATTCTTAGTGCTGTGGGTTCACAGTGTGACATTTGGCAGTATACTGGATATTACTGGCATTCCTTTCCTCTCCTATTTAATCAGTAGGTTAAAGGATGTGTTCTAAAAGTTGTATAAATCCCTACAACTCTTCCCCTTTACAACCATATTCAGATTTAATGATTTGACTTTAATTTTCACCTTTTTGTGGGGCAGGTAAGTCGGTAACATTCCAATTTGTATTTAAGAGTCATTTCAGGAGTAAACTTTTTCACACTGCCTTATCTCTTAATATTTTGGTGTGATTTTGTTCTTGGATCCAAAAGACTATTTTTAAAAAGGCATTCCAAATTTGGAGGCATTCAAGACTGAGAAGTCCTTTCTGATCCCCTCCCTCTCCTGAACCTTCTCAGCAGTCTCTTTTCATTCTGTGTTCCAACACTCCAAAAACATGTTTGAAAATCTATACCTGTTTAGTTGTCCTATCAACATTCTCCTGGTGGTTTGCCACCAAGGTTAGATCCAGACCTGAAGCCACTTGATTTAATTAACCTGAGGTGGCATCGTCTGCTTTGCTTCTCTGCATTTGGAAGTGTATGCTCCTCCACTCTCTTGTGCTTTTCCTGTACCCCCTGAACCAGGCAGTCTTTCTTTTTACTAGGCCTTGAAACTGGCTTTTCTTTAGTCACCTCGTGGTCAGGACATGCACTGTTCACCAGCTTTTCAGTCTTGATTAGCCAGCCTGGCCCAGTGTGGCAGGCAGGACCAATGGTTGCACAGGTGTGCTGGACCTGAGCAGCCTAGGAGGCCCACCTTCCTTCCTTTTATTTCCTGGACTCCTTGCTGTGTATGGAAGCATGTCAGAATCATAGAGATTTTGTCTTCTTTTTTGCCCATTTCAAAAATTCTAGATGTCCAACTAGCCTTTGGGCACTAAAATCAAGTTCCTTTGGATGATGTTGAATTACCACTCATGCTATGGCCTCTGTCCATTAGACAAGAGCTTATCCTCTGTTTTCTCCTCCACCATTCCAACCCCAAATTCTGGCAGGACCCTGAACTCTCCAGGCTTCTGACACCTCTGTGCCTTTGCAAATGCTAGCCTCATTCTGCAAAATACTTTTCTCTTTGCTCGCTCTTTTCCCCCCTCCCAGGCTCATTTAAGTTCTTTCATTTTTGGAAAGGCTTTCCCCTCTCCTCCTATTTGGTGCACCCCTCCATTGAAGCACAAATGCTGCTGGGTTGTAGTTAATGGCTGACTTAAGGCCTTTGAGGCTGGCAATGTTGTATTTACCTCTCTGTGCTCAGTGCTAGATGCTGAGTGGGTGCTGAGTGCATGATGGAAGAAAGTGATACAGGGAAGAAGGTAAGAGAGCAGGAAGAAGGAAGAGGACCCATCCTTCATTCCACAGCCATGCATAATGGGATCCCCAGGTTACTCACCTTCTCTTGAAAACTTTCTCCCCGCCTCCCCCTGGAGCTGGTTCCCTTTTCCTTGTGACGCTTTGCTCTGAAAGATCACTCAGTCGTTCAGCAGTCCTCCTGATTTCTCTCTCAATTAAGTGTTCATCTCTGGGCTGTGTCCTCCCTGCAGGAGAGATTGCTGTCAGACAGGCAATCAGTGAGAACCCCAACTGAGCCCTACCTCCCTTACCAAAGAAGTTCATGGCCAAGCCATTTTTATTTAGCAAATAAGGGCTTGTTTTCCTTGATTGTCCATAAGCACAAGGGGAAAGAAATCACCCATTGGCTTCATGTTTACCTGCACTGCGGGGCTGTCTTGTCTGTTTCAGTTCTGTTTCACATGTGGAGCTTTCACTGATTTCAAGAAAGAATGTATGCATGTAGTTGAGCAGGATACAGTATCCTGAATGAGGGCTGAATGTTCTGCACTAGAAGTGAGCATATCAAGTCTTTGTAACTAAGAATGTGATGTTAGATTGTAGCTGAGGGGAAGAAACACAAATGGCTTGGGTTGTCTCTAAATCCTGGGTCTGCCAGGTGAAAACTTAGATGTTGCTTTCAAATGACATTAATGATTTCTTTCAGTGCTGTTTAGCATGAGTGGTCATTGCAAAGAGCTATGACCACTGTACTGCCCATTATGGTGGCTACTGGTCCCATTTGGCTCTTGAGCGCTTGAAATATGGGTAATCTAAATGGAGATGTGGAAAATACAAACTGGATTTTAAATACTTAGTAGACTTAGTATTTTGAAAGAGCTAAATAGCTCATTGACAATTTTATGTTGATTATACATACATTAATTTTACTTGTTATCTTTTACCATTTTTAAGTGCAGCCACTAAAAATTTAAAATTCTGTATGTTACTTACATTATATTCCTCTTGGACAGCACTATACTAAAGGCATAAATGTAAGATTGTGTTTCAGAGGGCACCCGAGCACTGCTTGGTTTATATGTATTTTCTAGGCCTTCCCTTTGGTTCCTTGGTTACCTTTAAAAATACATGTCATGATATAGACATGGCATATCTGAGACAAACCTTGGACTGAGACAAACCTGAGTTTCAATCTCAATTCTTTGTTTGTGGCTTGCCTCTCAGCATCTTCAATTCTCTGAATCTTAAGTTCCTCCACTGTGTAAAAGAAATAATATCCCTCTGACCTCACTGTGGTTAGGCAAGAGACAATGCAGTGATTTTTCCAGTAATATTATGAGACATTTTATTACTATAATTAAATGATTGTATTTTCCCCAGATTGACAAATTCAAATTTTCTATTTTGAAATTTTATTGCAAATGTTAAAAAAACAAACAACCCACCCTTTGGCTCCTGTTACGTTGTCTTCCAGCTGCTAGTAATGGAATTGGGACAGCTAATGTTCCCTGAGAGCCACGGGGAACCAGGCAGTGTGCTTTTCAGGAACTGTCTTACTTTATCCTCACAACAATCCCAAAAGGAAAAACCTAGTCTTATCTCCATTTAATAGCTGCAGTGACTGAGGCACCGCAAATTTAGTTGACTTGCCCAAGGTCACATAGCGAAGCATTGAGCCCAGGCAGTCCAGCTCTAGAGCTGTGTTCTTTGCCTCCGCCCAATATTGTCCACCAGTGAGGAGAAGACAGAACCAAAGAACCAACAGTGAGTGAATGCTAACAGGAATCATGGCTTTCATGGACATCTATTCTTGTGATTTGACAGTGTATATGTGAGATACTTCCTCTTAGAATGCTTTTTCTAATTCATACAGTAGGCTTAAATATGTCATGGTTTTAGAGTTTTCCTTAAGGAATACGTTGATTCCCAGGCACATTACAGTCTGAATCAGTCTTAAGAAATTCCAGGATAGAGGTGGAAGAAGTTTTAGTGAATTGTTGTGCGGCATGGTGACCGCAGTTAATAATAATGTATTATATATTTCAAAATTGCTGAAAGAGGAGATTTCAAATGTTCTCACTACACCCACACACACAAAAAAATGATAAGTAGGTGAGGTGATGGATATATTAACTAGCTTAATTTAATTTTTCTCAAAACATCACATTATACTTCATAAAGACATTCAATTATTATTAGTCAATTGCAAAAAAAAAAAAAAAAAAAGAAGAAGAATGCAAAGGGGAAAAACAAAATTCCATAGAGTTATATGAGAACAAATAGATTACACAATATCTAGACCACAATAAATGTTTGCTTTGTGTTTGAGGGCCTTGTGTCAATTGTACATAATCACTATGGACCTAGTATGCTACGTGTCATATGTGTATAGTAGGGGCCCAATAAATGTTATTGATTAATGTTTATTGCTGTACCTCTGAAAACACACCTTTAGAAAGGAAAGTATACAGTATTTACAATTTACCGTCATTTATTCCATTAGGTTGTCTGGCTTGTCATGTGGAGGTGCTATCTCATCAGGTATGATTGTCTCTTAGAATAATTCCCTTTGATCAGAGTGGAGCTTTGAGTGGATTTATTTTGTTAAGCTGGAATCCACCTCTTTAGGTTAATGTGACACACCTACACCCCAGCAGATACAACAGGGCCATTCCATGATGTGTATCTTCAGTTGTCATTTCATGTTTAACCAAGAGGATTAGAAGGCATTGATGTATTAATAGCTTTTTTTTTCAAGCATGGTACTAATTCTTAGGTGGGGTCAAGATGATTGCGGGGGGCAGTGGGGGTAGCCTGTGGTCAAAGTTCAAAGCCTTCCAGTCATTTAGAAAGTTGAAATGTGCTTGGTGCCGGGCTAGAATCATTAGGAGGAAATAGCTGCAAACCTGGAAATGTCCCTGGAGAATACTTAATTCAAGAATAAAGGTTTGGATTGATGAGGGCTAAAATAAAACTTGGCAGCGACAGCATTCTAGTAACTTTTAGCCACTTCTCCCCATCTCACTGGGGTATTCCTGCTGGTATATTCACTAGCCTGAGCTCTGCTCCTGAGAGGGCTGCAGGAGCTGGGTGGGTTGGGAGACACAGGTGTGTGGGAGGCACCTTCACCAAGTGCCGCACAATTGCCGGGTACCCCTCTGTGCCTTTGACTGGTTGGTAAACAGAAAGCAGGATGTGCTTATCTGAATAGTGACAACAGTTGCAAGCACTCAGTCACAAAGTTCAGCATTCTGGCTTTAGATGGGCCAGCGTGGGGCTCTGGAAGCTGGTGACTTGGGAGTGCCTGCCATGCACATGGGTGGGGAAGGGATGGAAAGTTTGGCAAGGACTTGCTGAGTTATTAAGCAAAGACTCTGTAAGTGCGTCAGAATGGGAAGGCAGCTCAGAACCTTTCCACTCCACCCTTTTTGTTGTTGGAAATAGGTAAACTGAGGCCAGTGAACAGGAATGTGTATTTGAATAATACCAAAGCTAACTTCTATCACTGTGAGTTGTGTGCCAGGCCCTGGGTTCACTGCCTTCTGAGTGTTATCTCTTTTAATCTCTGCCACAGCTCTGTGGGGTAAGCACTGGTGTTATACCCATTTTTCAGATAAGGAAACAGAGCTTCAGAGAGTCAGGTTACTTCCTCAAGGTCATAGAACTAGTAAGTCACAGACCTAGGGCACAGGAGCAGGTCTGTCTGTCAGAGCCACAGCTGTCCCCCACACGCTGGGGCCTCCTCCACAAAGTGGTTTCAGGTGGGCTCAGCCCACCTCTGGGGGAACCCATTCATATACTATGCAAGGTTTCACAGGTGTGTGAATTCATTTTCCATTGCTGTGTAATAAATTACCACAAACTTAATAGCTTCAAACAACACATATCTGTCATTCCACAGTTTCTGTCGAGGCCAGGCCTGGTTTTCCTGAGTCCTCTGCTCAGAGTCTCACAAATCTGTACTCAGGGGGTCAGCCTGATTACAGTCTCACCTGAGGCTTGGGAGCTCCTTCCAAACTCACTAACTGTTGGTGGAATTCAATTCATGCAGGGAGAGCACTGAGGCTGCAAGCTCATGAAGACCACCCACTGTTTCCTATGTGTGGCCCTCCCCACAACACAGCCCTTTGCTTCTTCAAAACCCAACCAAAGAATCTCTGTCTTCAGGAACAGCCTCCGACCCTCTTTGAAGGGGCTCACCTAATTAGGCCAGGCCCACAGAGGAAAAGCTCTCTTTTGATTAACTCAGAGTCAACTGGTTAGGGACTTTATACCTGCAAAATCTCTTTTGCCACACAGCATAACTTAATCAAAGGAATGTATTCCGTCCCATTCACGGATCCTGCCCATACTCAAGGGAAGGCCATAATACAAGCATATGGTCATTAGGGGCCATCTTAGTCACTACTGTTCCTGGATTGTTCTCCAGCTTCCTGGAGGAGAGGAGAGCAGGAGACAGAGCTAAGAGTGTTTGTAAAATAGGGCAGTGGGAAAAGGTAGGTTTTGTGAGTAAGTAGCAGGCTACTTAAGATGCCTAGTGGGTCTAAATGTCAAATGCTATTGGCAGATTTTGCATGCAAGGTATGACCAAAAAATAATTATTTCATTAACTTTGTGCAAAAAAAAAAATGTTTTAGACATGCATCCTCTCGACTAAAGGAAGTTCATTTTGCCAAACTACTGGACTTCTATCTAGTGCAGAGATGGCTATATCCCTTGCCCTTGAAATGTTCCTTCGTGTTTCTTCCCAAGTGGTTACTTTTACCAACTCCTTAATAAAAAAGAAGAAAGGGACACATTTAGTGGTCTTTGGGCAGGCAGGCAGATGAGCAGCATTCAGAATCTCTTTGTCCTGTTTCCCCACAATCATAAGTGCTCCCCCAATCCAACTTTGTTCCCACATTGAACTAGGCAGTGTTCCTGTTATATAAATCCTGATGCGCGTAGTGAAAGCTGCCAATTTAACTTATATGGGTGAGAGTCTGGGTCTTCGCAAAAGAAGATCAATAAAATACAGCATGAATGTCCACTCATGACGTGTACCTTACAAGAACTTGGCTATATTAATCTCTCAAAGAAGTCTGTGCTCCCAGGTAGCGGTATTCCCATTTCACAGTTGAGAAGGCTGAGACTCAGATGAATTAAATAACTGGCTCTTTGTTACATGGTAACAAGGGGCTAAGAAGGAATTTGCACCTAGGTGTGGTAGGTGCTAAAGCCAGTGCTCTTAAACCAGTAAGGTAAGCAGCTGGAATATTAGCGATAATTTTAAGACTTGGAGCCTACTCTTGACCCCCATATGCCTTCCCTTTGTAAGATATTTCCAAATATCTTACAATCTAGGAAGTTGAAAGATGGGGACATTGCAACTAGCTTCACAGGGCCAGTATCCTGGGGAATATGAGAAGAGGAAAAAAGAGACCGTAACAGGGTAGACAACAAAACACCGCCATGCCACATACTTAACGTTGAACTGGAGGAAAACTCTATTACAAACGATACTTCTAATCTGCTTGTGGTAAAGATTCATAACTGGAAAATAAGCATGTGACAGTTCTTCATTTGAGTGTAAACTTAACTCATTAATTTAAATTAGAGTGCTTTTTTTAACAAAGGGGAAATTCTAGTAATAATAATAAGTAATGGCTGTTGTAGAGAATGTAAAAAGATGTTAGAAATTTGTGCTTTGGGAAGTTGGAGAATGTTAAGGATTAATTTTCACTCACAGAGATCAAAAAGGTCTCGATGAGTAAGATAAGTATCGAGTTTCAGGGTTGTGTTTTTTTCACCTCCTGCCAGACTGTCTGAAACTTATCTCAAGTATCATGGTAAAAAGAGAAGTGGCGGATAGACACAAAAATGTAATAGATATATTCTAGGGGTAGAATATGAACTGCCTTTCTAAATGCATATCAGAAGGAGAATTTATTCCAGTTGAGTAGGTTTAATGATATAATTTTACCACATTAAAGCATAATTGCTCTTTAAAGGAAAATAGAGATGCATGTATTGCCACTGCCAGGGCATCCCACTCCATCCAAATAGCATCCTCCCTAGTACTTGTTGATTTCGCCCTTATCTCACAGCAGAGCCGATCTGTGGCTTTCCTTTGGAAATTGGGTGGGGAGAGAGGAAAAGAAGGAAGAATAGTCTGAGCATCAGAATCTGCGTCAAGCAATTGCCATGGCTTTAGCAAAATCATTTCCTGCTATTAGGCTGCCAACCGAACACTTTCAAATGGATGGCAGCTCTGATTTTTGTGGAACCAAATTATTTTTCAAAATTAGACTGTGTATCAAGATGATCCAGATACCTGGATTAGTCAGGGACTAAAATATTTGCATTGTTATGGATGTTGATAATTATTTTAGCAAATTCTCATGGCTGCTTTTATTGTTAAATGATTTCCAATCCTGTCACATTCCCTTCTCTCATTCCCACTAAAAATAAGAAAAGGGAGAGGAGAGAATGAAAGAGAAGAATGAAAACATGCATTGATTGCGTATATGGATGAAAACAGAGTTGAAGTCATGCATTTAGTTTTAACAGAATCTGATTTTACATCATGAGCTGAATTAGATGGAGGCATAATTCATCTATGTATTTATTGGCTATACCTTCCATATCTGTCTTTTTTTAATAGCACACAAAATAATACTGAGCTTATTTGACTGACAGAAGGCATAAATATAGTTTTTAAAAAATATTTTTATATCTTTTTAAAAAATATTTGACATATAAAAAAGAATATACCATATTTCACTGGGCCTTCTGTAGGCCCTTTATCTTATAAACCAGTAATAAAGTAAAAATGCAGCCAAGCTAGTTAGCACATAATGCTTTCTTATCTCATGTCTTTTAAGAGGCATCCCAATTTTAGAGATGTTAAAATGGAAAGAAAAAAACAACGTACTTTAGACTCTATTAAATACAGTATACAGTGTGCTGGTGAGTTATAAAGCATAATGTAAGAAACATTTATGAATACCCTCCCTCTCAATCCAAGAACTGTTCATTACTTATAACTTGCCTTTCCTCCCATAGCCCATGCAGACAGGCAACCCTTCTGCTGAATTTTGAGTTTGTTATTGCTTTACTTCTTAAACATACTTAAATTCTCTTTGCCACTAAACTCAGAATGCCCCAAGGGTAGAGGCTGTCTGTGTTCTCTTCTACTTTGTCTTCAGCGCCTGACACAGAACCTGGCCTAATAATTGCAGAAGAACTATTATTGACTAACTGTACAACCACGTTGTCTGAGGCCTATCCAAATTGTCTTTACCCTTCAAGCTCTGGTTTAAACACCAGTTCCTCTAGGAAATCTTTGACATCCTGAACTGGAAGTGCCCTTGCCTCCTTTTTGAACTCATATAGCAATTTATCTTCACTCCTAGTACTATAGATATACCACCTTCTCTTTTCAGTAGAGTGCTTCACTCGTGTTTGCTTTCCTGCTGGACTGGCAAAAGCAGGATTTCCATTTGCTCTAGTTTGGTGACCCTCCCATTACCTGGCATAATAATAAAAGATAACCATAGATTCAATGGTGCTGTACATGTATTCTCACCAAACTGTCATAAATTAAGTACAGTACTATATTCCCATTTAACAGATAAATAAACTGAGGCTAGTGCTCATAATCACTTAAGCAATAAGTATATGTCAAAGGAAGAAGACAGTGCTGTATTTAAATTATTTTGCCTTAGTATGCTTCAGTTTTTGCCTGTCATTCAGAGGCCTATGCTTATTCTTGGGTATGAGACTCAGAAATAAATGAGAAAAAATGTAATAAAAACAAATAAGTAAAACAAATGCAAGTTTTCTTTAAGAGTGAGATCGAATAACCTTTTTAAAATGTTTGAGACTTTTTGTTGTTGTTGTTGTTATTAGTTTTTTTTTTTTTTATTTTTGAGACCGAGTCTCATTCTGTTGCCCTGGCTGGAGTGCAATGGCGTGATCTCTGCTCACTGCAACCTCCGCCTCCTGGGTTCAAGTGATTCTCTTGCCTCAGCCTCCTGAGTATCTGGGATTACAGGTGTCTGTCACCACGCCTGGCTAATTTTTGTACTTTTAATAGAGACAAGGTTTCGCCATGTTGGCCAGGCTGGTCTTGAACTCCTGACCTCAGGTGATCTGCCTGCCTCGGCCTCCCAAAGTGCTGGGATTTACAGGCGTGAGCCACCGTACCTGGCCGACATTTGTATTTTCATATTATCTGGCTAATTTTCTATTGGATTTTATTTATTTCCTTATTGATTTATAAGATTTTTATGAACCATAAAAATTATAATTTATTTCTAGGTTCTGACACGCAAATATTTCTCTAGTGTTTTGGCGATCTTTTGTCTTTGCTATGCTGTTTTAGACATATTCAGTTTTAACATAATTCTGTTTATCAAGTGTTTCTTTATGGTTCCTAAATTTTTCGTAATAACATTTGAAAATGCATTCCCACTTCTGAGATGATGAGAATTTTTTTTTTTACTATTTTAAAAATAAATGCCGATAAGGCTAGGATCTTGGAAGTACCTCCCTACCTTGGTATGATCATTTATTATTTGTTTGTTGATTTAACCAAGACATTGATTTAGCCATTGTTGTAGACGGAGATGAACCTGACTAGAAAATGGTCCTGTTTTCAGGGCAGTTACAATCCAGTAGAGAGAGATAAATTTCATACTTATTTGTAAATCAATAAGCATAATATTTTTAGATGGTGGAATTGCTGAGAGGACAGTGGAACAGAATGATGGGGGGCATTAATGGTGGAGAGGATGTTACCTCTGAGGTGATAAGATCAGCTAACATCTTCGGGTTCCAGCTGTGTTGAGATATAAGGAATGGTGTGTATGGCAGAAGAACAGCCCTGAGAGGGAAGGGGATTGTGAAGATGACTGGAGCAGCAAGACCATGGCAGTTGTAAAGGTGATATGAGATGAAGGTAGACAGGAAGGTGTGGGCAAGACCCCATCTTTGAAAGCCAGGCTTTGGAATGTGGCTTTGATCCTAAGCACAAAATCTTTTGCAACAAAATGACCTGATGTGTATTTTCAAAAGATTCCTCTGGCTGCTATGCAGGGAAGAGATTATAGGGGGGCAAGAAGGGAAGCAAAGAGAGGGTTGTGTAGGAAAATTGTGCCTACTTGGTGCAGACCCAGAATATAGTCAGTAGATCCAAGGTTAAACTAAGACTTCTCCAAGTTAGAGGTAGGGCACAGATGTTGGCTGAAACACCAGGTAATTCAGGCATCCAGAGTAAATGCTAGTTTGAACTTGGAACACAGAGGGGCTTTGTGTGGGGGACTGTTCAAAGGCAAGCCGGACAGGTGACAACCTTGCTCACTTGGCGCCAGCAAGTAGAGCAGCGCTCGCTGGTGATGGATGGCTTAACATTGTTCCCTGTGCTGTGCTCAGAGCCGGGAGGAGGGCGCAGCCCCTGGAGACTAGGAGGAGTCTCCAGGCTTTCCTTGCATTTTGTCTTCTGCTTAGTGTTTCAGCCAAGATATTAATTCTATGTTCTAGTCGTGTTGCCGCCTCAGAATCTCACTATTGTTAGTTATGCTCTCATTCGCAGTCCTAGTGTTGATATTTTTACACATTTTAGACTCAAAGTATCTGAATTTCGGAGAAAATGAGACAATTAGAGTAGTTTGTGAAGTATAGTGAAGGTTTTTAAAGGAAGTGAGTGTGTGACTGCTACATGCAATTTATTATTATAATCCTCTCTTTTGTGAAGGTCCAGAAACGTTTTTTGTTCAATCAGATTTTTATTTTTTATTTTTTATTTTTTTGCTCTTCATTGTATAATGTATTCTTCCCCCTCAACTTCCCCCAATCTCAGGAGACAACAGTATTTCCCTTGAAAATACAGAGGGTGGATTGGCCCTGTGTGTATGTTTTCCAAGTGCTGGCTTTCCAAGACATTCTCATGAAAAGGACTGGTATTGCTAAGTCATTTTTTAATATAAGGAGGTCCATGTTTGGGCATTGAAATTAATTTTCCTTATCTTGCCATACAAATAGCCACCCTGGCTTCTTTGATTTATTACCTGGGAGGGTTCAGCGGCACTAAAATCAGAGGACGGGAAGACATCACCTTTACGTGGCATCATTAGTCACAGCATTAAAAGCATCACCCTGAAGGGACTGCTTCTCCCAGTCTCCCCTGTGCCATGACAGCATCCTGTTTGTTTCCTCTCTGTGCACTCAAGACACTGGGCCCATCCATGGCTTCCGGGTTGCATTTTTCATTTCCTAGTAAGTTGCTGCTATCCAAACATCCTTTCTGTCTTTTCTCCATAGCATAGTGTAAAAGAACTTTCAAAAATGCAGGTACAATCCCTGGTTAAAGACAAGCTACTGACTGTAAGAAAATGTTTTAAAATCATTTCTCCAGCAAAGGACTCGTGTACAGAATATATAAAGAACCTTCCAAACTCTATAATAAAAAACAAACAAATACTCAGTTTAAAAAGAGGCAAGAGACTTGACCAAAAATAAGCACATGAAAAGCCATTCCACATCATTAGACATTAGGGAAATGCAAATTAAAATTATAGGGAAAGGGGAAAAAATAGGATGCGATATCACTATACACCTATGAAAATGGCTAAAATAATTACTGGTAATTCTAAGTGAAGGTGAAGATGTGGAGCAAGTAAACTCTCATGCATTGCCGGTGGGAATGTAAAGTGATGCTGCCACCTTGGAAAACAGCTGGGCAGTTTTTTTTTGTTTTGTTTTGTTTTTGTTTTTTTGAGATGGAGTCTCACTCTTTCGCCCAGGCTGGAGTGCAGTGGTACGATCTCAGCCCATTGCAACCTCTGCCCTCGGGTTCAAGCAATTCTCCTGCCTCAGCCTCAGCCTCCCTAGTAGCTGGGATTACAGGCATGTGCCACCATGCCCAGCTAATTTTTGTGTTATTAGTAGAGACAGGGCTTCACCATGTTGGCCAGGCTGGTCTCTTAACTCCTGACCTCAGGTGATCCACCTGCCTTGACTAGCCAAAGTCCTGGGATTACAGGTGTGAGCCACCATGCCCAGCCTGGGCAGTTTCTTAAAAAAGAAAAAAATAAACATACAGTTACTCATACTCTTGTATATGTATTGAAGAGAAGTGAGGACGTATGTTCACACAAAAACCTATAGGTTAAGGTTTGTGGAAGCTCTGTTTATAGTTGCTCCAAGCTGGAAACAACCTGGACATGCTTCACTGGGCATGTGTGTAAGCAGACTGTGGCACCTCCATACAATGGAATACTACTCAGCAAGAATAAGGGATGAACTCTTAATAGACGCACAGCTTAGAATGGTCTCAGAGGTATTAAGTCAAAAAAGCCAATCTCCAGAGATTATATACTATATGATTCCATTTATATGCCATTTCTGAAAAGACAAAACTGTGATAGAGACTCCATCAGTGGTTGCCCGGGGCTAGGGGTGGTGAGGAGGGTGTGACTACAACAGGTTGGCACAAGGGAGTTTGGGGGTGGTGGAGGCCTTCTGTATTTTGACTCTGCTGGTGATTATACAAATCCATGCATGTGATGAGATTCATACTCTGTACCCCCCCCCGCCAAAAATCAGTGTGTCAGTCCAAACTGCTGCACATGCTCTACACAGCCCAGCCTATCTCTTGTGATTCATCCAGTTCCTTCTCAGCCTCCTCGCCCGTTCTGTCAGGTCCCGAACACTTGTGGTCAATTTATTTTCTAGCAGGGCACAATCACGCTCAGCCTTTTGCCCAGGAACCTCTCCTGCCCACTTTTCTGCCAACCCATCTTACCTGCCGAATGAGATGCTTTCTTTACAGCTCAGGTGTGGAGACTCTAGCACTCGCACTGGGACCTCTGAACAACACCCAGTCTTGGACATTTCTTGCTCCTGTCAGGGTTCCCAGGTCACCACTCTCATTGCCTGGTTCTTTGGCTGCCTACATGCTGGGTTGTAGGTCTGGGGAGAGCTGATTCCGCTGCTCATTCTCCAGCCCTGAGAAAGAGGCCACAGAGAGTTCAGTACAATACACTAGTGAGAATGAGAGGTCTCTGCTCCAGAGGTGGACGCAGCCTTTGCCTGGTTTTACTTTTGCCTTCTTTTTCTGAGTGCTCTTATCTCTGACCCTCTTGGTGAAATCTCTTACCTTTCCTGGCTCTTTTAGCAGGGGAATCCTCTTTGCTGGTTTTGCCCAAACTACTTGTTAAAAAGCAGTAAGCCAAAGTTTTAAGACTTGTATACTTTTTTTTTCCTATTCATGTAAAAGTTAAATTATGTGGCAAAAATCATGAGTATAGAAGGGTTTTCTTTTTCATCAGAGGTTAGATGGGTTTTATAGTGCACTGTGAAAAGTCATTAGTAAAAGCCGTATTATAAACATATTTTTATATATTAGCCCCATCTTCCAAATTCCCTTGGAGGGACAACAGATTTTCTGGAAAACAAAAATCGGCTCCTATTCATAACAATGGTAAAAGTAATCATCGTAACACTTATATGGGGCTTATAAAGTGCTGGACACTGTCTTAACATGTACTTTATGCATTTTATTTTATTTTTTGTAGAGGTGGGGTCTTGCAATGTTGCCCAGGGTGGTCTCTAACTCCTGGGCTCAAGCGATCCTCCCGTCTCAGCCTCCCAAAGCACTGTAATTACATATGTGAGCCACTGTGCCCAGCCTAATTTATGTATTTTAAATGACTTACTCCTCACAACAGCCTTAGGAGGTGGTATCATTATTATTTCCATTTTACATGTGAGGAAACTGTGGTGCAGTGTGGTTCGATCACTGCCTAAGGTCAGGAGTGAAGCTAGGATTCGAATGCAGGCCTCTGGCTTCATCTTCCAGAAGACTGTGCAACAAACAGGGGAAGGAAGATGAGAGACAGGGTTTTCCTCACCAGGGACCTCATGCCGACCTCCTTTCACTTTTTCCCAGGAAGGTATCCCCACATCCTTTGCATGGGCTGCCAAGAAGATCCACAATAGCTTAAAATGCTTCTTCTCTTTTCTAGCCAAGGACAATTCCGTATTTGTGTCCTGATCATTATTAGAATAAGTAATCAAAATAATTAGAAAAGGAAGCTAAAAATGAAAATGGCCCAGGAAAGAATATAAAATAACTTGGATTGTGTTTTACAACTTTTAAACTGTTTTCACTTAGTGTTTTCCCAAAACGTCCATCACCACCACCCATTGTTATTGCCAACTTCTAGCAGATGAGGAAAGTGAGGCCCAGAGAGGAGAAGTGATTGCTCCCCTGGGTCACCATGTCGTTCCTTGTGGGACCAGAATGCAAGCCCTGCCCTGCCCTGCCCTTTCTTTCCTGCCCCCTTATCTCTCTTCCCGCCTCCTTCCCATCTGAGTTCTTACTCATTAAGAGAAACTCTTTTATAAACTTTAGACGCAAGCAGTGTGATTTCATCTCTTTTTCTGCGTGTGTTAGTTTTTGTTGTTGCATAACAAATTGCCACAAATTTAGCAGTTTAAACACCTCCTGATTAGCTCATAGTTCTGTAGGTCAGAAGCCCAGGTGCACTGTTAATGGAGTCTCTGCTCAGAGAATAGGGAGGCTGCAACACAGGTGGTAGCTGCACTGATTCCTCGTCGAGTGGCTTGGGGAAAGAATGTGCTCCTAAGCTCATCCAGGATGTTGGTAGAATCCATTTCCTTTTGGCTGTAGGACTGAGGTCCCTGCTTCCTTGCTGGCTGTCGGCCTGCAGCTGCTCTCAGCATCTAAAGTCTACCCACATTTCTTGCCACATGGTCTCTTCCATCGTGAAGCCAGTAGGGGCACATCTGTCTTTCTTGTGCTTCAGAATCTTACTTCCTCTATCTCTGGGCTCTAAACTCCAATTGAAAGGGTTCATGTGATTCCATCAGGCCCACTCAGATAATCTCCCTTTCTTCAAGTCAGCTGATTTGGGACCTTAATTACATCCACAAAACCCCTTCACATAGCACCTGGATTAGTGCATGATTGACTCTCTGGGAAGGGGTGTGTTATACCAGGCATACGAATGTAAGGGTCACCTGAGAATTCTGCCTACCACTGACATTACAGCCTTAAAAATGGTACACATTGACAGGAACAAGGGCCACCTCCAAGGTATTTGTTTTCTGTGGTAATTATATCAATTCCTTAATGTTTTTACAGGTTTTTTTTTTTGTCAACATGACGCATTTTGTATTTATTGAGTCATTTGATTGAAAGCATATTTGTAATCTGTGTACTTCTGTTTACCTTAAAAGGGTTGAAGAAGAATGAAGTAGACATAGGATTAGTTGAACAACACAATTCTATTTCACTAACGATTCAATAAGTTAATTTCTTAAGCCCTGTTTCATGCTTTCTTTTCAGCCTCTGTGCTCCATCTTCTTGAACCTTCTTTCTGCTCCTTGGCTATTTGATTTCTTCTTTACTTGTGGGTTTCCAATTAAGTATCACCTCTTCATGGATGAATTCCTTGATGGACTTATCTAGAGTAGGTTAAAAATGAGAAGTTAAGTTTTTCTTTTTTTTTTTTAATGAAGGCTGAGGCTTCCTTCATAGTGGCTCTAATGATTTCTGGATTTGTTGATTGCTAGTGTCTTACTCTATCTCCCACTAGACTGTAGTATCAGAAAGGGAAGGGCCAGGTCTGTCTTGTTCTCCCTCCTAGGCCCAGTGCCTAGACTGTGCTTAGTACAAAGTAGTCACCAAAAATTATGTGTTTAATTGATGTGTAAATAGAAGCTAATGTTCTGGTGCCTGCAGAATGGTTAACTTTAACATTTGTTTTGAAAGGTTGCCTGAGTAGTGAAACCAAGTTAACCATGAGGTCACTGCTTCAGCGTTTATTGTTTGAAAAGCACCTGACTGACAGTCACAAAGCTCTTAAAAGTGGGGGAGGGGACTCTACAAATGGTAGAGCCAAAGAAGAATGATTTTTGTATCGTCTTTCAAAACATGCAGTGTCACTGGAAAGGAGGTGTGTGATGAGTTTTCCGAGTCATGGACAGTCTGACGTTTGGATCACAGTTTCTTTTTTTTTTTTTTTTTTTTTGAGACAGAGTCTTGCTCTGTCACCAGGCTGGAATGCAGTGGTGCCATCTTGGCTCACTGCAACCTCCATCTTCCGGGTTCAACTGATTGTCCTGCCGCAGCCTCCCTAGTAGCTGGAACTACAGGTGCCCGCCACCACGCCTGGCTAATTTTTTGTATTTTTAGTAGAGACGGGGTTTTATCGAGTTAGCCAGGATGGTCTCTATCTCTTGACCTCGTGATCCACCCACCTTGGCCTCCCAAAGTGCTGGGATTACAGGCATGAGCCACCACGCCCAGTCTGGATCACAGTTTCTTGGCAATTTTTTTTTTTTTCTTGGAGACCAAGTCTTACTATGTTGCCTGTGCTGGCCTCAAACTTCTGAGCTCAAGAGATCCTCCCACCTTGGCCTCCCAAATAGCTAGGACTATGGTTGCCCCATGCCTGGCTTCTTCACAGATTTTTTTAATGCCCCAAGACAGATGCCTCTCCTTTCTCACAGTCCTCTTTTGAAAAGTTCCTCTCTCTGATTTTCCCTTAAGCTTCACCTCCAGACAGTCACAGTATTTGAATACCTGCTTAGAAGCTGTGTGACATTGGGCAAGATAGTCAACCACTCTGAGCTTTGTTTTCCTTCCCTGTAAAATAGGCATGATAATTCCCACCTTGAAAGGTCATTGGAAGGATAGCGAATACAAATGCCTGACACAAAGTGAGACTGATAAATGCTATTTTCACAATTATTAGACTACATTATTTTAACTGTGACTGCAAATCTGGTGTGGAATTGAAATGCTCATCTTAACAACAGAGCTTTTGGAAGTTGCAGGCTGAAATCCCTAACAGGAAAATCCAAAACCAGAAGTACTTCAAAATCTGAGACTTTTTGAGTGCCAACATGATACCACAAGCAAAAAATTCCACACCTGACCTCATGTGATGGGTCTCAGTCAAAATGCAATCAAATCTTTGTTTCTTGCCTCAAATTATCAAAAGCCTTGTATCAGATTGTCTTCAGGCTTTGTGTATAAGGTGTATATGAAACATAAATGGATGTCATGCTGAGACTTGGGTCCCATCTCTAAGATATCTTACCATGTGTATGCACATATTCCAAGATCCTAAAAAATCTGAAATCCTAAACACTTGATCCCAATCATTTTGGATAAGGAGTACTCAGCCTTAAAAAAAGTTACAGTAGATTTTAGGATCAATGGAGATGATATTCTATGTAACAGATTTTTATTATCATATATTAAGTGAGGACTACTTTGTTTAAAATCTTTAGATTGAAATAAACACGTTCTGCATACAACCACCGTGAGCACAATTTATCTTTTTTTAAATTCAGAGGCACTTAGGAACCTTGTAGTGCCCCTGGGTTTTATTATGAACTCCAGTTAGCATTTTATTGTGGCTGCTTAGAAGTATTGATTCATATCAAGTCCGGAAAGCAACTTCTACCTGTTCACCTTTTCCCATTCCTTAACACATAATAGCGAAAGAGTCTGTTTCATAAACGCAGACTGGCTTGCCTGTGCCCGACCCTGTCTCCACTTGGTCGGCTTCCCTGGGATGAGGACTCTCCTGCCCTGGCTTGTGCTGGGAAGTAATAGAACCAAAGCAGTAACATCCATAGAGACGAGGAACAGAAGTCAGTGGGGCTTCCAAGAGTTCATTTCCCATAAAGTATCCAAAGTTGTTCAAAGTCGGTCAAGCTGTCATCACATTTCAGATGAGACCATTTTAGGGAGTAACAAGGGCAGAGTAGATCAATTAACATTTCTTTTTTTTTTTTTTAATCACTCTAAATTCAATGAATGTTCAAGGCAGGTTGAACAGTAACAGCAAATGTGATGGAAGAATTGAGGCAGCTTCTGTTGTAGTATTTACTGTGGTTATCATTTCCACACCTAAAGCTGCATTCCTATCTTCTCATTTATTTTGCCTCCCTTTTAATTCACTGAGTTTGATTTAGAGAAGTCAGTGCATTGTATTACAGTGCCATTATGAGTCTGAATTTCTGATTTAATTCCGACAGTGTGAGCCCAGAACAGAGGACCAGGAGATTCTGCGTTACCCCAATTAGCCCGGGAAAGCTTAGACGACTGGCTCCGTATCTCTATGTATGCCCCAATTTCCCCTCCTGTAAAATGGAGCTATTTACTTCTTATCTGAGGATTGTAATTGTAAAAGAAAATTTCCTGTAGATGTGAAACAAATTTTAAATAGCATGCAGATACTTGCATTTGTATTTTTATTTTAACCCAAATTAATATGCGAAACCAGGATGCTGTTTTCAGAGTTGTTGGCATCAGTTCATCATATTTCTAGGTGAAGTATGTGAAAGTGATTATAGGTAATAAATATCTTTTTTTTTAAACTTATTGCAGAGGCAGTTTTTCCACTGTTAATGAGGGTAATTTGACTTGGTTGAAGGATTGCAGTTCTTAAGAATTAATGCAGTAATCCAATTCAAAGATTTAAAGAGATCTAAGATTTTTCACAGGTCGCGTGCCAGTGAATGTGCTCCTATCACATAGCAGCTAATGGACTTGAACGCCAGTCTGTCATTTACTGTTCCCTCACTGCATAGCAGCTTTGCCCTTGGTAGTGAGTATACTTTCCAAGCATTGCAGGTTATTTAGAAGTGTGGTATATTTGTAACACTTTTGAGAGATAGTATCCTATTTCCCACAGCCCCTAATTACTATAAAAACTGGGGTTATCTTTCTTAATTACACGTTTGAATCCTAATCTGCTAAGGTCTGAGGAGTATCAGGCTCAGAGGAGCTGCCTTCTCGCCTTTCTTTTTCAGAGGAGGGCCTTTTATTTTTTTTAATGTATTTTTAAAAACTAATTCATGTATCACTGTATTCGTACATATAGGTTAATTCACGTGAATACAAAGGTTACATGCACTGTATTCATGACTTTCCATTTTTGATAATGATGTATTATTAACAGCTAACAATATTTTGTAAAGGCTTATTTATAAAGGATGTTGGAAATGTTCTTATTTCCCGATCCCGTTATGTTCCTAAATATTAAAAATCCCATTTTGAGGCAATTAGAAGCATTCGCTTCTTCCTCCACGTGTGTTCTCCAGACAGCGTCACCATTCTGCGCACACAGGAACCTTTGTTCCTTAATTAGAAAAAGGACTAGAGCTCATTAGTTGTTGGTTCCATGTGGTGTCTGCTCAAACACTGAGGCAATAATACATTACAAGGAGAGATCCAGCCTAAATCTGAGAGGCTCTCCACAGTTCCAAGAACTGTGAAAAGATAAATATATCTCGGAGGGTCCTTGTAGGGCCATCCTCACATCCTGCACTGTCCTTGAGGGCCTGGCTGGTGGGTGCTGATCAGTTTTAAAGTCAAAGAGATTTGTATATTCACAGGAGGAGGGAAGGGGAGAAGGCACAACTTGTATAGAAATCTAGAACTTTACCTTTATTGAAAGTCCATGGTCTTGCCCCAAAAAAATAAATAAATAAAATAAATAAATAAATAGAATTATCTTTTGGATTTTTTGGTAGGTTAGTGGGCACCATCCAGATGCGTTCGGATGTTATTGAAGGTAGGCGAATTGTTGACAAACATAATAGAAGACCAGATACCTTAGGCTGATTTTCACTGCTGGCATTGGACATCAGAGGAGCTGCATGAGTTTTGAAAGCTAAAACTCCCAAACTGGATCCACAAAAGCTTTAGGCTGCATCAGTTATCAACAAAGAGCCCTGATTTCCACAATCAGAACAGGCATTTCTCCAGCCTCCAGGAAACCTCATGCATCTAATGTTCCCCAAAATATTAATAGTACAAAAATGGTGGACCCATCTCACTGGTTAAGATTAAGGTTCCCGCAGCAGAGAAGTGAGCAAGTGAAGTGAAAAATCTCAGACCGTATGGAGGATGTTTTGCTGTGCCTTGGCTGGGCTGGGAAGGATGTGCTGAAATATAAAGGGATATGGAGAAGAGAGCAAAGTGTCAGTTTGAAAGCCAGAGATTGGAAAATTGAGCATTTATTTTGAGGGTCAATTCACTTCTCTTTGAGAAGGTTTATCCAGTCAGGTAGCTAACACCCTGGAAGGAAAAGAACTCAGAGGCCACTAGGCATGTCTGAGATACTCTCCCACCACCCCCTACGCTAACCCCCTCCTCATATCTTGCCTTCTCTTTCCATCCCTGCCAAAGGATAAATTGCCCTCATCCTGCTAATGCTAATGGAAGACATTATTAACAAAAGGGAGTGCTTCATAAAGGAAGCTGAGATCTGGCAAGTGGAGGCATGACACCCTTATGCTGATAGTGGTACAGGTCAGAAATAGTGAATATGGAAACAAATATTTCGCTGAAATGTTCTGCCATTTAAAGGAACATGTCTAGCTAGCAATATACATATATATTTTTTTCCACCAGTAATCTTTTTTTTATGTTGTATTTCTCAGAGAAAGAAAAATAGATTTTAAAATGTAAAAACCTGTTCTTCAATTGAGTATGCAAAAATCTCATTGCAGTATTTATTCTAAACCTGCTCTCATAATGTTCAGTCAAGGAGAAAACAGCAAAAAACAGTTGTTGATGGACTTAGCACAGAACTGGATTAAATAAGCATTAGTCTACTGAAGCTGATTACAGGAATATGAAAATGCAGTATCTTAATGGTACATATTTTTATGTGGCAGCTCAGTTGCCTTTCATTTTGCAGCTAATATGTCTATTCTTATGAGTCATTTACTTCTTTAATTACCTTTTGCAGGCAAGGCACCATGGTATATTAATGTGAATGATTTTTACTGCCAGTTTATCATACAATGCCCCAGAAGTTGAAAGGCGTAATTGACTTGGAAGAACAGCTCATGAAGGAAACAATATTTAGTTGACAGTTTTCCTTGTACTCTCTGTTGACGTTTATGAGTTTACACTATGCTAAAGGAGTAATAAACACAATTTTCTTTCAATAACAGGAAAGGGTAGCTTCTAAAATACATTTGTGGAAAACACATTTGTTCATTTCTTGAATAATATGAAAATAACACATTTCCAGTGATAAGACTTCTCAGATTGCCAATTGAATTAAACCTTCGAAGGTGCATTTATAACCTGTCTCAGAGCATTAGGAGATATTAGGGTTCATGTGATTGAATCTACTTAATGAATATTTAAATTATAAACAGATTTAGATAAATCATATTTAACTCTGGGTGTTAGGGTGAGACAATTTAGTCCGGTGCTCCCAACTTCCAGGAGAAGGAAAGGCAGAACGGGAGCTTGGGGATTGGGAACTGTCTGAAGGAAGATTTTCTTTCTCCAAAGGGAGGGAAAGTCTGACAGTACATTTTGGAAAAGTAAAGAAGGCATGGTCGATGCAACTCCTTATATGGCCTGGCCCTTGAAGAGTTAAATAAAGATTTGGGTGGGTCGCTGCCGTTTTGGAGCCTGGAAAGGTGCTTTGACTTGACTTCGACAGTGTTATTTTAACCATCACTTCCACAGTCCCCTTGGCCCTAAGCTGGTTCACTGGCTCTGGGCAGGCCCTGGTTTGGCACATTGGTTCAGAGGGAGTTAAACTTTTCACAGTTTTCTGGGTTGTTTGCAGTTCAGTCCTGTGCAACATAATGAAAGTTTTCTAGCCATCTGTTGTTAAGCTGGCGGTGAACAAGGCCAGTATATCCAAACAAAGTTCTGGCCTGCTGTAAACTGAACCTGTCAGTTTAGCATAGCTTTGCTGACCCCTCCAAGGAACAGGGCAGCCCTCGGTACCAGGCACTCACTGCTTAGAACTTTCAAAGGGGAACTATTTTGGGAGTAGGGGGTAGGGGCCTGTTTACTTTTTTCCTCCGTGTTCCTCTCACTGGCTTGGACTGGTTTATACTTAATCTTTACATGTACAAATGGATATTGGTCTCCCTTCCTTTTGGTCCCCCCTCCTTTTTCAGAGGGAAGGACATTTCTTCTTAATAGGGGATTATAACTTTTTTTTTTTTTTGAGACGGAGTCTCACTGTCGCCAGGCTGGAGTGCGTGGTGCGATCTTGGCTCGCTGCAACCTCCACCTCCCAGGTTCAAGTGATTCTCCTGCCTTAGCCTCCCGAGCAGCTGGGACTACAGGCACGCATCACCACGCCCAGCTAATTTTTGTATTTTTAGTAGAGATGGGGTTTCACCATGTTGGCCAGGATGGTCTCGATCTCTTGTGACCTTGTGATCCGCCCACCTCAGCCTCCCAAAGTGCTGGGATTACAGGCGTGAGCCACCGTGCCTGGCCGGGGATTATAACTTTTAGAAGAAGGTAGGATTGTCTAGAAATGTATGTGAGGTGGCTGTGATTCAAACGGAAGTTCTATGCAGTTATTTTTGTTTCATTATTTTGTCTTTCAGTGTTGGGGGGACAAATAGTCCAGGAGAAGAAGCGCCTATATTTATTACGTAGCTTATATAGTTGAAGTTTTCATAGCTTTAAGAGGACTTTTCCCCCCTTTCTGCTGCATTTTGTATTTCATCATCAGAAGTTAATATACAGCATAACTTGGCAGAGCAGCAGTTAGACAATACTCCCAGCTGTATGGGCTATTTCGTGCTTCTCTGTTCTCATTTACAAGGTGTATCATTGGCTTTAATTGCCCAGCTTAACCTTAAAATAATTCCATTGTTTTGCTGTAGTTTTTCCTACTGTAGTATATGTTTCATTTTCTGTTTGGCAGTATTTCCTTGGCTATATATGAAGTGCTCCTATACATTTGGATCCTTGAGCTATCTGTCTGTCTAGCTACCTACCTACCTATCTCAATACCTATCTAACACTTCCCCTAATCTTTGTGGGTTTCCTTTTGTTAATGATACCTTGGAGGTGCTGCTGTATTTTTCTCTTGGCCTTCCTATCATGTATTTCTCGTCCAGCCTTGGTTACATTTGTGCCCTGTTAAGAGAGGGCCCTGGGGAGCCATCGTTAAACCTTGGTGTCCATTCGAAATTGTTAAAATATCAAGGAGAATAGCCACTGTTTTTGAATAACTATTTTGGCTGCTCTAACGGCCACCTTAGTCTGTCTAGGTAGAAGCAGACCACAGTCCCACACAGCAACAAAGAAACAAGATACTGAAAGCCTTTAGACAAATGTCTGAAGCACCAGTGTGAGAGGGTTTGGGCTCAACTTCAGCTGCAATCAAGAAATGGACAAGGGTCAAGAATGCTGTAAATGGGGGTGGGGACAGAAGAGGCAAAGGAATAAACAAGGAGACACCCAAGGCTTCCCGTTTAAGGGACAAGGAGTATTACAGCTGTGAAAAATATTCAGTTTAAAATTTAAATGAATGCACTTACTAGGAAATACTACAGAGTCATAATCTGTTTGTGAGGTGACTGACATATAAAGTGCTTTTTTGTTTGAAAGTAAAAAAAAAATCACACACACACATACTCGGGGTAGACTTTCGGGTATAAAATGTCAGGTGCAATGTAACGTGTACTCAACTCCAAGAATCAAGTAAATAACCTTGGTGTTTAGGACGTTGCCTTTTAGAACATGAAATTGTATTTTGTTGTGTGTCCTTTTTTTTTATTTAGAGGAGGACTACATTAAGAGGTCACCTATTAGCTGTGTTTTTGCTGTCTTAAACTCAGCCCTTCTGTCTATTAAAATCAAACCACTGTGTAAACATTCCCGTGTTGTTCTTGGTCTACAATGGCCACGGGGATCAGGTTTCACCTGCCTGCACATCTTCAAGCAATTACAGCAATTAGCGTGAAGCCCTTTCACATTCAAGCATTCAAGGTCTATGGTGACATTCAAGTCCAGGAGAAGTCTGAAAGGGAGAGGAGGAAGAGGCCCAGAGCGAGACGACTATTCCATGGCCCTGAGCAGACAATTTCTCTTTTAAAAATGGTGGCCCTTTAATGATGTTATTATGAGGTTTTTAAATGACATATCAAAAGTTGCTTATATCACAAAAACCCAACAGTCATTTAATTATACTAATGAAGGTCTTTATACGTGTCAGATTTTTAAAAAAAGACTTCTAATGGCCATGAGAAATGGAGTGTTGCTGCTGCTTGCATCACAGCAGTGGTGGCAGCATTCTTTGTAGAGGAAGAACATGTTTTATAATGTATAAGGGAATTTGCATTTTGCTTTTCACGGCAAACCTTTCTGTGTTTTTTGTAAATCTAACAATTGCAACAACATGGAATATTTAGTTGGGAGATGTTTGGAGTAAGTGTTGAAAGCAACTATGTTTGTTTGCTTTTTTTTTTTTTTTTATGGTTAGAGAACAACCGTGGCAACTTTCACAGATTGAACTAGTAGAGTTCAAAGGAAAATCATCCACTTTAGCACATCTGATAGCTGTATAGGCATGGCAGAGGTGTCTTGAAAAAACACTCTTAGGATCCAATAGGGCTTTGGCTTTGTTTGTGTTGTTTTTTGCATTTGTAACTTAGTTACCCAGGACTCGTTTGCACAAGGCAAATGCTAAACTGATTACAGTTTTTAAAAATTGGTTTGTACATTTTTTAATCCATATTTTAATGTTGGTTTATTATGCAAAAAAGGAGGGGCACTAATTTTAAAAATCCAAGCGTGCTGCAAAAGAAGATCTTGCTTTGCAGTCCCAGAGGGTGCTTGCAATCAGGAATAACCGCAGGCTAAATTATAATGTGGAATTCTGTTGCCCTTTAACCTGATGTTGCCTGTTCACATTCAGGGTTTGTTAACAAACAGCTTTAAGAACAAAATTGTTGGGAGAATTACCATTTGATTGTATGCACTGACTTTATTGAAAATAAGAGGCTTTATTTTTTTTAATTGCATGTCTCTGAGAAAGTTGTGATAATTCCTTTACAGAACTGCCCTAGTTGGCTTAAAATCTACTAGGTGTTAAGCAGTTACATATCTGTAGGACAGAACACATCTATTTGTGTGACTGAGGCTGGAACATTTGTGTTCATTCCATAACTAGCCATTTTAGGGAACTGGACTGCTTAGAGCTCTCTAGCCCCATCTCGAACTACTTATAGCTCTTCTGTTGAGAGATGGTTTTCCTGACCGCCCACTTTCATGGCGCCCAGGCTGTGTGCCTTTTGATACTGCAACGCAGAGCAGCTGCAGGGGATGCTAATAAAATGCAGCATTTTGGACACTGAGCAAGGTAAGAGTCTGCCTTTTTCTCCTGCCCCTTGAAAAGGGATTGCTAGGAAATCATTTCCTGGTCTCTAACTGGACCAGCTGAGTTAGAGAGGAACATTTGCATTGGATACTCCACCCCTCCCCAAAGTGGAGAAGGCAGGCGTGGAAGCACTGTGAGACTCAGAAGGGAGATGAGGCAGTAAACCAGATCTTTCCCATTTTTTCCCCCAGCCTAGTCTTCTGTTTCTATGATCTGCCTTTTGAACTGTTTTTGTGGCTGATCAGTTCCACCTAATATGTCTCTTGATTTCTGCTATTGTAATACTCAGGCGACATGCTGTTCTCTTCATTTTTATAAGCTTTAGATGCTTCTGCCTGTCATTTTCTGGCGGTTTATCTTCAGCGTCTGGATTTGCTTTCAGACTTGAATGTCTATCAAGCTGCCGTTGCTTTGAATGTGAGATCAAAAGAAGATGAATTCCAGTAAAAAATTTCCTTCTATGAAGAAAAGATTGGGGCCTATGTAAACATCCCACTGACAGCTCCCAATGAGTTATTTTAGCCGAGTATTAGCACCTGGATGACAGACAGTCCAGCATTCCATGCTAAATAACAAATCAGTAGCTTCTGTGGCAGAAGAACATTGCCACAAGAGCAATACATTTTCAGAAGGAATCCTTTTCTTCCTCCTTTTTTTTTTTTTTGTTATTGAATATGGCTGTTCAACTCTTCCTCCTGTTTTTCAAGCTGACTTGCTGTGCCTTCAGCAGTTTACTTTTCTTTACAGTATCTGCTGAATTACTCCGGTGACGGAAGACAGGACTGTGATAATCATTTTGGGGCGGGTTAAGGAGTGTTCCAGTAGGCAAGCTAGGCATCTGGAGATAAACAGGTAGTTTGGTTGATGGTGAGAAAGAAAATGTAAAGGACAGCCAGTCAAAGCCAGATCCAGGGCATATCCCTGGAATACGGGACGATGTGTTCTTTAAAAATACATGTGACAAAATCCTCTAAAGTCTGCAAAATCTGAATTTTCTTCTTCTTTTTTTTTTCTTTTAAAGCATCCTGCCTATGTAAATGTCACCACAAAAATATCTCAAGAGCAGGTTTCCCGAAACCCTGTTGGTGTGTATTTGTCTGCGTGAATGAGCTGTGTTTGGCTAGGGCTTGGTCTAGCCAGGGCGCACTGCGTGTGCTGTGTCGCTGATTGCAGACCTGGAGCGGTTTAGATACGTGTGGCGTTAATAGATTTCTTTAAGAGCTAAATGCAACTTTGAAAATTACCTGCAAGCTCCAACTGATCTTTCAACTTTGAAAGTGAAGAATTACTTGAGGAATTCTTGTGGTTTCTTTGTCATTTAGTGAGAGCCCAGCCAGCTACTGTGGAGGCAAACCTCCCTGAGGTTGCCTACAAAGGGCAATGTTCCAGTGTGTTTTCTCTTCGAGTGTGCTTCAGCCGCACAGTACTTCCTGTTTATTCAAACATCTTTTTTACCACTCGGCAACCCCCGCTTCGCAGAAACAGCCAGAACCCATCTACAGCAAGAAGACGGAAATCCAAAGGCAGACAGTACGGGCTCCCTTCGCCAAACTCTTCATTTTCTCTGTAAGTGTCCAGAGAAAAAGAAACATTTTTTGCTGGGTTAAACTTTTAAACTAGGGATCCGTTCTTGTGCAGACATTCTCTGAAGGGCGAAATAAGATGATCCAACTTGTTTACTGCTTTTTTTTCCTCCCCCTTCCCTCCTCTCTCCATCAGAGGCTTTTTTCTTTTTAGAGATTTTAGAGGACCGTTTCCTTCTAACTCCTTGTTTAATTCACTCTTGCTTTCAAATATGTCTTTGGATATAATCAGCTAAGTAAGCAGCCGGGTGGTGTCAGGATAGTTTTATAGGCTAAACGTAGATTGGAACCTCTCTCTGCTTACTGTGACATTGTTTCGTGTTGCCTTCTTTTTCTTCCTGTTATCACAAGTAGTAAGAGAATGTGGGGATGGTGCCTTTGTAATTCTGCATCTACAGAATTGTCCCCTGATGTTTGCATCACGACACCGTCATCATTTGTGAATCAGTCTTGATAATATTTGTACCAATTTCATGCCAATAAAAGTCAGACTGCTGAAACACGCACGGTCATTATCTCATTCATATTCCTATTGTTTCAATGGAGTGGGCTGCAGAGGGAAAGAGAAAGCCTGCCTCACTTTCCGTGATGGTTGTTAACTTTGATGTTGGAAGGCTCTTTTCAAAATTTTCCTTGTGAATAATCAGTATGGCAGGAAAAGCCCTTGGACTTGGGCTGCCTCCTGGCTCTGAGTAGAAGAGCAATCTAACGGCTCTCTTAGTCCTTTCTGTTGAAATGACTTTTTAAACACATGGTTTGACATTTTTGAAAAAGGTTCCACCTTTTCCTGTCTGTAGTCACTCCTTTTGCCTCTCTC
Organism: Pongo pygmaeus; assembly: GCF_028885625.2. Taxonomy (NCBI): domain Eukaryota; kingdom Metazoa; phylum Chordata; class Mammalia; order Primates; family Hominidae; genus Pongo; species Pongo pygmaeus. The sequence goes on from NC_085930.1 coordinate 82,291,745, forward strand.
CCCTCCCTCCACACCCCCATTCCCTGACCCCCAACTTCAGTTTAATTGGTAAGCCAGGTGTTAATATTTCTTTTTTAACTATATGGTGCTCAGGGAATAGACAGGAAATGGAAAATTAGCTCTTTTGATCTTAAGAGAATTGTGATTACTGTGAACCTTGTTTGCTAGTCCGCAGTCTAAATATTTTTAAATTTTAGTGTCTAAAACAGCATCTATTAGAATAGAGAAAGAAATATGCTCTGGGGTCGTCCAAACCTCTCATAGAAGAAAGATTTAAATACATAAAATAATTGTATGTATGTGTGTATGCATGTGTGTGTATTGCTATCGCTATGGTGGCTTTTTTGAATGTTCAGAAGTTGTTCTCTTTTGCAAGAAAAAATAAGATGTTTGCGACTGCCTTAAGGACAATTTGTTTAACAGTAGGAGTAATTGCAGGGAAAATGGAAAGAGTGACTGAAGGTATTTACTCAGATGTTAGTGTAGGTGTCGGGGCCGAAAACTCAGTGTGGGAACAGTGGGCTGCTTTTCTTGGTATCTTAGTCTATTTGATGACCATCAAATTTCCCAGCTCGCTGGTTTTGTTTTTTCTGGATGGCATGTTTGATTATTTATCAGAAGGGGAAGGGAGTAGCTGAAGCAAATAAACATGTGACCAAGTTCTGTTTTGTTTTCCACTCCAAAAGCCATGCCCTTTAACAGATATACAGAAAATAATAAATGCATTGTTTTATGATAAAAGGAAATTATATGTGTCTTTTTTTTTTTTTTTAAGGCAAGTGAGTTAACCCTTAAGACTCAGGAGGCTTTTTGCCTTCTGAGAATTTGCCAGGCTTTTTATTGAGAATTAGCCTATTGCAACTAATGGTTTTATGGGACAGGATTTCCCAGGATTACTTGGTTCATTAGTTTAGCTTTTTCTAGACAGTTCACTTAGGAATGTCTGCCTCAGTAGTTCGACTGTGTGGTGTATGTGTGTGTGTTTTAAATAATAATACCATTGGACAAACCAGTGACTCTTAACCGTTTTGTTGAAGGCTATATTCTGATGTTTAAAGCTAAACATGAATAGCTCAACTAAAGGAAAGTATACCATAGTGTCTGTGGCTAGGATACAACGTGATTTATCAGAGGCCAACATTTTGCCCCTCTCTTTAAAGATGTTAGGCAGGTGCTGTAATAGAGAGAGTCTACTTATATGTCTGTGTCCCTCAGAAATACCTTCTAGTCTTTAATATTATGTAACCCATTTCACTATATTCCAGGTTGTCATTATCTCAGATTGATTCCTCCAGAGGCCAAGGGAAAGGCTCAAATCTATATTAAATTTAGATTTAAAATTTGCGTTTTTTTTTTTAGTTCTCAGGTGGGGTTTGCATGGCTTTGTGAAATCATTCTTAATATGTAGGCATTCACTGATACATGTGCGCATACTGGCACATTCTTTAAATACAGGAACATGATTTTCTGTAGGGGCTTCCTTACTTCTCCACATCCTGAAGAAGTGATGTGCATGATTCTAGCACAGTGCCTGGCCCAGTCGTATCAAGACCTATAAATCACAGCTGAAAATCTGTTTCATTGCCTATACTGTTTTGGAATGTGAATTGAAAATATGCACACAGAAGGGATTCCCTCTTCCTTGACTATATAAGGGAATGGTGCAGCAGAGGCTTAGATACAGTGCAACTTTCACGAGTATTGCCCTGCAGATAACTACGAGGTTGCTTTGCTCTTGAGAAGACAGCCATGGAAGCAGTGGCCTTTCCGCCTCTCTCCAGAAGGCAGTTGGGTTGGATAATCATACTTTGTATTTATACAGAGCCCTTTGTCTGTAGAAATCAAAGTGCCTGACTAATGCTAACTTGTTAATACTCAGAACACCCCAGGGACATAGGTAGGCTGCAAAGATTATCCCACTTTTGAGGTGGGAAAATGTCCTGTTGTTAAAATCGTTTACGATTTCCGGGTGTGTCTGTATTTAATGCTCAGGCTAGACCTGGAAGCGCTATGATCTAGAGATCATGAGAAGCATTTTTTCCTGTGACATAGTCAGCCCTGACCACAGGCAGTCTCATGAGAAAGTGTTTTACCATGAAGAAACTGGCCTGGAAAATATAGCTAGTGCATGATGTTGATGGTGGTGGGAGGGAGGAGGTGGTGAAGACTAATCGTGCTTAATTTTAATCTATTTAGGGTCAAAGGATGTATTTTTTTTAAAGATACAGCATGGGCTGAAACTTCTGATTTTTGTTTTGTTTCTCTTTAACTCAATATGATGTTGGCAATTTAACTTCCACAAAAATCAAGTTAGTTTGTTCTTTGTGAAGAAACAGATACAGTACTGCTTATGGGCGCTGCAAAGTTAAGTCAGCGGTTGCTCTGTAGTTACATGCTTTGGGGGCAAAAGAATTGAAACCTGCTGTTAACCTGGTATGGTACTGTGTGATTCTTCAATTCTGGAGTGCCGTGGGCCTCCTTCCTGGGTTTCTAAAGCACAGTGTAAAAATTAGACAAGTGCCATTTACTGTTCAGACTCCTTTGTTGAAAGCTTTTCCAGAAAACTCCACAGTAGGGTGGAGATGCCTGGGTTGTTTGGCTCCTGAAACTGTTTGTTTGTTGGAACCTGAATATAGAAATTAGATTTGAAAAAAAACTCTACTCAAAATGTGCTTTTAATTTCAAAATGTAATTTTCAAAAGACCATACAAAATGATTCCAGTTTTTGCTTAAGAAATATTCTTTTCTTTTTTCTTTCTTTCTTTTTTTTGGGGGGGGTTTTTTTGTTTGTTTGTTTGTTTTGGTTTGTTTGTTTCTTTTTTTTTCTTTGAGACAGAGTCTTGCTCTGTTACCCAGTCTGGAGTACAGTGGTGCTCTCTCAGCCCACTGCAGCCTCCATCTCACAGGTTCAAGGGATTCTCATGCATCGTCCTCCTAAGTAGCTGGGACTACAGGTGTGCACCATCACACCGGGCTAATTTTTGTATTTTTAGTAGAGACGGAGTTTTCCCATGTTGCCTGGGTTGGTCTCCAACTCCTGGGCTCAAGCGGTCTCCCTGCCTCGGCCTCCCAAAGTGCTGGGATTACAGGCGTGAGCCACCGTGCTTGGCCCAAGAAAATTTCTTTTCTTTTCTTTTCTTTTTATTTTTATTTATTTGATTTTTTTTGAGATGGAATCTCACTCTGTGGCCCAGGCTGGAGTACAGTAGTGTGATCTCGGCTCACTGCAAGCTCTGCCTCCCGGGTTCACACAATTCTCTGGCCCCAGCCTCCAGAGTAGCTGGGACTACAGGCACCCGCCACCACGCCCGGCTAATTATTTTTGTATTTTTAATAGAGACGGGGTTTCGCTGTGTTAGCCAGGACGGTCTCGATCTCCTGACCTTGTGATCCGCCCGCCTCGGCCTCCCAAAGTGCTGGGATTACAGGTGTGAGCCACCACGCCCGGCCAAAAATTTCTTTTCTTAATCATATCCCCAAATGCTGATAATGTGTCATTGCAGGTGATGGTGTCATATTTTTTTTTATTATTCTCCCAATTCATGTATACATTTTACATATCTTCTACCATGAACTTATTACTTTCATAATCTATAGTTATACAGCACTTTTCAAAATCACTTGTTACTTATTGAGTGTGAGGCTCTAGACTATGCACTTTACATGTACCAATTTGACATAGGTACTTTCAGTTCCTCCCATTCTTATTGAAGAAGAAACTAAGACACAGAGAGGTTAAGTAACTTGTCTCAGGTCACACAGCTAGCAAATGGTGGAATTGGGCTTCAAATCCCGACACAATGATTGGTGTGCGTTCAACCACTATGTATGCTGCTTCTGTAGAAATATATTAATGTTTTTCAAAGCAAACTTCTATTTCTTTGTAATTTCTATGATTCTCTCAGGGTCAGTAGTTCCCCCAAATTCCCAGAGAATCCTTACTTCTTTATGCCTGGAGACTCAAGTTCCATCTTATGCTAAACTGTGGTTACTGGAAGTTCAAAAGATCATTGTCACTTTTCGAGCACAACTCTGTGAGCACAACTGTGTATTAGATGACCACAGTTTTTTTCAGATTCCCTTTTAAAGAGTTACTAATTCCTCGACCAAACCAATCAAATCTGTATTTCTTTGCCTCCATAAGATGTAATCATTCTAAAGTTCATTACAAAGTTACCTTTTAGTGTGGTTTAGATTAACCGAATATATTTTTCTATACGCGTCTAATTTTTTTTTAATCGGTCATGTCAAGCAAGTAGTTCTAGTTCCAGGTGAATGGAAGAACTCCAAATCCATAGGTCTATGGATTAGTGGACTTTTTGTGTGTATGTCGTTCTTGAATACAGTGAAGGGATTCTATCCAGGCTGTGTGACGTTGACCACGTTACATAAACTTTCGTTTTATATAAAGTAATTTGGAACCAATCGTAGTTGGGATTCAGTGTTAGTTACCATTTCCTTCATTGGTAGTATCACCACCAGTATCATCGTCTCCCCCTACCTCAATATTTGGCCTCTTAGGCAGCCATTCCTGCATTGAGAATTGGCAAGGCATGGGTGAATGTTTGGTAAGAGTCAGAGTCATATTTGCTTAAGTACCTTTGCCATTGGAAAGAGCCAGGATTCTCAGCTGCATGTCATCTGTGTAACTGCAGATAAACCATATACCCCTCTTGTCCTCAGTTTGTGTTTTGTACAATTAAAGTTGACTGCCTTAGATCCCTTTGGGTTCAAGAGAGGATGCTGCAACTTTTCTTAGTGTTTCTATAAAGAGGACGACCATTGGTTTGAGATCACTGGGAAAAAGGAATCTTTGCTTTCCATTGAGAAAATATATTCTCTTATGCCTGGGGGCAGTGTGTTATACATATAATAATAGTTTTAGTTTCCATTTACTGAATAACTATCATGTTTCAGGTGTTGTGCTAAGGACTTTACCTACATATGTCACATAATCTTTACAATTTATCCTCTCTGGTCTTGTGTTTCTCTTTTTTTTTTTTTTCTTTTTTTTTTTGACACACAGTTTATGATCTACAAGTTAAAGTAACCACAAACATAATGTGTGCACCACACACTTGCATATATCATGCTGTATTATAAAGTATCAGTTGTAGTAGTGATATTTGAAACATTTTTCCATATGCTTTGCATAATAAGTAACACAAATATTTTGGAGTAGGTAAAATACTTTAACTATTGTAGTTATTTTACATACTTTAAACAATGTATTTATAGTAAACAATTGTGGTGTTTTTATTTGGGGATTTTTTCAATATTCTTTTTTCCAAGAATTGTCCAGTATTTTTTTCTCTCCAGAGGGGAAAAAAAAAAAATTGTAAACATATGACTGCTCAAAAGGCAAAAACTGAGAAAGGCCCAACCTGAAAAAAATTTCTTTTCAGGTTGGGCCTGTCAAAGGACTATGCAGGTACACACAAATAGAAATGACTTTGTTTTAAAATATTTGTGAAAAACTAGATAATAGACATATGGAGTCCCTCTGTATCATTTCTTTTTTTAAAAAGTCTAACTTTAACTTTTATTTTAAATTCATGGGTACATGTGCAGATTTGTTACCTGGGTATGTTGCATGATGCTGAGTTTGGGGATATCCCGACACCCAGGTACTGAGCATAGTACTCAATAGTTAGTTTTTTCACCCTTGTCCCCCTCCCTGTCTCTCTCTCCCTCATCTGTTAACTGGGTATAATTTACCTCAAAGCATTGTGAAAAAATAAATAATATAATGGGTTTGCACTGTTTAGTACTTGTCTGGCAATAAACACTAAAAACATTACAATTTTTAATTATCTTCCTTATCCCCAATGACCAGGGACCAGGACAGGTTTAATAACACAGTAATTTAGCACCCATACCACCTCCACCAAAAAAAGAAGAAGAATGTATTTATAGCAGAGTGCAAGAGTCTACAGTGGCTTAAAACAAGAGCTGGAAATCCCACTGGACCTAAAAGCCATGCCGAGTGGGTCAGGAGAAGAGATCTCACTTAGATGGAGGTGAAGTGTAAGATACAGATGTCCAGAGGCATTAACTGTGGCTGGACTTTAGTGAAATTTGGGTAAAAAAAGGAAAAGACCTGTGCTCTCTTAGCTCTGCTTTTCTATTATTTGCTTTATGAAAAGCTCGTTTTGAAAAAAATCCAACCTTGGCTTAGCTGAACCAAAGAACGAGGGACTTGTCCAGAATGGGGCTTGAGGAAGAGCTGAGAATCAAGGTATGATGGGGACAACGTCAGTATTCCAAGAGAAGATGAATGAACTCAGTTAACCAAAGAGGTGAAAACACAGCGTGCGAGAGAGCAGAGATAGCTGGGCTTGTTAATTCCTTCCTGTCCGCCTGCTTGGAGTTTGCCATCACAACAGTAGAAACACAGGATGCTGCTACAGGGATTCAGAAGCAGGGCTGGTCCCTTGGGTCTGGGGATATCAGGGGGCACTGCTGCTTGAAGGAACTGGTTTGTGGACAGAGTTTTTAGGCAAAGGTTGAATTTAGATGAAGAAGATACTTGGATGCCGTGTAAATGTGGGCAGAGAACAGGGAGGGCAGACTTGTAGATATGGTTATGGCTCACAGAGTCCTGGCCATGGAAAGGTCTGGTTGAAAAAAAGCAAGTCTTTTGTGTGGGGAAAAGAAGGGAGATTAAAGTTAGAAGGTGTGATACTGAGAAAAGACCCTTTCCTTCATTCTGGAGGCAAAAGGGCCCACAGTCAGTCATGCATTTTTAGCTCCGGAGGTCTGCATAGCCATTTGCCAAGATTACCCGCGGCCATCTTTGGTCTAATCAGTGACCTTGATACAGTGTGAGTATCAAGTTCTCATGAGACAATGTTTTGTTTGTTTTTGTTTTTCCATCCTAGCCACTCTGTAGACTTGTGACCTTGGGCAAGTCACTGAACTTGACAATCTGTCTCTGTTTGCCCATTTTAAATCAAGACTTATCAAACTTTCCCCAACTTCCCTTAGAAAAGTTGGGAACAAGAAATGAGATTAGTGTAGAGCGCAACTTAACTAGCACAGTGTCTGGTTCATAGTGAACAATTCAATACAGTGTTTTTATTTAGTGTCTTAAATGTAGGAAAGTTATGCTGCACTTGTCCCTATGTTTCTAGATGCTCCTCGTTTCTTAAATTGTTATACAGATAAAATCTTAGCTATTCGAAATAACTTGCTTTAAGGAGTGTAAATTAATGAAGAATATTAGGATTCCCCACCCCCCTCCTAATATTTGGCCAATAGTGAGTAGTTCCACATTTTGGATTATTATTCTTGTTTGGCCCTTTCCTATATTCCCATTTCTGTTTCTTTCTTTTGTCTTCTATCTCTGCTGAAATGTTGCCTCTAAATCATTTTTACTCTTTGCTTCTTTGCCCAAATTCAGGCAAGAAAAGGAAGGTACTTTGTGAAGCAAAGCATTCATAGGTGTTAATTGCCTCTTAGGGCATCCCGAGTATGTGTGACTTACAGTATAAGAAAAAAAGGAATACAGTACCATATTTGTTTGAGAAAGAACTGGGTTCAGTGTTACTAGGAAAATCATGGAAAATCCTCCATTATTTTGAGCATAATTCTAGTTAGATTCTTCCACAAGCTTCAAAATTAGCAAGTCTCATTCTGAGGTATGAAAAGATGTGAATCTGAATTATTCATAATGAGAGTTGCTGAGCTGCACCCTCATAAAAGGCAATTGCAAAAAACAGTGGGTTAAATACAGTGAGTTAATAGAGCCTTTTGATTCATTTATCCTTGCATTTGACCCCAAGTTTTTCTACTTTGGGAACCTGGAGGATGGGGCCAACTTATTTATTTTTAAACACAATCTAGTCTTAAACAGAGGCAAAAAAGAGTTTGATGCAGCATCCAACTTAACATTTTAGACATTTTCTAATAAACTTTACTTCTGTTTTACTTCATTGCAATGCTAATGTGACCTATAGTCATAGCATCCTAGGCTGTGATCTTGTCAACTCTCATGAGCTAAACAGGCTCAGGCTTGGGCATTGCTTGAATGGAATCTCTCCAAAGACAACTCAGGTGCCAGAGACTTGGTGTGGTGATTCAGCGTCTGGCACTGGCTCCAAGAGGAGCCACCAGCCAGTGCCTCAGCAAGGTGGTTATAGGGCCCTGTGTTAATGGGAGTAGGAGTATGATGGTGGGTTTTTTTTTTAGCTCTTCCCAAAGACTTCAAACAGACTTCCTGACTGTTTGTAGTCATTAAACTTACTACATCTAATTTTGCAAGAGGACCATAGATACCCCCCCCCAACTTTTATTTTTCTGGTATCATGAAAATCCTCTCCTTTACCTTGCTGGCTGAGAAGTATCCTGTACATGCCTTTCAAGTAAAAAAGGTTACTCATAATTGCAAGCAGATACAGGGTTTGCTGACCCCTTCCTGGGCTTGATCGGCGGTGGGGTTTGTAGCAGAATGCCACCTCCTATCTAGAGCCTTTGGCATCTCTCTCTGTCCATGTCTCCTGTAGTTGGTGCATGGGATGGTATTTGAGCTCACAACACTAATGCAGGCAAATCATGACGTGGTGCAGGAACACATTTGCGTAATTTTGTTCTCTTTAGTCCCAGTTCTTGTAAAAAAAAAAAAAAAAGAAAGAAAGAAAGAAAAAATATAATTTTTTGCCATCTTTTCCTCCCCAAGAAAATATACTCAAGTTGCTGACTTTAAAAGAAACAAAAAGCACAACTCCCAAACCTACCTTTGCAGTATTTGTTAAACATTAAAGTAAAAGAAAAGCAAGGAATATATATAATAGGCATCATAGCAATGATAACCACCCTACATGTAGCTTAAAGAATATAAAATCATGTCTGTAAGTATATGTGAAACCTAACATTGGAAGTAGATCTAGAAGAGAGGTTCAGGCTGGTGTGGGCTGATAAAGTGGTCCAAGTACTGGAGGGGGTGCTTTGGCCTGGCCTTTACCTCTTCCCCACCATCCCCACACAGAGATGACACTGCCCATGACCCATGACTGTAACTCCTCTGCAGTTAGGACAATGATGACCAAAGAGAACAGTGACTTTTCTATTTCTTGTCCCTTTCCATTTTGACTCAAACACATAATGTTGGAATGCTGTAGGTATGGAGTTGTCTCTGCTCTGATTTTTCTCCGTGCCTATCTTGACATTGTCTCATAAACTTATTTGCAAAGACTGGAACACTTTTTAAAATCCATGCAAAATGTCCTACCTAAATATCAGCTGCTATTAAATGCTCTGTAAGCATAGGATAATTTGTCCAGCTGTTGGAACTCTTGAGGATGGATGATGCTGCATAGAGCCTTTCCCTTCTCAGCCACAGATTGAAATTCAATATATCCCAGTTGATGTAAGACTTGGCTGTCTACTGCACCTGCTTTTGGGGTTAAGTCAAGTGGATTTACTACCAATGAATGTTCAGAGTCCACACCCTTATTTGCAGTGTCATAGAGTAGACCAAGCAGTGACTGGTACAAAGAAACTGTTAAAGGCTGTCTGTGAATGGTCATTACCCTCTGTAAGTTTTGTTGGAAAATGTTTTGTTTTCTATTTACGATGCCAATAACCTGACTCAATGATTTACTGCAGTGCTTTCTTTCTTCTCTTGTGTATCTAATATTTACACAGTCATTAGAATTGGAATCTTTCTTTGAACATCTAATATTTTCACAATCACCAGAATCCTTCCATGAAATTAGCTTACTTTTCCATTGTCTTGTTATAACCAAATGTTCTATTTGTAAAATAAAAATTTAAAAAATTGTTTGAAGAACCTGTTGCTTTGGAATACTGTTGACTCTGTATGAATACTTCCAGTTCTATAAGCCACTGTCATTTCTTTCTTTTTCTTTTTTTAAAGTCACTCACAACCCTTAATTCCTTCTTGCCCTGGAGTGATTGCTCTGTCTAAAGCAAGAAGGTGATGAAGTTTCCTTGCATACTCAGTCCCCGGTCTTGCTACAGAGTGATTGTCAGGTTGTGTTAAATGATCACTGCTTTGGTTGCTGGGGTTGAACAAAGATAGCAAACTAGTTTAGGGGAACCAGGCTCTCTAGAGGGACTCAAAGAGTATGTATAGGATGAGAAACAGAGGAGAGAACATGACTCCTTTCCTACTAATCTTCCCATGCTGCTTTTCTTTTTTTACAAGCTTTTCCTCCCACCCCTATATCCACAGTGACTGTTGATTAGTCCATGAAATTATCTGAAAAACAGGTTTGATCTTGAGGGGTGGGGAGAGTCTAGGAAAAGAAATTAGAAGAAGGATGGCTGACTCAGACCAGCCTTTCAAGCTGGAAATAGGACAACTTCTCAGGGCAGACAGGAAATAACCAACTCTCGACTGGCCACCAATAAGGCACGTGCTGTCTTCATTCTGTGGGTGCTCAGGATCTCATACTGATCTGAACTGCTGTCAATTACCTACCAGCAGAAACACATCTTCAAAGTTTGAGGCAAGTTTTAAACAGTTTCAGATCAAGAAGCACATGGATGTATTTCCTTTTCAGAACATCAACATTGAATTTGAGCTTCAAGAACAGCTAATTAATAATGTTCTTGCTCCTTGGCCAAACTCTAAAATTATTTTGGGGAACTGATTGAAAGATGTGTTTATATAAGATTCTATCCAGTGAAATCTTTGGGGATCTCAGACTAGAGATAGCAACCTAAGATGGGGATTGACAGACTTTTCAAGTAAAGAGCCAGATAAGAAATATTTTAGGTCTCAAGGGCCATGTGGTCTCTGTCAAAAGTCCTCGACTCCGTTTGTAGCACAAAAGTAGCCATAGATTATATATAAGGGAATGAGCTTAACTGTATTCCAATAAAACTTTATTGGTAAATACCAAAATTTGAATACCATATAAGTTTCACATGTCATAATATAATCTTATTTTATTTTTTTCTCGACCATTTAAGTAAGCAAAAACCATTCTTATATCATGAGCTGATATATGACAGATGATAACAAAACAGGTGATAGACCGAATTTGGTCCACGGGCTATAGTTTGCTGACCCGTGACTAGAAACTTTCCAGTTAGTCATATTTTTTGAAGACCTCCATGTGTCAGTTGGTAATCTCAGACCCTGTCACCAAGTGTGTTATGCAAAACATTTTAGAAAGATTTTCTCCTTCTACCAGCTTGCTTTATGTATGTGTGCATGCCTGTTCAAACCATATTTTATATAAACTTGTTGATGTTTCTTAAAATACGGTAGACATGTTTTTGAACATCGGCTACCTTGATAAACATGCTAAACATAGAATTACCTAGCCCCTAAATATAAGCACCTGCTATGATCTTAGAATGTAAATAGCTCAGAAGTTGTAAACACGCTTATGTAAAACATAATTTGTAAATAACAGATGGCACTTATTTACTAAGAATATGGAGGCACTGATGAGAATGAAGTAATCTTGGACCAATAGAATGGAAGGTGTGTCAAAAATGTCCAGGTTCCAAGTTAGTATGAAAACATGACCTACCGAGCCAGCAGCAAGAGGGCCATCTCACTGGCTCTGAGTGCTGAGAGCTGGCCGTGGACCATGGCATGCCAGCCATCGGGCAGTTCCAACTCCTTGTGCAGATCCGGGCATAGGTGGGAGACTAGTCAATCCACAGAAGAGATGAAAGTGATGCCTGCCTGCCACCACTCCCCCTGCCCCACCCGCTTCTTCTTTTAGCTCAGAGAGCCACTTATTTTAGCTTGAAGGAAAATAGATGTGAATGTTTGCAACTGGGCTCTAAGTGCCTGGTTTTATCATTCACCGCCACTCTGTGACATCCTCAAACTGTGTCTTTACTGTAACCCGAGCCTAGCATGAAAATACAGCACGAGGTTATCCAGTGCCAGGCAATTGTCACATCTGTTATAAAGAAGTGTTGACTCAACCCTCCCAGGAACCACCACCAAGAGTAAAAGGTCTCCAGAGATGGGATTGGACCTTTTAAGTTATTTACATTAGCAATTGATCTGGAACTTGAGTCAGAGTTGATCCTTGCTTCTTAAAAGAGAAATTCTTTCATTTATTCATATCCTTTCTGTCTCTCTCTTTCTGCTGCTTGCCCTCTCCTTCTTCCTTTTTCACCCTTCTCTCTCCCTCTCCCATACACACAAACACATATCCACACACATTCTGTATCCAGAGAATCTAATTTTATCTTCAAACAATGTGTCCTAAGAGACTTTTCTCTAATTGTGATTGAGATATTGTTATAAAAATAAGAAAAGTCCATTCTCGCTCCTCAATGGTATTGGAATAATATCTGGCCTGCCACAGTGCCTCACACTTGTAATCCCAGCACTTTGAGAGGCCGAAGTGGGAGGATTGCTTGAACCCAGGAGTTTGAAACCAGCTGGGGCAACACAGTGAGACCCCGTCTCTACAAAAATGAAAAAATTAGTTGGGTGTGGTGGCTCATGCCTGTAGTCCCAGCTATTCAGGAGGCTGAGGTGGGAGGATTGCTTGAGCCCAGGAGGTCAAGGCTACAGTGAGCCGTGATTGTGCTACTGCACTTCAGCCCAGGTAACAGAGTGAGACCTTGTCTCAAAGAAAAAAAAAAAAAAAAAAGATTTATCTCTGGGGTTTAGGCATTGGAGTTGGAGATGAAGGACATAATCTGTTCTGATCACATAACAGGTAAAAATGGCTATCAAGTCATCATCTGCAGGAAACATGGTGAACGTAGGTCTCTGACACAGATTCCAAAGGGGATCCTATCAGTCATTCCACATTTTCCACTGATCAACACTGAATATTATAATAAGCAATTTTTTACTTTTTACAAATCATAGATGCTGGAGATTTGTATTATAATGCCCAGATACATAGTGTTATACACTAAGAATTTATTGCCTCTCCTTGCATGTGACAATTTAAAGTCTAGACCACAGTGATTTATATATCATGGAAATGAGAAAAGAAAACACCTTTTAGTGGTTGATTTCAAAGCATGTTATAAGTTCTGTTCAGTTAGGTTTTAAAACTCCTGCTGAGACCTAAGGCAATTTTGAAATGGATTTTAATTTGGGGAGGATATGGATAATAATTTGTTCCTACTCTGTTAACATACTCATGATAAAGCTGGGGAATTATTGTGGGATAATTAATAGCAATTCATATCAAAATGAATTATTCTCTGCACTAGTGTTGTCTCTCCATCCCAAATATTTAAAGTTATTTTACCTGTGTTTATTCATTTGGGGGATGAAATGTGGAAGTCAGTTTGCACATCTTTATCTCGTGGTGTTCTCTGTTCAGTAGGTCGGCTGCAGTTTCTCTTGGGTTCATACAAGTTTGCAAACCTTTTCCCCCTGTGCTTGTATCTTGGATTATCGTCTTCAGTGGGCCTCTGTATGAGATGGTATGAAGAGGCTGGGGTTTACAATATGATTATTTAAGTTCATGTACCCTATGTTGGGTCTGAAAAAAAAAGTTATACATGACTTTTTTACCCCCTTCAAACCAGAAAAATAAATCTGAGGATCCCAGTAGCTAATTTTGAAACGTGTGATCATTCTGTAGAGCCAGCTCAGTAAGCAGTTGTTGAAAACTTAAGTTTAAGTTCTATGCTTTTCTTTTCTTATGTACATTTATGAGACCATGCTCATATAAGAATAGTTTTGTGATGGCTGGACACGGTGGCTCACACCTGTAATCCCAGCACTTTGAGAAGCCGAGGCAGGCAGATCACTGAGGTCAGGAGTTCGAGACTAGCCTGGCCGACATGGCAAAACCCTGCCTTTACTAAAAATACAAAAACTAGCAAGGCATGGTGGCAGGTGCCTGTAGTCCCAGCTACTCGGAAGGCTTGGGCAGGAGAATTGCTTGAACCCAGGAGGCAGAGGTTGCAGTGAACCGAGGTTGTGCTACTGCACTCCAGCCTGGGCAACAGAGCAAGACTTTGTCCAAAAAAAAAAGAATAGTTTTGTGTGTATGTGTGAATGTTTTTCTTGAAGACACTTTGCTGAAGTGAGGAGTTGACTATAGCTGCTCTGAGACTTGACTATTTAAAAATTGAGGCCGGGTGTAGTGGCTCACACCTGTAATCCCAGCACTTTGGGAGGCTGAGGCAGGTAGATCACCTGAGGTCAGGAGTTAGAGACCAGCCTGGTCAACATGGTGAAAACCCGTCTCTACTAAAAATACAAAAATTAGCTGGGTGTGGTGGCACACGTCTGTAGTCCCAGCTACTCAGGAGGCTGAGACAGGAGAATTGCTTGAACCCAGAAGGCAGAGGTTGCAGTGAGCTGAGATCGCACCACTGCACTCCAGCCTGGGTGACAGAGGTGAGACTCTGTCTCCAAAATAACTAACTAACTAAATAAATAATAATAATAATTGAGTGCCCATTCTCCCAGTATTTGGTGGAATGTGATAAGTTATATAGAGTCTTCATTACTTTGTTTTGCTTTGCTTGTTTTATTTTAGTGTTAAATGTGTGTAACCTTTCTCCTCTTCCCCACCATATTTTTCTCTGCACTGTCATCTATAGTCCCTCTCTCTGCCTTTCCAACTAGCAACCGAACCCTTCTTTGCTGATCAGTCTATTACTCTGAGAACTCTGATGATAGCACTTAAAATATATAACAGTTCCCTTTCTACATTAAAAAGCCGTAAAACCTTCATGTGCAATAGCTAAGGGAACATATATAGTAGGAGAAGAGGCTTTTGCTCCTGCAGGCACCTTGCAAAGGGGACTATTTTTCTTATATGATATAAATGAAATCTTCACTGTGCCCACTTTTACGCCTACGCATGTACTGAGCGTCTCCAAGGAGACAAGGAAACCCGGAGTCCAGTGATGGTGAATCCTCCCTGAGACAGCAGGCTAGAGTCTCAGGCAACTCTCCCAGGCGTCTTGGCTTCCAGATGCCCCACTCAGACAGCCCCTTTTCTCGAGGCTCTTCCAGGCAGGCTTTGTCGAATCTGTCTCTCCCTTCACAGATGAACTAGCCCGTGCATTACATCTGAAGGGCTGGTCGTGGTGAGTTCAGTAGGCAGAAGGCCTCCCTGGGACACGGGGGTGGATGCAGTAGGCAGGTGGGATAGCGGGGTTCCACTTTCCCATGGTCTTTTCTTTGTCACTCATCTATCGGTGCTTGTGTTTCTTAGCTTTCCTTTGCACCTCTTAAACACAAAGGCGCCACTCAACCTTACGCAGTGTCTTAAAAATATTATTCGTTACAACTCTAGTTATGAGCACAGTTCAGTGAGCGTGTCCTTTTAGGAGAAGCACTGCTGTTGCACGTTCCACGTTTTTAGGTGTCTGCTGATGAACATTAATCCTCTAGACCACTCTGTTTTCTCTTTCTTCTGAGTTCAATGCACAGGGACACCCAGGCCCTCTTACCTCTCTTCCATTCCACCATTGTCCCTGTAACTTTTCTTGTAAATATCCATGTTGTTTTCTTATATAAATGAAGTACCTGTTCCTTTTTAAGGAACACACTACCATCATAAGTCCATTATGCTAACTTTCTAAGACTATAGCCTCAGGTCCTTTTGATGTATTGATGACATCTATGTGTGCCTCTTCTTTGATGCACAAATAATTTGGTTACCATATAGAAATTATTATTGATATAATAAGAAGTCTCATTTTGTGTCTGAACTCTAAGCACATCGTTTAATGAGCATTCTTGACATCTCTGCCATGTGTACATTCTTGGTTCTCAGCTGCGTTGACTCAAGTAACCCAACTTTTCATATGACTTTCTAGCACGATATCCTCAAACTTCAGTTTTCTGTTGCTGATCCTACTGCCATCTTTGGAAAGGTGTGTGGCTAGCCATTATTCCTGTTCTTAATTCTTTGGCAGTGAATGTCTTCATGGGAGTTTACTGATGACATTGTTTTTTTCTTTTTTTACTTGAACTTTTAAATTTTATTTTATTTTATTTTTTGAGATGGAAGCTTACTCTGTTACCCAGGCTGAAGCACAGTGGTGCGATCTCGACTCACCCCAACCTCTGCCTCCCAGATACAAGCGATTCTCCTGCCTCAGCCTCCCAAGTAGCTGGGATTACAGGCATCTGCCACCACACCCAGCTAATTTTTGTATTTTTAGTAGAGACAGGGTTTCACCATGTTGGCCAGGCTGTTCTCGAACTCCTGACCTCAAGTGATCTGCCCACCTCAGTCTCCCAAAGTGCTGGGATTACAGGCATGAGCCACAACACCCAGCCTACTTGAACTTTTAAAAAGATTTGTCAGTCATATGTTAAACATTTTAGCGGACTCTTCTGTTTTCTTCCTGCTTTGTCTCCAATTCATATTACCTCCCTAATGTCTACCTTTAAGGAAAAACCATCCCATATTGTAAGCTTGAAAGGATCATTTATAATAAACGTAACCAGTTTTGTTCACGGATACATAATGTTCCTCTTTAAGATGACTAGAGATCAGATTTGCCAAATTTTCCTCTCTGATTTCTATCGAGGTCATCCTAGGTATGTCTCATCTGTTTAATCTTCCTTCCTACATAGTCTAATCCATAGTATATATTTTTTTTGTGGTCCACCACTTAGTTCTTTCTCTTTATTTGGACTCAGATGGGGTGAAAGTATTACTTTCAACTTGAGTCCCTACGTTTCCCCAAGAAGAATTGGGGGAGGGTGAAGGTGACCCTGAAAAGGGCCCCGTAGTGTCTCCCAAGTTTTCATCTTTGCTCGGGTCCCTCCTGGTCTCTCTGTCATCTTTGTTCAGAGTCCCAATCACTCACGGTCTTAAATTTCATGTCAGATCTTAAGTAGGAATAAAATGTCTGCTTAGATGCCTGTGGAACTGAGGATGACATTGCCCAAGTCAAAGGGAACGTAAACAAATTCTGGAAAGTTTTCCAACTAAGACTGGTGGGAAGTTTCATTTGCTGTTTCATTTGCCAGGAAATAGGAAAGTCAGGACCCAGTCCCAAAGCGCACTTCCTGGAATCCTTTTTTATGAAGAGTCCCATGAACCTGTGTAGTAACGCAAAGGATTTTCTTGTTTTTCCTTCCAGGCACTTCAGGTGGCAAGACAGCTCCTTCTTCAGCAGCAACAGCAGCAGCAAGTCAGTGGATTAAAATCTCCCAAGAGGAATGACAAACAACCAGCACTTCAGGTAACAATTCTTTTTCTTTTTAAATTGACATTATACCCTTTGGAATAACTGATAAGCAGTTCAGCAGTGGATTGTGTTGAGCATTGCAAATCATGTAAGAAAATCTTCTGTGGAAAGTGCATTTTTGGTTTACCAGCAGGGTATAACATTTTGAGGAAAATGTGTATTTGACCAAAAGTTTTATTGTCAGGAGTAAGATCTCCTGATTAGTGAATATAATAGAAGGGTAAGGAGTTGTTAAGTGTTGAGTTGCTAATAGGCAGTATAGGTTACCAATGAGAAAAGTTCATAGTACTCAGAATTGTCACCACATTCTCTTATGTTGGGTCTAGAAGTGGCATAAACACACACAGACACACACCTTACTTTAGTGTAGTCATCCTCAATTGGGAAGATTTTGGCATCCTCCCCACCCCCCCTCCGCCACCAGGAGACAATGGGCAATGTCTAGAGACGTTTTTGGTTGCCACAACTAGCAGGGCAGAGGTGTTGCTGGCATCCAGTAAGTACAGGCCAGGGATGTTGCCAAACATCCTGCAATGCACAGGACACAACACACCGTGATTCATCCCAGAATGTCAATAGCATCAAGAACTATGACTCGGCCTGAGGAGGATGTGGTACTTTTAATATTATGGCTTGTAATGATTATAATATATACCCAATTCTTCAGTGGATATGTTCAGAATGTTTCTAGGTCAATAATTTTTAAATGGCAAGAAATTTTTATGTAAAGATACAAAAATGGTTGTTCTAGCAACTTCTGATTTCAGGCACATTGAAGGCAAGGGGTCAATGGAGTAGAAGAAGGAGTAAGTTTATAAAAATCTAATTTGGGGCCAGGCATGGTGGCTCACGCCTGTAATCCCAGCACTTTGGGAAGCTGAGGCAGGCGGATCACTTGAGGTCGGGAGTTCGAGATGAGGCTGGCCAACATGGTGAAACTCCATCTCTACCAAAAAATACAAAAGTTAGCCAAGCTTGGTGGCGGGTGCCTGTAATCCCAGCTACTAGGGAGGCTGAGGCAGGAGAATCGCTTGAACCAGGGAGGTGGAGGTTGCAGTGAGCCAAGATCGCACCACTGTGCTCCAGCCTGGGCGACAAGAGTGAAAGAAACTCCATCTCAAAAAACAACAAAAAAAATCTAATTTGGGTTTTTGACTCAAAGTAGAAAATTGTAATAGAAATTTCAAAGAAACTTGAATCAGGGTCTTCATGCTCACGTTTAAGAGAGGGCACTTGGCACCCAGGTCCTAAGTGGTTCAGACTACTTTCATAGCTGAAGGTGGGCATCCCTATCACAGGAGGGGACAGAATCTATAAGCGGTAGCTGATAGGTGTATAACTTGGTGCCAATTAATTGGATAATGAGGTCAACCTAAATTCTAGCTTGTGTTTACTTTTCACAGGTCAGGGTGAACCACAGCCTGTTCCCAGATTATCCACAAAGATCAAACTGACCTTGACCAACAAGTTCTAGTTCTTCTACATGTACTTGGGAAACTGTCACTTTCCAGAGAGAGTTCAGCACTATAGTGACGCTTTATTGGAAAAGTTGACAATCTGCCTTGTTTACTAACCCTCCTGTAAACACTTATTTGGTAAACCATCACCAGACCATGTGCCTTGGAATGTGTGCGCATGCAGGGGACATTTTTAATGAGG
This sequence comes from Pongo pygmaeus, assembly GCF_028885625.2. Lineage (NCBI taxonomy): Eukaryota > Metazoa > Chordata > Mammalia > Primates > Hominidae > Pongo > Pongo pygmaeus. The sequence goes on from NC_085930.1 coordinate 82,310,534, forward strand.
TACAGTGCCATTGAGGGCCCATGTCAGGTGCTATAAGAAGTGCTTTGTTGTGCAGATGTCTTAAGAACAGCTCTGGAGGATGAAATATGACTATGTTGACCTTTCAGCTGTGAGCTTATTTGTCAGGATTCAAATAAGTTGAAAGGATCAAACTGAACAGTTTCCGTAGTCAGACTGGGAATTGTGTTTCAGAGGTCAGCAGTGGAGGCCACATTGCAGATTCCATAACATAGCCAATTGTTGGTACATATTAAAGTACTGGGGCATCTCCTGTGGACAGAGACACAATTAAAATTCTAATTTATTAATGTATACAGGGAGCTAGCCCAGCCTGTCACTCAGTGATTCAAATGATGGTCCATTCTTTTTGCCTCCCTCTTGGAGCTCTCACAGCCTTAAAAATACCCCGAGTCCTCTTGAATTCATCAGGCCTCAAGTGCATTGGGAAAATGAAAATACATTATTGGGGGGGAAATCTTACACATAGTAGAGCTTTGGTTAGAGATAATAAAAAAAATACACATACACAATCTGTCTGATCACACTGCTCTTCAGTATTGAATATCATTTGTGATTTTTTTTTTATGGTAGAATTATTTTCCCTCATACTTGCTTTTTAAAAACATATGGCATTTTTAGGTAACTTCTTTTCCAAGATGAACGAAGTTCCTTGAGGGCTAAATATAAGAAGTAAAGTTTCAGGGGATTTCCTTTTGAGGGCTCTTTTTCTTCTTGCCTGTTACAGGGTTTTTAGCCACCATGCAGAAGAGGCTGATATAGAGGGCTCCGTTTTTCTTGGCAAGGACAGTGTCAAAACCAACCTCACACATTCTGCTGAGCACTTCAGTCTGTATGAAAAGTGGGGGGAGAAGGGGTAATCTTGAACGCTGGTTTTGGTAAAGAAGATGTCTTGAGTTTTTCCCCTACCCCCAAGTAGAGGAGTTGACAAGCAGAGAATTTAGACCAGCTTTAAGATTTGGCCTGGGGAAAAAAATCTAAAAGGTTGGTGGACTGGTGTGTTTGTGTATCACAGACGATTGCTGAAGGACCCCTCAGCTGCCTGATAGGGTCATGCACATTCAGTAAGCTTTATTAGGTTGGCTGGCCTTCCACAAACAGAGGAGGAATTACTATCCTAGGTCACATGGTGTATTACCTCATTATAAAAATATGCATATAGACTTGGTGATTCACAGAAGGAATAACCTTCGTATTTAAATATATCTTGCCATACTGCATCCTTGCTGAGGCATCTCCGCTGGAGTGGCTCTGAAATGAAAGGGAAATCCTACAGCAAATCTTAACAGTGCTCATCTCTGATCTTCTCACCCTTCATAACTACACTGAGAGACCGATTTTAGCAAATTTCAGATCTTCTGCATAGAGGAAGGCTTGACAGGGAAGAAGGATTTGATCTGCTGATAGCTTGAGGGAAAAAAAATAAAAAAGAAACCCAAATCCCCAAATATACTGTGACTCATATTTTAAGCATATCTCACACTTCCCTGCTTTATGTTTGGCAGCGCTCTCTGGTTTCACAGGCTGATGATACAAACAAAAGAAAATGGAAAGTTAGAGGAGGCTATAAGTGGTTACTCGATAGAGATCATAAAATGTAGTCAAACATCACCAATTTGGTCTAATTTCAGGGAGATGAGAGTAAATAAGAGAGAAATGACACTCTTTGCAGATCCACATACTGAACCAAATCTGAGCTGGTCACATTCTTGGGTGATGTGGTTTATTAATGAAGGCATTAATCGGGTATAGATATTGCTTCTGAAGTTCTTGAGAAATAGTCTACTTAGTAACCAAAATTATCTTTTTACTTAGTCTGTTCATTTGCTTTGCAAATTTTTTTATGAATGATACAAATGAAAATTGAAAATTGGCCCCATCATAAATTCAGAATCAGAATGATCTGAATTAATTAAGTGCAAGTTGGTGAACGTTTCCAAAGCAGGCTGGGCATGGTGCTGGTGTTCAAGGGATACAGAACTGTTGAAGATACACACCCTGCCTTCAGGAGGCTTATGAGTTGTAAACAGATTAACAAGGTTTTGCTGCAAAAAGAAAATTACAGATGAGTAAAAATAGTAGGCTTTTTTTTTTTTTTTTTTGAGATGGAGTCTCGCACTTTCATCCAGGCTGGAGTGCAGTGGAGCGATCTCGGCTCACTGCAACCTCTGTCTTCCAGGTTCAAGTGATTCTCCTGCTCAGCCTCCCAAGTAGCTGGGACTACAGGCATGCACCACCACGCCCAGCTAATTTTTGTAATTTTAGTAGAGACTTGGTTTCACCATGTTGACCAGGCTGGTCTTGAATTCCTGACCTCAGGTGATCCACCTGCCTCGACCTCCCAAAGTGTTAGGATTACAGGCATGAGCCACTGCGCCCAGCATAGGCTTTCTTCTATAAATATTTATATACTTCTGATGATTGCTTAAACAAGTGAAATAAATGCTTAACAGGGCAGGTGTACTCATAACCTCGAAAATGTGTAACTTTGCTGGCTGAAGATTAATTTGTAAGTAGATGAGCAATTTTATTGATCAAATTTTGGAACTTTGACCACCGTTTCTGAGTAGTAATTCATCTTGGTTCTTTAAGCATTTTAGTTGTTGGCACGAGTACATAAACTGGAAGGAAATCAAATGACACATTTTCTCCTAAGAAAGTAAGAGTACATGTGTATTCTGGCAGCATTAAAGTTAGGAAAGAAAGTAAACTTTGTGTGTTGCCTGCAGTGGAAAGCTCACCAGCTTCAGGCCCTCTATAAAGAATTTGAACCTGAAGCCAGTCATCTGACGGTTTTCCCTCCTGCCCATGCCCTTCCTTCCAAGGTGATGTCATGTGTGAGCCCCTTACTCAGAAGGCCATTTCACTGCAAGGAAAGTGAAACCCACTTAGAAGGCCAGCACTTTAGTCCACTTGGAAGCTCAGGGTGATCATGTGGATTCTTGCTTTAAGTGGAGGAGGTTAAAATACAAGATTCAGCAGGTGTTTTTTTAGCATTTTTATTTGCAGTTATGTAAAACATGCTTTAGGCAGGATTTTGCTTTGCATTAATGCCGCATATAATCTTAGTAGCTCATATCATTTCTACGTTATTCACTAAAGAATAAATTGGCAAGAGGAAACCTGTAAAGGAAACTACAATTTTATGTTGTTGATAGTGAAATGGAATGGTTTTGAAGTACTGACCTTTAAGAAATAGCCCTATGCACTGATTAGTAAGGAGGATAATTTAGGAGAGGGAAGCAAACATTTTTTTTTATGTCTGGAGTTAACATTGTCTAGAATTGGCATCCCTAGCATTTTAAATTGATACAAAGCATTGAAATTTTGATACCTTTAAGATGTTACTGTTATCACATGACTTTTGAGAATCCCAAAACCCTAAAAATAAGTCTTGATAAGAAATAATAAAACAGAAATATTTTAGAAATAGTTCTGAAGTCTTTCCGATTACATGCACCATTACAAATATGATAGAAACAGTGAACCCTCTTCCCAGAAAAATGCACATGAACACAAAATGTCACATCCAGTTTTAGGGATTTCATGAACCTCAAGAAGTTCACCTTGGGGTCCAGGCTGATACTCCTGCTTTAAGATTTTTTTTTTCTTTGATAGTCTGTTTTGTCCTTGCCTCCAAAATTTTGGTGCAAGTTGTAATATAATGAGTTAGTTCATTTTTGTTATTTCAACTTCAGCTGTGCATAGGTGGCCCTGTGTCCCAGTCTGCTCAGGACAGCCCACTCCATGGCTATTGATTGGTTTTGTTTATTCATAATTCCCACTCTCGAAGGTATCCCCAGGTACAGTGGCTCACACCTGTAATCCCAGCATTTTGAGAGGCTGAGGCAGGTAGATCACTTAAGTCCAGGAGTTAGAGACCAGCCTGGGCAACATGGCAAAACCCCATCTCTACGAATAATACAAAAATATTAGCCGGGCCCAGTGCCTGTAGTCCCAGCTACTCTGATGGCTGAGATGGCAGGTTTGAATGAGCCCAGGAGGTCGAGGCTACAGTGAGCCATGATGGTGCCACTGCACTCCAGCCTGGGTAACAGAGCAAGACCCTAGCTCAAAAAAAAAAAAAAATCCCTATTTGAACCAGGTGCAACTGCAATGGTGTGCACCATATCTCAGCTACTAAGAAGGCCAAGGCCAGAAGATCTCTTGAGCTGAGGAGTTTGAGGCCAGTCTGGGCAACATAGCAAGACTCTATTTCGATTAAAAAAAAAAAAAAAAAAAGTGGCCGGGTGCGGTGGCTCACGCCTGTAATCCCAGCACTTTGAGAGGCCAAGGCGAGCGGATCACGAGGTCAGGCGTTCAAGACCAGCCTGGCCAACAAGATGAAACCCCATCTTGCAAAAATTAGCTGGGCGTGGTGGCACGCACCTGTAGTCCCAGCTACTCAGGAGGCTGAGGCAGGAGAATCGCTTGAACCTGAAAGGTGGAGGTTGCAGTGAGCAGAGATCACACCACTGCACTCCAGCCTGGGCACCAGAGCAAAACTCCGTCTCAAAAAGAAAAAAAAAATAAGGAACTCAGTTTGGACATTTAATTATATGATCACTAGTTTAAATGTATCTAAGAATTACAATGCAAATGTGATGCTAATATTTTATATGTAATCATGCCTTTGCCACCACATGCAAAGTGTGATAGATAATGAACGTTTAGTCAGTGCTGAACGTGGGCCAGCTCCTTAGCTAATCTGTAGTATAGGCACTGTCCTTAAACCATTTAATGGATGAAGAAAATGGAAACAGAGAGGTTAACTGACTTGCTACACAGCACAAAGGTAGTAACAGCACCAGGATGGGAAGCCAGGTTTTTTAGAACCGCAGATAACCAGTATGCCGTCAAGAGGTTAATCATTGCCTCTCTTTTTATGTGTGTTTACTCAGCACCTACTGAGTGTCATATTTTCCATAAATAAGTAAATTACTCTATTTTCCATATTATAAGCAAAAAAAAGACAGCTGAAACCAACAAAAATCAGTTCCACTATAAATATCTGGATTTCAATTAAGAGGACCCAGATCTGCATAAATACCCTAAGTATATCTTTATTTGTTTGTGTGTGTGCATGTGCATGTGTGTCTCTGTGTGTGTATGTGTGTGTGGTGGGGACAGAAAGAGGTGATCAACAACAGCAAAGCAAAGTTATTTCTTATTTTCAAGTCTGAAGTGCTCTTATGAGCGTCCATGTGTTTGGAACATGGACTAGTATGTTATAATCATTGTTGGGGCTAGGAGGTGGAGAGGGACAGGGGAAAAAACATACTTGACTGGTCAAAAATGTGTAAATTGCTAACAAAATGACACATGTAATTAAGAGTGCTCCTGCCATTTTACCTTGTGGTTTACACCTCCAGTGTTGAAAAAGAGAGTGACTCCCACCTCGCTAATTACCATTATCACTAAAATGCTAGGGTTGGAGTCATTAGTTCCATGTGCATTTAATTAGAGGAAGGCTGAAATTGGATTTAACTTATTACTTTTTCATGGATCACTTTCTTGTCATCACTTCAAATTGGATTGCAGCCCCAGGTAACTAATTATGAGAGCCACAGGATCAAGAGTGAAAAAAAAAAGGTAATTAGGAATAACACTGTCGGACCCTTGCTGGTCGTCCACTTGTGCTTCGGGGAAAGAGGGGAAAAAAAAGAAAACGCAAGCCGTATTTTGTAGTATCACAGATTAAGGAGTTAGAGGCATGTACAGTTGCTAGGCATCATGGGAGTCTGTCACCACCCATAGTGGTTTCTGTGATATACAGCTGAGTTGAAGATGTCGAAGCAACGTGGTTCCACAATCAGCTGCTTAATACCTAGATTAAACTTGTAAAAGCAACAGATTGGTTGTAGGTATGAGGCATCTCTACAACTGTGTAGACTGCGGGCCTCACATATATGATTACAACAAAGCTGTCAAGATGCCTCTGAGCCAAAGTAGAGAATATTTTAAGTATAGGGAGTTAGAATTTAATGAACATATTAATGCTCCAGAAACATCATTCATATCTGACAGGAAGATGTATCAGTCAGCACAACAGTCAGGTTTAGGGTTTATACATCAGGACGTTTTGTCAAAGTTTCCAGCGTCTGGTAATGTTCAGGACATTTACTTTGCTTTGGATTTGCTCCCTCCCACACCTCCCCGAATGTTGTGGTTGGGTTTCCTGAGGTTCCATTTCTCCTTCCATCCCTATTGAAAATTCTTTAAAATAAATTATATTGTTTCCATGTGCAGAACAGAATTCAGAACTGCAAGCAATCAATTTTATTGACACCATCTGAAAAAATGTTGATGACAGTTCAAGGATGTGAAAGAATTGGATTTTTAAAGTCCCCAGGACTAAGTGTGGCAAAAGAAAAAAAACTGAAATGTAATATCATTACTCAAAAGTTCTGTTAGACTCTCCTAAGAAGTGATTCTTCTTAACGAAAAAAATAAAAGCAGCAGCAACGGCAGCAGAAGGGCGGCTTCCTCTTGGATAGGCTATGATCCCACAATGAGGTCTTGCTATCAAGCCTATTGGTTGCCTTGAAGGGAGAAAAGAGCTTCTTGGTTTCCCATGGCAGTGAATCACCAAGCAAAGATGGCTCGAGTTTCCTTAAGTTGTTTAAAATTGGTTTTAGTGTTCTGTTAATGTAAGCAAATAATCATGATTTTAGTCTTGAGTGACTTTCAGGCCTGGGCGAGTCAGGCTTGCTCAGTATTCTCCAGTGCAATGGGAGTATAGACGATGCTGTGCCCCCCCCGATAGAGACCACTACATCATTATCCCCAAAGTGGTAAAATGCCCTTGCTGGAATTTTGAGTCTTTTTCCTGTGCGAATCTTCTAAGCAAAATCTCAGAACCAAAATAGTGATCATCAAGTCTAATGTAGAAAATTAAAGCCTCTCTCTCTTTTTTTGGGGGGGGAACATCTTAAGTTGATTTAGAATTTTTGTACACAATATTCGTCTGTGGTTGAAAGGGGGCACGCTGAGGTCAAGTGATGTAGTGTTTTCCATTTTTCCATATGAGTCTCACAGTGTGCGATAAAAGCAAACTCCTTTATTTTGTAAGTCTGCAAGAATTTCTGCTGAAGTGCAGAGGTCACGTTCCCTGTCAATTTGAGTAGCCAGCATTTTTTAACTACTGTTTTTTCTTTTGGTGTGTCTTTTCTTCCCTCCCCCCACCTTGCTATAAACTGTGGCACTTTTCTGACACATGCACAGTGAGGTCCTCCAATCTGAAACTCATTAGCACACAGCATTGGACCCTGTCCAGTGGTTAGAAAATTTCCTGGAGCCTAGAATAACAGCATTTGGTGCAATACCATGGACCAGAAGTGACAATGGAGGTAGTCGCACTCCCCTGGCACCCTGCCTGGTCAGGAAAGCCAGGTGACCACACAACACAGTGAGACAGAGGTTGTGCATATAGGATGGGCTCGAAAAGTTTGGTCCTTAGAGAAATACACTTCTAAAATCACAAGGCAATATCTGTTTTCCCTACACTTATTATTTCTATTGGGTCAGAGATGGTTATCAACATTCATTGCAGGAACATGAAAATAAGCGATTAGAGAAAATAGGATGAAGCTCAATTTCCACAATATAGCATTTTTCACTTCTGTAACTATAGGTTATTTTCAGGACCTATATTTTCATTCATTCATTCATACATGCATGCATTCATTCATTCAAACTTTACTCATTGAACTTCGCTATCTTGAGATAATGTGACCAGGCTGCAACCCCCTACCCTGACATTAGAAATAATAAACAGTTTACCCTAAGTCAGATTAATTTAAGCCAGGTTTTCAAACAGGAAACTGAGTCCCAGAAAGATAATAGTTATATTAAATAGTAAATACTATATAGTACTTTCTAGGAGCCAACTACTGTACAACAACCATATGGGATAAGTTCTATTATTATTCCCATTTTACAGGGGAGGAAAGTGGAGCATAGAGAAGTTAACTTGTCCAAGGCCATACAGCTGATAAGTGGCAGAGCTGGGATTCTAGCCCACACAATCTGGCTCAAGAGTCTATGCTTTCATCCATTACACTCTACTGCCTCTCCCTGAGCTACCACCTGGGCCCCGCAAACAGGGAAAGCAAAAGGAATGGAATCAGAGTTGCTGATGCTTAATGCTCCTCACTAACCACCAGACCACACTGTCTCCTAATTTGGACATATGTTGATGGGCATATTTGAAAAATAGTGCTTATAATTGAAATATGCACTTTCTAAAGGGAAATGACGCTTGGGAAAGAGAAGAAAGACGGGTATTACTCAAAGCCTGCAGACAGCTCTGCAAGTAATTGTCTAAAGGCAGCCGTTGAAATTGAGAAGCAGTTTGGAAAATGTACAGTTTGGGAAATTTGTGTACCGATGTAATTACGGTAGTTGTGAGCTGATGTCATGCCTAGTAACTGTTTTTGTATTGCTTGGGCCTTTGTTACTGAGCTGTGATATCATGAGCAAACTATTATAAACATAGCATGGATATAGCATGCTTGTGTAACAAAAGATCGGGAACTTTTATTAAGTTTGTTTTCCTTGTCATATTGTAAAAATTTATTATGTGTACTGTGTATATTAGAAACAGATTTGGGTAATTCTGTCTAAATGAAGTCATCCCGGCTATTTCCAGACTGTCTGTTTTTGGTTGTGAATAATTTTCATACATCAGATGGTTGTCATATTTAGTCGCTCTCAAAATTTTAAAGAGAACATATCCCATTTTGAACTTTTGGTGGACTTCAGCCATCTTGCTGTTGGGATTGTTTGAGTTTGAAATTATTGCCCGGTAAATTACAGGGACTGAATACTAGTCATTTCTAAAGGGTCTAGGGTTGCTGCCTTCTATTCATAAGTTCTCTCCTTCAACAAAAGAGCAGATTTTTAACTACTTAAGTAGTAGAATTTAAAGCTGCTGGACACAATTGGGCAAAGAGCGCCAGCCCTTGTCCTTTTACATTATGTCCCATTGAAGAACTTTGGTAAATATTCAAGCAGACAGAGCTCAACATTTAGCGGTGCTCATGGTAAATGTGGAGTTTAAATGGATAGTTCCAAAACTTTGAATGACTCGATCCTTCCCAGCTACTCTCCTCTAGCTTCTTCTTTTGCTGCCAAGCTTTTAGACTCAGAATATTGTGCCTGCTGCTTCCTTGTGGTGGTTTTTTTTTTTTTTTTTTTTTTCCCCCAGTCACTTTCTTTCCTAAACTCCTCCCAAGCCTGGCTTTTCTCCTCATTATTTTCTTGAATTTTATTGTCACTAAATTTAGTGGCCATGTCTCCATCCTTCTAACCTGTCTGGCCTCCTTAGTAATACATTGCATGGGCTAACTTGTTTTTTTGGAAATTGCCATCTTTTAAACTTCTTCAGATCAGTACCCCCTGGCCTCTGTGCTATTTTCTTTCTGCTTCCCAGTTCACTTCTGGAACCCAAGTTCACTCTTTCCCCCAAGTTCAGTTTCTTTGATCCCCTTTAATTTCAGTGCATCTGGGCTGTGTGCTTGTTCTAGAACCTTCACACACATGGGTGCCTCCAGACCTGTTGTACTGCTCCTAAGTGCCTACCTGTGGTTCTCTCTTAGCTCGCCTTCACTTGAATTTCAGTATCTCTAATCCAGCAGATCCCTTTTGTCCCCAGGTCTTATTAGTCACAGTCATTTGAGTCATCACTGACCTAGGAATTTCCTTCATCCTCAGCATGTTATTCATCCTCACATGTGCCATTTTTCCTTCCGCTGGTATTTTCTGTCCGTTCCTTTTTCTGTGTTTCCCCTGCTGCCACCTTATTCTAGAGCTGTCCCTTCAGGTGCCACCTGCCTGGATTTTGGCAAAGACTTTTTCCAACCCATCACCCCCTCCCCTCAAAGAATCTTCTGTTCTTTATGCATCGCTCACCTCCTATCAACTGCTTGTTGCCTCTCCTCGAACGCCATGTCATTCTGCTCTTCAGAACCGTTATGTATCATACCATGTCTCCATCCTGCTGCCTTCATCTAGTTAATTAACATTCCAGCTTTTCATTAAATCAGTTGTCCCGAGAAGAAGTTTATAGCCTTCTGACTGGGGAGAGGGGAGAGAGTCATGAATTCAGAGTCATCATTCGTTTGTAAGGAGCTGGATAGAAGCGCAGTCCATTTGGTAACACTTCAGAGTCCCCAAAATCCAGAATAGCAGATACTGTGTACTGTGTTGCCTGCTGTTTGGAAAGAAGACCTTTGGTGATTAAATTGTGAGTTTAATTTCAGAAGAATATCTTTGTCTGCTTCCTTCAGAAAGAAACTAAAAACCACATGATATGAAGGGCTGTCCCGTCCCTAAGTTCTCCACCATGTGACTGCATGCTTCTTTTCCATTGGTATCTACCACTGCCCCCTAGAAGGTTTCTTCTGATCTCCTCTGACTATAAGACCTTAAGGCGAGACACTCCCTTGTCTGCATATGGGAGAGCTGCTTTGTCAGACTTAATGAAATTGCTTTTAATAAGACATCAGTGAAATTATGTCTGATTTGTTGTTTGTTTGAGAGCATAAAGGGATTGTTATTCTAGAAACAGAATAAGAGTCTGAACCACATAGAATTACACACCGAAGAGGTTTTGTTGTGACTACCAACTTTGTTGAGGATATGAAGTGGCTCTACCTCGAGTGCTGTTTGAAGGACTGTGGGTCTAAGATGGTCCCTGAAGAGTGCCACGATTGATTAGGTATGTCTGCCATGGGCACTGGAGATGGGAGAAGTGCTATGTGCACCTTCTGTTTGCCAAGCTTGCCATAGACTTATCTGACCATAGTCTATGCTGATCCATGTCAGAGTGGAGAGGTCTTTTTCTCTGGGAAGCCTAATAAACTCTGTGGTAACTATTGAAGTATTACCTAAACTTAAACATATGCTTTGTGTTTTTCCCTGTAACCTTAAATGAGACTGGGCAAATTGCATTCTTATCCTAAAACCATGTCTCTTCTTGATCAGATCTGAAATGTGATTTGTCCTTTAAAGCCGCAGGATCTTTTACACCGGACCGCCACACAAGCTCAGCTGCGTGGTTGAGTTTTGGAGATTGATATGTCAGAATATGTTGGAGGAGGAGGCAGCATGACATTGTGATTAATACCATGGCCTCTGGTGTCTGACTGGCAGGTTATAGTCCCGGTACCACCTTTAATCCTGTGTGACCTTGGAAAAGTAGCTTAACTTCTCTGTATTTCTGTTTTCTTATCTAGAGAATGTGGCTGGTAACGTCACCTACCTAAGGCAGTTGTGAAGATTAACTGATTAATGCATGAAAAGTGCCTGTGTAAAAACTGTGGGGTTTTTTTGTTTTGTTTTGTTTTGTTTTGCTTTGTTGAGATGGAGTCTCTATCTGTCACCCAGGCTGGAGTGCACTGGCATGATCTCAGCTCACTGCAACCTCCGCCTCCAGGGTTCAAGCAATTCTCCCGCCTCAGCCTCTGGAGTAGCTGGGATTACAGGGATGCACCACCACGCCCAGCCAATTTTTTATATTTTCAGCAGGGGCGAGGTTTCACCATGTTGGCCAGGCTGGTCTCAAACTCCTGACCTCAAATGATTTGCCCACCTCGGCCTCCCAAAGTGCTGGGATTACAGGCGTGAGCTACTGTGTGCAGCCTAAAAGCTGTTTTTAAGGGAAAATAACCTAGTAAATTCCAAGTTATATTTTAGTTCACTGGGTATTGGCCATTTTTCAAATGCATGTTTTAGGTGTGTAATGTGGACCATCCTTTTGCTTATAATCAACTTGTGGGTAACCGGAATTGATGGGAGGACGTCAGGCTCTTCATCTGTAAAATGTGGTAATCATAGCATTTATCCCATGGTGTTGTTATGAATATTAGCTGAGTAATATCTGTAAATAGCTGAGAAAGACATATTAAAAGTACTTAATGAAGTTTAGCTTCTGTCATCATCTGTGCTACTAACTACTTTTACCAGCATTATTTTGATTGCTCAGTGTTTTCCTAAATGTGTCATTTTAGGCACAAATAAGGGTCATGGTCTTCTAAAAATTCCATCCTGGTCTTTCTTTTGTTCTTGTCTTCCAGAATTTTACATGAATTAATGATAGGTAGTCTCACCAGCAAAGAACTGGTCCTTAATCTGAAATCTTGATGCTGTGACATTCCGCACCATTCCTGACGTAAAGCGTAGACACTTATTCATGAATGAGTTAGTGAATAACTGAGTGATGAATGAGTGACTGAATGAAGGAGTAAAATACCTAAGCCAAAAAGAAAGGAAAATTGATACTGGTTCACAGTTGAAGAGGCTTCAGACTGGTCTCAGGTTCACAAGCCCCTAGAAACACTTCAAGACCATAAAAACAGCATTAAAAAAATCCCGTGTCAGTCCTGCCTAAGTCTTTCATTGGGTTGATGAAATGAATCCTGCCAGGTATGGAGTGAAAATCAGAACATTCCTGTAGTGTGGTTAGACTACCCTAATGCCCTGTGCCTGCCTTTGTACATTTGCTAATCCATTTAAGGTGTAATATTAATGGCATAGAACTTTAATTCGTAAGTATAGAAAATTAAAGGAGACTAAAGGCAAAATACAGAAATGTATTTGGTGTCAAGATTACGTTCAATGAAGCATAGTGAAGATGGAATATACTTGCAGGGAGGAAGGAAAATACACCTAAATCTCTCATTTTGAAAGGAATTGGTTTACTTGATTATTTGCAACAGTATCACACTCAGGAAAATCTAAGACAAATGAAAGCAAAACAGAATTTAATTGAGCTATTATTTTGCAGACTTTGGCTTGGTTTCAGACAGTCTAATCAAATTGTGCTTTGCACAAATAACTAATGTTAAATGTAGCCTACCAACAGATGTTTAAAAAGAGTCTAATTGGAAAATCTACATCCTGGATTTAGTCTGTCTCATTGGAAAAAATAGCTTCAAATTTATATTTTTGAGGATGACACCCAGTGGCAAGCATTTCCAGAAGATAAAATTTTCTTCAAAGATGCTCGCTGCTTGGATGGAATTGTCTTGGATAGTCAAAGGTGGCACTCTAGAAATTAAATTGCCTGGAAATTCTCCAGCTCTGTGCCATGTAGAGCTCTACAAAGAAATCTCTTTATCATGTTACATCACCAGAGCCCTGTTACCCTCCCTGGATTGTGTCAGTGGCCCGTGTGCTGCAATTTATAATGAGCCCCTGCAAGTCCTGCAAGGCACATTCTGATTGATGACATTTAAAGGTACTGTCAAGGTGGCTGGGTAATGAAGTTGACCTTCCTCCATCGTTGTCTCAGTTTCAAGTTTGTATATATAAACTATTCCACCTGCCACGTTTGCTTGGAACTTTTTACGATATCTGCAAAAGGAATTTGGTTTCCTAGTAGTTCTTTTCTTCCCATTAGATCAGGGATTAACACAATTTCTCTGTAAAGAGCCAGATAGTGAATATTTTAGGTTTTGTGGGCCATACTGTCTCTGTGGCAACTACTCACTGTTTTTTGTCATGTAAAAGTATCCATAGACAATATGTAAATGAATGAGCATGGCTGTATTCCAATAAAAATTCATTTGTGGACACTGAAGTATAAATTTCATATAATTTTCACATCACAAAACATTCTTCTTTTGTTTTTCCCTGCTATTTAAGAATATAAAAACAATTCTTAGCTCAAGGTCCAAACACAGGTGGCAGCCCAGATTTGGGCTGTGGTTGGCTGACCTGAGCTTTAGATGACTGGATATGATCATGCAGGTTGTTCATTGAACCGGGATTCCTTATTGAGGGGACTAGCAAGGGCTGAAATCTAGCAATTGTTTATCCTAGTGTACCCTGGCATGGCACTAGGGCTGTGTCAGCTCGGAGGAAGAGGCATCCATTTTTTTCATTTGCACAGAGGTGCCACCTACCACCCCACTTTCCTTCCCTTTCATTGTGTTAGTTTGAAATCTATCGTGCATTAAGATAGGTGTAATGGTGAAACTAGTAATTTTATGGATATTTTGAGATTCAGGAAAATGGCCACAGCTGGCAGGGCTACAATTGGCTTACACCACATACTTGCGTGATATTGAGGAAGGTACCCTTTCAAGACACTTTACTCTCGTCCATCTGAATATTTTCATAATATATCTGATTGTATTACATTAAAACACTTTACTACTATCTGTGAGAGAAATATCTTACTGGTTATATAGATCTACAGTGTCTAAGATGCATATAGCTCTGTCTTGAATCCAAGACATAATGGGACTGCTTCAACATGGAGCCCTCCTAAGATGTCCAGTCAGGTGCTCACATAATTTTCCTCCATTGTTTGTATTTTGAACCCAGGCATGTTGGATTTTGGCAAAGTGACTTACATTTGTAAGTCACAGTTTCTTATCTATAAATGACTAGTCAGTGTTTTTCAATCCTAGGGGTGCATCAGAACTAATGTAATTATTACCCTTATCAAGATCTAGGGCTCAAAGCTTTTAAAACTCACGGTTAGTCTCCGGAACTCTTATCTTCTGAATGAGAATCTTAGGATGGGGCCCAAGCATCCCTATATTTAAAAACCTTCATAAGTGCTTTTTATGCCCACCCATGGTTGAAGACCACCAGTCAAGAAGACAGCTAAGTACATTTCCAACTTAAAGTCTTAGTATTGATTTCATTCTGCTTTTTCCTCATTTCTTCATTCCCTAGCCGCCTTTTAGGGTGGCAGAAATGAACTCTCTGACCTTATTTCAGCAATGCAAGCCATCTATAGTCATCAGAAGATACTGGGAAATCCCAGCTCAGGAGTCTCAGATTTTGCCTTTGTGTAAATTTATGCAGGATGTAGCATTGGACAGGAAGCTGAATACACTAATATAAGAATTAAGTAGGCCACCCACCCTGTTAACCTTAAAGTCCTATTGAGAAGTCCAGGGAGTGACAAAAATGGGTGGTCCATTTGGTATATTGAAGGTCTACCTTGAGATTTAAAATGTACGGTTCATCTCCTTTTCACTATACATTTTATGCATTTCTGCTTTGAAATGATTATGCCACATTTTTTGTAATATGCACCCATTTTTACAATATTCCTAGCTCAGCCCAAATTGGGAAATACTGTGTCTCACCAGATCGCTAACTTGATATCTGACCAAAGTGATTTGGACACCTTTCAGGTAAGTGTTGAAATTGGCCCGTGTCTCAGTGTCACACCTGGTCTCTAGGAGTTTAGGGCATACCTCATTCAGCAGCCTAAATGTTATTTAAAATGTAGACTCTGTGTTGATCTAGGAGCTTTCTTCTGCCAGTATTTTAAAAACAAATACCTTCTTTGCTCATTTTGCAAAATACGGAAAGAAAAAACTGCCAGTGTGGAACTAGGAAGACCAACTGGGCCTCTTACCTCTTTATCTGTGTTACATTAGCATATCATTTGGCTTTTAAAAAATAGAATCCTCTTCATTCTACAATTCTTCTAGAATTTTGGGGCTATTAACTGATGAAGGCAAAATCATCTTACTACAGCATGGTCCATGAGGGCCACATGGCAATTAAGGCAGTTTTTCTTTAAGGTAACACCAACTGTGTGAGGCCCAAATACCCACCATCTAATGGCAGTAGGCAGTCTAATATGTTTTTTAACACAATTTACCAATTGGATTCCTACAAAAGAGAGATTATATTTTTTGACTTATGAACAGCAGGTCAGACATTGCAAAGAAAATTTAGAGAGCAGTAATTTTGAAAATGTACACAGATGAATTTGAAAATAAGTATTTCGTTGCCTACGCAGCTCTATTTCTAAGGCTGGCTTTGGAAACGTATTCCAGAGGCCTCACCATTTTGCATGACACGGTGTCAGTTCACGCACAATATATTAATGCTTAATTGAAGATAATGTAACTGCAGATCAAAGGCATAATTAATGGGCTTGCAGAAACTCTTACGTAGATCAGGATTTTGACTAATAGAAGTCTGAACAAAACTGGTTTATAAAAGGATCTTGAGACCAGCTGAGGCTTCATCTGTCTGCTCAGCTGATGGTGACCACAGCTGGAGCTGCCACCAGGGGTAGGTGGGTGAATAAAGGATAGCTCTCACCTCCACCATTCCCCGTCCCCAAACCAACACTTCCTGGTGTGGCTCCTGGTTGGCCTCTGGAACTGCTGGACTGTAGAGCTTTTGAATATCTTGTTGTATACAATAAGCAGTTAGTTTCTGTTAGATTCAGGATATCTCTATGACTCTGTGACCTGAAACTTTTAGTGGGAAGCACATGATCAGGAAACAGGCCTTAGAATGGAGGTTGGCAGTTGTAAACCCATGGGCCAAACCCCGAAGCTTGTTTCTGTAGTACTGAGGAGCCAAGAAAATTGTTACATTTTTTAATGGTTGGGGAAAGATCAAAAGAAGAAGAATATTTCATGAAACATGAAAATTATATTAGCTGGGCATGGTGGCGTGCGCCTGTAGCCCCAGCTACTCGGGAGGCTGAGGCAGGAGAATGGTGTGAACCTGGGAGGTGGAGCTTGCAGTGAGCCGAGATCACGCCACTGCATTCCAGCCTGGGTGACAGAGCGAGACTCCATCTCAAAGAAAAAAAAAGAAAAGAAAAGGAAAGAAGAGGAAAAAAAAAAAGAAAATTGTGTGAAATTCAGATTTCAGTGTCCACAACTATAGCTTTATTGGAATACAGCCATTGTGAATTTGTTTTGCTGTCTATGGCTGCTTTCAGCAGAGATGAGTGGGTGCGACAGAGACTATGCGTCCTGCAGTGCCTAAAATATTTATTCTCTGGCCTTTTATAGAGAAAGTTTTTGGCCCCTGGCTTCAAAGTTCAGGTTTGGTGTCTAGGACACCTTTGGGAGAAGGAGCTTGGGCATCTAGAAACTTACTGAATTTACAGGGAGAAACACATGAAAAACAAGAAAACAGCTTTCTTACCAAAATGTTTGGGAACTGATAGAGAACAATGTTATTGAGAGGCAAGAATACAGCATTCTCGTGAGAAGATTATTGATTTTTATTGTTACCATCACCATCAACAATATCTAAGTCTCATTTTGATCTTTATTGATATTAGTATAATCATAGGATTCATTTGGTTTTAAAGTTTGGTGTAAATGACATAGCGATTCTGAGAGCAAGGCCTCTGGGACGTAAATGTGAGAACAGACCAGAGGCGTAGTGATTCTTTCATCCATCCATCTATTCACTTATCCTCATACTAACATTTATTATGTGCCTGTAGTGTACCGATCCTGCTTAGTACTGAAGTAGAGAATTGCATATTTCTTAGTCCTCATATCACAGTTGAAACTGAACAGAGAATTACAATATGATGTAATAAATGTACTAACAGAGGTAATCTGTACCAGCCACATTTCAAGTTCTGTTCCTAAACTGGGAACACACACAGGAACAGAACTTGAAATGTGGCTAGTACAGTCAAAGAGTTGGATTTTTAAATTGTATTTACTTTAAATAAATTTAAATTTAAATAGCCACATGTGGCCAGTGGCTATTATTTTGATTAATGCAGATATAGAACATTTCCATCATTGTGAAAAGATCTATTGGACAGTGCTATCTAGAATGTTCTTTTGCTTTTTTTTATTTTTATTTTTCATTTTTATTTTTATTTTTTGAAACGGAGTCTTAACTCTTGTCACCCAGGCTGAGTGCACTAGTGCGATCTTGGCTCACTGCACCCTCTGCCTCCCAGGTTCAAGCGATTCTTCTGCCTCAGCCTCCCAAGTAGCTGAGATTATAAGTGCCTCCCACCACACCCGGCTAATTTTTGTATTTTCGGTAGAGACGGGGTTTCACCATGTTGGCCAGTCTGGTCTCGAACTCCTGACCTCAGGTGATCTGCTCGCCTTGGCCTCCCAAAGGGCTGGGATTATAGGCGCGAGCCACCGCGCCCGACCTTTTTTGCCTTTTAAAGCATTTGGTAAATACGTCTTCCTGATGAAAAATCAAGAACTAATCTCTTCTAATGTGGTGTCTTCATATATCTCTAAAGTATATCTGTGCAACTCTTTGTCACGTGTCTGTCTATATCCTTCTTTTACTGTATTGCTACCAGTGTAAGGCAATACTCCGGTCATCTCTGGGAACATCTACTGCCTCCATTTTCTCTCTGGGAGCTCAAGTTTTCCTTCAAAATAAGAAAAACTCCCAAGACCTGGAAGTTTGAAGGAAAATAAGCCAAACGCCCTCCCTCACTTGAACCACAAGACCCTTTGAAAACTGACAATTATTTTTATTTGTGCAGGCTTAAGATGGAAATAAGAACTTTTAAAAGAATTTGAAAAATACCCTACTTACCAAAAAAGCTTAAATCATTTCCTCTGAAAGTTTCCTTCCATCTAAGGTTTGCTTTGGTTCCACAGACCAGCCTCCTCCTGTCCTCAATCTGAGGGGGAGGAACGTGACCTTCAGTTTCCACTGATACTGATTTTAGGGTCCCACAAGGGTCTCTGTACTTGCCCTGCCTCTTAGAGACACAGACTGGCACACCCTGGTTTTCTTTTTTTTCTTTTTTTGAGATGGAGTCTCCTTCTGTCACCTGGGCTGGAATGCAGTGATGCCGTGTTGCTCACTGCAACCTCCTCCCTAACCCACCAGGTTCAAGCGATTCTCCTGCCTCAGCCTCCCGAGTAGCTGGGATTACAGGCGTGCACCACCATGCCCAGCTAATTTTGTTTTTTTTGTCTTTTGTTTTTTTTCTGAGATGGAGTCTCACTCTGTTGCCCAGGCTGGAGTGTAGTGGTGCAATCTCAGCTTACTGCAACCTCTGCCTCCCAGGTTCAAGCGATTCTTCTGCCTCAGCCTCCCAAGTAGCTGGGACTACAGGCGTGTGCCACCATGCCCAGCTAATTTTTGTATTTTTAGTAGAGACAGGGTTTCACCATGTTGGCCAGGCTGGTCTCAAACTCCTGACCTCAAGTGATCTGCCTGCCTCGGCCTCCCAAAGTGCTGGAATTACAGGCATGAGTCATGGCACTCAGCCTACATCCTGATTTTCCTGTTGGCTTTTGTAAAAGCCAGATCCTTGAACTTTGTTTCTTATTTCCAAATGTTGATTACAGTTGTGTTTCTCATACCTCTCTCCCAGCTGTGAATTTTATTGGTCTTTGTTTTATTAATAATTCTATAATTGAGAATTACATTTTATTTTAGACTCATAATTTCATAGCATTACATTCATTGGTTGAATATGTTGACTGATTAGGAAAAAGCTTGGGGTTACCCTTAATCTTGAGCTTGAGATATTGATGAGACAATTAAGCTTAATTTGGTAACTCTTTGGAGTAGATAGACCCAAATTCTAAACACCATCATTTACCATCTCTGGGACCTTGTCCAAGTAAAGCTCAGGTTTTTTTTTGTTTTTTTTTTTTTTTTGAGACGGAGTCTTGCTCTGTCACCCAGGCTGGCATGCAGTGGTGCGATCTCAGCTCACTA